>NW_024061765.1:0-600000 GCF_006381635.1 Hibiscus syriacus | reverse complement strand
AAGGAAGGCCTTTATTATTTTGATACATACTCTAATATATCAAGAATAATATCCATAAGAATGATACTTGCAATTTTTGCAATACGAAATCTAGAAGTACATCAAATGGATGTTAAAATTTCTTTTCTAAAGGAGATATTGATGAAGAGATATACATGGAACAACCTGAGGGTCATGTAGTTTCAAGTCAAGAAAGAAAACTATGTTGGTTGGTGAAATCTTTGTATGGACTTAAACAAGAACCAAAACAATGGCATGAGAAGTTCGATAATATCTTGATGACAAACAACTTCAAGATAAATGAGTGTGAAAAATGTTTATATGTCCAAATCACAAACATAAGATATATGATTCTATGTTTATATATTGATTACATACTCATTATTGGAAGTAACAATGAAATGGTAAAATGTACCAAAGATATGTTAAATTCAAGATTTGACATGAAAGAAATGGGATTGGCTAACATAATTTTGGGCATCCAAATTAGAAGGTCATCTGAAGGCCTCACATTGACTCAGTCACACTATGTGGACAAAATTCTTGAGAAATTTGACAAGGATGATTATAGTATAAACATAACTCTAATATATCCGTGTTCATATTTGTCTAAAAATCGTAGTGAAAGTGTTTAGCAAGTGGAATATGTAAGTGTCATAGGCAGTCTAATGCATTTTATAAGTTGTACTAGATCATACATTACTTTTACTGTGTGCAGTCTAAGCATATTTACAAGCAATCCAGGGAAAGAACATTGGAAATGATAACAAGGATATTGAGATATCTCAGATATACTCGAGACTATGTATTACATTATTCCAAAGATCTGTCATTGTAGAACTATACTTCAGTGCCATTTAGATATCAAATATTCAAGATACTAAAGGTACAAATGGATATGTATTCACTTTGAGAGGAGCTATGTCATAAAAATCCTCAGGACAAATGGTTATAACTAGATCCACAATGGAACCTGACTTTGTAGCTCTAGATAAATCTAGCAAGTAAGCAGAATAACTTCAATATTTTCTTGAGGATATATCTAAATGATCGAAAACTGTTCCCACAATATATATATACTGTGATAACCAAGCAACAATTGCTATAGCACATAATTTCATGTACAACGAGAAATCGAGACATATGTGTCGTTAACACAATACCGTTACATAATTGATCTCAAACAGAGTTATCTTTATTAACTTTGTAAGATCAAATGTTAACATCGTGGATCCATTAACAAAAAGGTTAAATGGAGATGAAGTTGAGAAAATATCTAAAGAAATGAGACAAAGGCCCATGAAAAATAAAGGTGTTTTGTAAAGGAAAACCCTACCTTCTTGAAAGGAGATCTCTATATCTAGGTTCAAAGGGATAACCTAATTACATAAACCATGTATGATCACTATAGGGGTTTGTTAATCTCAAGCCCATTCATACGATGTAAATAGTAATTAAAGTGGTACAAGTTAAGCAAAACTTTTAATGATCATTGTATGTTTTAATGAGTCAACCAACGTAAGGCACATATGTGAGAGTAAAGTGTGGTCGCTTCAAGGAGACTATAAGGCATTTTTCTTTCAAACTCTTACAGAACCAGACGATGTTCACGACTATATATACATACCCATGAAAACTGATATACTTGTTAGAAAGACAATTGTGTGAAGTATATCATCATTTACACAAACGACAGAACAGTTCATGGACATCACGTTTATTGGTTAGCTAGTAAAGTAAATATATTGTTACAAGGGAAAGTTCAAAGGAGGACACCTACCTATCCTATGCAACTATCGTTCGTAGGGTTTATCACCAAATCAAGTCAAATTTTTGATAAAATCATTAATTTCGTTCATGTGGGGGATTGTTGGAAAATTGTGATAAATTGGAAAATTTAAGGCATGTTTTCTAAGGGTAATAATAGATAATCGAATAATAAATTTATTGATTCCTATTTTATTTCGTGAGATCTTTACAATGGTATCTCATATACTAAAAATGGTTGAGTGATGAAAGAGAAATAGATGCTCAAAGTAAAGTACATGTGAATTGTGTCATGTAAAGAAAATCAGAAAACTCATATCCCACATTTATGGGATAACAAGTTGGGGAATGGTTTATATACATAAACCCACTAACTAGTCATTGAAAGAGTTGGGTTAAAATTGTGCCTGGTACGCAGGCGCGAGTAGGGGATGCAAACCGAAGCTTCCCAAACCCATCAACGTTGGGATACCACATGCACGACGTGGGCGACCGGGAATGTTTTGACCGGTCGGGCCCATTGGGGTGCTTGCGAATATTTTATCCAATATGAATTAAATATTCTCCTTAAGTATGAAATATTTTTTTAATATTCTGAATTAGAAAGAGTATTATATGATTCCCTTTAATTCAAATATTAATTGGTTATTTCTAATTTTATTTGAATATTAATTATCAGTTCACATTGGTATTAATTGATTATTTCTGATTTTATTCGGATACTAATCAACAATTCATATTCGTGTTAATTGATTTTTTTCAATTTTATTTGGGTACTAATTGATTGCCTTAATTTCCAAAAATATTGTTTTCAATTTTTGTCCTATGTGGAACTCTATAAAGACTGTGTAAATCTACTAGGTTTTACACAACTCATATAATTTCTTCTCCTCTTTTTTTCGGTGATATTCTCTACATTAGAAAGTTTGTGATCTCACAAGTTGTTATATTCTGCGCTGATCATATTGTTGTTGTAAATTGGGAGACAGACGACCAAAGGATCTCGACCAGAGAATAACATGTTTAATTATAGTTATCCATTGACTATTCATATCATTTCATATGTATTATATATAACTTAGTTATTATGTTGTTTAATATTAACATATTGTTATCACACAACTTTAAATAAAATTATAGTATGATTTGCATATGTTTTATATTCATTTGTTATGTTTGCATATCATTTATATGTTATGGCAGCATGTTTACATTGAATCTTAGCTCATGGCATGTTATTTTTTCTTACAATGCCCTCACCTTAGCTCATTAGCTTTGCATAATTATTTCCTTAGCTAATGCCATTCATTCAGAGCTTATAAGTGAGTATACATAGGCGATAACAAGCATTTAGCTTTCTACAAGCTCATCTAACTTATATTTATTTGATTTATTGACTTACATAGGTACATCAATAGAGGACACACTTTATGGTAGCTTTGGGAAACATTTGGCAAAGCATGGTAGCTCACAACAACTATGGTAGCTCGTGGAGATCAAATGGAAGCTCACTTTAGCTGGAGAAGCTATCATGGAGCTAAACTCAGCTGGTGGAACCATACAGACTAAAGGTAGCTGGGGGAGTAGTTGAGGAACTTAGAAGACCATGGCTAGCTAGCATGAGTTCATCAAGCTATAGATAATAAGACACTCACCTACCTTACGTTGAAGGTATCTCACTTCTACGCTTCCCAAGGACTTCAAATAATCATCCCATGGTCGAGACTACACCTTATCTCTATGGATACTCCATGTGCATGCCATATGCCTTACCAACCGTGTGCCTTGCATCTATTTACGCACTAAAGTAAAGGGGTTTCTACCTATTCGGCCAAGCAATGAAACCAACCAAGGATTGGCGCCAAGATGAAAGGTTGCAAGCTCTATTCAGTCAAGACATCTCCCTCACCCTTGGTCAAACCATCACCTCCATTCATTCATGTTGTAATTAATTAAATCATGTCTTTATGGAAAGAAACTAATGTGGCCGAATGCATAGGTATCTTTTGACCTACTTTCCTTTCATCCATTATAAATAGGCTTACCTATTTCTTTTGTTAAACAACCCAAGAACTTTATTCATATATTGAAGTGAGATTATTTCTCTTTTCCATAGTCTCTTGAAGACTTTATCGACTTATCAAGTGGCAACACTTGTGGCGTCAAACCCTTCTATTTTTCAATGATACTCGAGGTCCCTCTATATAGATAGTGGGTCCAAGTCTTTGTTTACCATCCCTTAAATAGATTTATAAGGCTGGGTCTTTGCTCTCTATATCACTGGTTCTTCCTTAATCTATTTAGGATACTATCAAACACCATCATCATCTTAATTTCATAGCCCATAACCATCCATATAAACTGTAACACCCATTTCCCGTATACGTTTTTCGTACATAAGTCACAGGTGTCACATGACTTTTAAAAACATCTTCTTATTTGTAAACCCATAAAATTTTTTTCCAATAAATAAACTTTTTTGTGAAATAAAACAAAATGTTAATAACTTTTAGTAAGTAAAATAATCTTAAAGTTATAACATACTACATTAGTCATAATTCAAATACATTTCAGAGCATTTTCATAAATCTATTACATGCCATCTAATTCTAAAAAGTATACATAATTGTCCTATAGTTACTGATGAGGCAACCTTTTATTGATGATATTCATTACACTCCTTATTTCGCTAGTCTTTGCTCTTACCTACGCATGAAACCAACACATGCTAAGTATTTACTTAGTGAGGCATAATAATACAATAAGATGTAATCTAAACATAGGTATATCATAAAATACCAAGTTACAAATTCAATTTGTATAAATCATATTGATACATAATCTGGCTTGGCAACCCAATGTTCATTCATATAACCTGCAAAACTATATATAGTATGCCCAACATACCTATCAATCAATATTTTTCCAATTCATCCTTTACTTACCTAATGTATGCCAAATGAGAATGTAAGGTACATGAAATGAACCGATGTGCCGAAATGGAAATTCACAAACTCATTACAAATTCCATGGATACACACATAGTGTCGAATGTACACATAGTACTGATACGAAAAAGTACAGTTATGCATTAAATAAAATCGATCGATAACTTTTATACATAATTGTATATCGAAATGGTAATTCACAAACTCCTTATGAATACCATAGTTGCACATCTAGTGTCGAAAGTACATATGGTACTGATACAAAAATGCATCGTTTTACATTACACAAAATCGATCGATAACTACTATATACAATTTATGTCGAAATGTACCTATGAATCTCAATGCACATACAATGGGTTTTTAAGTCAAATTCACAGATTAAACATTTATTTCTGAAACATCGATAACTGTTAAAATAATTATAAAAGTTCATTCATTCCTTTTTGAGCAGTTCATACTCTAAAATTATTCGTAACATTTATTCCACAACCATTCAGAAGATATATCAAGATAATATAAAAATTACTTTTATCAATCATTCAAGGTTAACTTATCTCATGTCACCCTCATCTCATATAAGTACATAACAATGCACCCACATGGTATGCCTCACTAGTATGCTTTAATGATATCCGACTATTCGAGAACTTTATCCTTTCCCTTTTCCTTGCTTGAGTTAGGAGCTCCGTTACGATCTACACAAGCATCGATAATTACACATTCAATAAAAATGTTAGTATACTTTCTAACATTTATATACCTTATAATACTCAAAAGTACTATTATTTTTGACTTCTATTTAATTTCATCCTATCTTAAAACTTCAGACTGACTGGTGTCGATACCCCTACTATGGTATCGATACTTTTATACTATGGTACCGATACTCCCTTCAGTATCGATACTATTTTTACATTCTGGAATCCATAGTATCGATACCTTCCTCTTAGTACCAATACTCCATAATAGTATATATACTACTTGTATCAGTATCGATATTGTTCATCGTTTTCATCCTCATACCTCAAATTTAACCCTATAGTATGGGTACTATTCTTCTAGTACCGATAACCTTACCCAGATTTTTCTCCAACATACCATTACACTCATCATCACGTAACCCATCTAATTTACCTCCATAAATCTTCTTATAACATCTACAATATCCCAAGAACACTCCAAACTAAGAATCACAATAATTTTTCAAACATGTTTTTAATCACTTCGAAGTCTCCCAATCACTTATTTACTTATTTGACAAGTCAAATATACTTTTAAACTTCAATGAAGAACCGTATTTCATCATGTCACTCAGAAACCAATTTTCTTAAATCTCAAATAAATCACTAATCACTTAGTTTTATTTACTCTTAAGCTTCCCTTAAGCTTCTATATCACTTAAGGCTTCAAAACCAACCCATAAACTAAAGGAAAACCCAACTTGAAGAAATCTTACCTTTGGCTATGGGGAGCGCACTGGGACAAGAAGAATGAGAAGTGGAAGAGATAACTTAGCTTTTCAACTTTCCCCTTTTTTACTCTTAATAAATCCCTACGAATAAATATTAAATTCATTTTTCCTCTAAAGAACCATAATGCCCCTCTATTCTTTCATTTTTACTAATTAGTATTTAAAACAACTTCCTAAATCATTTCTTTTACTTTACCATTTATTCAATTTAATCCTCAAAATTTTAAACCCTTTCACTATAGTCACCAACCCGATATTTGGGGTATTATAATTCTTCGCTTAAGAAAATTCATCCTCGAATTTTTAAGACGTGAGTAATAGGAAGTGTAATACCCCAAATGGTAGGTCAGTGGCTATTTTGGAAGAATTTAAAATTTTGAGGAATTTATTTTGTAAATGTTAAAGTATAAAGATAATTTCAGTACGACTAATTAGTTAGAATTGGATGATTGAAAGGGCATTTTGGTCCTTTGGAATGAAATGAATTTGAAACTCATTCTAAATTATAGGGGTTTAAAAAAGGGGAAAGTTAAAGAAATAGGTTAAGTTATTTACTTTTCTTCTTTTTATCGTGGCTTGGTGTTGTTCTCCGTAGAAAATGTGAACTTCATTTAACTAGTTTTTCCTTTCGATTCTGGTTTGCTCTTGTAACATTAAGTAATGTGTAAGCTTAAGTAAGGGTTAAAGAAGATTAAAACTAAGAGGTGGACATTTTATATGAGATTTAAGGACATGGGTTTTTGAATAATATGTTGACATATTAGTTTTTAGTGAGGTTTATTAGTATTTTTGACTTGTCAAATGAGTGAATAAGGGATTAGAAGCATTGTATAAGATTAAAAACATGTTAGAAAAAGTGATACGATTCTTGGTTTGAGATGTTCTTGGGAGATTTTAGATGGTATGATATGCTAAATGAAGTAACGTTAGTTGGGTTAAGTAAAGAAGAGTTTAATAGTAATGTTAGAGGTATAAGTAAGAGATTAGAGGGAAAATTTAGTAAAAATCAGGCTGAAAAATGGTAAATCTGGATAGGGGTATCAGTACTAGAAGAATAATATCGATACAATAGGTTTATATTTGAAGAATTTTGTTGAACGGTATCGATACTGATGCAATTAGTATCGATATTAAGAGAAAGGTATCGATACCAGGGATTCCAAAATGTAGATATGGTATCGATACTGAAAGGGATTATCGGTACCATAATATATAGAAGTATCGATACTAAGAGGAAGGTATCGATACCATGGATTACAGAATGTATAAATGGTAGCAATACTGAAAGGGAGTATTGGTAACATAGTATAAAAGTATCGATACCATGGTAGGGGTAACGATACTATTGAGCCTGGAACTATAAGATAGGTTAAAATTGTTATAGAAATTGAAATAATATTACTTATGAATATTATTGAAGTATAAATGTTAGGGAATATACTACCATTTGGTACGATATATGCCTTTAATGGATTCTTGTGTAGATCATAACCAAGGTCCTGAATCTATCAAGAAAAAGGGAAAAGATAAAGTTGCTGAGTAGTCAGACAACATTACATCTTATTAGTGACGATTATAAGGTGAGTACATTTATTGTATTTATTTGAGATGAAGAATATTTGCAATGAGTTAAATTATAACGTTTACATTTAATGTATGCTGTACAATATTTAATGTATTTTAATCATGCATATGAAATAGATGAATATATGAAATGCATAATGGTGCATTATAGGCATGAAAGGATGTCATATATGTAATACATAACGGTGCATTATAGGCATGAAAGGATGCCATAAATGAGATGCATAACGGTGCATTATAAGCATGAAAGGATGCCCTATATATAATGTATAACGGTGCATTATCGACATGAAAGGATGACATAAATGAAATGTATAACGGTGTATTATCGGCATGAAAGGATGTCATAAATAAAATACATAACGGTGAATTATTGGCATGAAAAGAATGCCATAAATAAAAATGCATAACGGTGCATTATAAGCATGAAATGATGCTATAAACGAAAATAAAGTATAATTATTAAAGAGATAATCGGAAAAATAAAAATATAAAGAAAGATAGGTAAGCTAGGTATACAAAGAATAATTATGATGATTGTGTGAAGGAAAATCTATTTAACTAAGGAGTATTTATATGATCCTTAGAGATTATAAGATTTAGTGTGAAACTAAATAATTATGATATCCTTATGTATACATTAATGTTTCTTTACAATATTATGTCTCAATAAGTAAATACTTAACGTGTGTTGCTTTCACGCGTAGGTAAAAGCAGAGACTAATCAAGCAAGAAGTGCAGCTGTAGCCACAACTATAATAAATTAAGGTTGACTCGTCAGTAACAATAGGATAATCTGGTTTATTTTGAAAAAGAAATTAGTTGGCATGTAATTAAAGTATGAAAAATGCTCTGAAATGTATTCATGTAGAATCTCGTAGAAGATTATAACGAATGTTTTGCTCTATATTAAAATTATTGTGTTTTAAAATCTAAAACCAAAAATTGTATGACCTTTTTAAAGAAGGATATGGATTCTAAAAGTAATGTGACATTTGTATCTTGTGTACGAAAACGTATATGAAAAATGGTGTTACATTTATTGGAATTAGAGCTACAAGTTTAGCCGATGCTCAGTCGAAATCAATTTTACTTGAAAATAGAAAAGGGATTACATGCCATTAAGATTGTCAATGTTTCTGATATAGAGTCATTAGAGTATGATTGATGACTCTCCTTACTAATTGTAGTGTTATTATTATGTATGTCATAATAGATGTCGAAATATTCAAACTCGCGAAGAGCGGGGGAACAAGAAATGAGAGAATGAAATAGTATCGAAAGTTACGAGGCTGCTAGTGAATAGCCAATCCCATCTGAAAATGCTAGTGCACCTGCACATCAGGGGATTCTTGTGTCGATGTTTGGAACTTTTATGCAAGCTCTTGATGTCATACTGACTTGATTTCAACCCCCTACTCCTCCAGCACCGAGGATGGTGATCCCAAAAGAGCTGAAGAGCTTGGGAGCTCCAGAGTTACAGGGAGAAGAGGGTGAGAGTCCTATGGAGGTCGGTTTATGGCTAAATGATGTTATAATAATGCTCGAAAGTCTTCACTGTTCATATCCGGAAAAGTTAGGTGGAGTTTTATTTTTACTTAGAGGATCAACTCGAGTATGGTGGTCAAATACTACGATGTATGCTCCACCGGTGCAAATGACCAGACAATTCTTCCTGAAAGAATTTAAAAACAAATATATGGTTGAGCAGTTGAGACGAGCAATGTTAAAGTTCCTTAATTTGAAACAAGGTGATTGATCTATACATGAGTTCGAGGTTGAGTACAACAAATTTAGCCAATTTTCTACTAAAGTAGTTCCATTGATAAATAACGACGTGATTGGTTTATAGAGGGTTTGAGGCCAAAGTTGAAAGAGATGATGTTGGCTTTGAACTTGCCAAGTTTGCAAGAAGTCATAAAATCGAGCCAATACTATTGAAAGAGCTCAGGAGGAGGCCTTAGCTATGGTGCAGAGTTGTAGACGGGGAAAAGATTGGGAATTCCTTAATCTCCCCATCATGTTAAGAGAGTCAAGGGCTCGAGTTCCAAATATACTGATAGAGATAGTTCTGCTAAAGCTTCATAGAAAAATAGAAAATCCTAGTATTTTGCTACTAGCTTGGGTAGAGTATCTGGGGAAAGGATTCCATGCAAACATGTGGTAAATTGCAATGTGGAGTATTAAGACTTCTCAGTGTAGCTTGTTTTCAATGGGGTGAGATTGGTCACTTTGCCCGAAACTGTCCTAAGAAATATGGGGACAATTCGACGTAAATTGTAAGAATGGTGGCAACCTCAAATAAAAGCAGAGGAATGGCTAGATCCAGAGGATAGTCTGAAATCATAACAGGTACTTTCCATCTTTTTGATAAGCCTGTGTTTGTTTTAGTTGACCATCGTTCTACACACTTATACATTAGTACAAAACTGGTGAGAGCTATAGAAATTTCTTTAGAACCAATTGTTAGTGAGATGATAGTGGTAAACCCTATGGGCCACAGTGCGAGAGTAATATGGGTATGTAGAAAAAGCCCTATAAAGATCCAATAGATTGTGTTCCCGACAAACTTGATGGAGCTTCCCTTCGATGAATTTGAAATCATTTTATGGATGGATTGGTTGTTTCCACATTATGGATTGGTCGATTGTCGCAAGAAACAATTATTTCTAAAAGATACAAAAGGCTCTGAAATCATACTGATTGGCGAAAAAGCGAAATCACCATCAAATGTGATATTAGCCATGACTGCAAGGAAAATGATATCAAAAGGATGTATAGCTTTTCTAGCCAATGTAATAGATACTTGAAGGAGGTTAGGGTAGATGATATCCCCATAGTTAGGGAATTTCCAGATGTTTTTCTTGAGAGTTATAGGATTATCTCTAGATCGTGAAGTGGAATTCAGGATTCAGGTTTACTCAGGCACCGAACCTGTTTCTATGGCTCCGACTCAATTAAGAGAATTAAAAGCCCAAATACAAAAGTTACTCGATAAGGGACTTACAAGGCCCATTGTTTCTCATTGGGGAGCACCTGTTCTATTTGTAAAAAAGAAGGACGGGTTTATGCTATTATGTATCGATTACCGCTAGTTAAATAAAGTAACGATAATGAACATGTATCATCTTCCGATGATTGATGATATGTTTGATCAACTGAAATGAGCATATGTGTTTTCTAAGATAGATCTAAAGTCAGGGTATCATCAATTAAAGATCAAAGTGGATGATATTTCAAAGATAACTTTTCAGACTCGGGATGGTCACTATGAATTTGTAGTGATGCCATTTGGATTGACTAATGCTCATGCAACATTTGTGGACTTGATGACCAAGTATTTCAACCATATTTAGATCAATTCGTGGTGGTATTTATAGACGATATTTTGGTGTATTCCAAGTCAAAAGAATAATATAATGCTCATATTCGAGTAGTTCTCCAAACACATCGATAAAAGAAGTTATATGTAAAATTGTCCAAGTACGAATTTTGGTTAGCCGAGATTTCTTTCCTTGGTCATATAGTCTCCACAGAAGGCATAAGAGTATATCCTAAAAAGATATGATCCATAGTGTATTGGGAACCCCCAAAGAATGTTTCTAAGGTTATAAGTTTCTTGGGGCTTTATGGTTATTATAGACGGTTTGTGAAGAACTTATCAATGTTATCTTTACCGCTAAGTAAGTTGTTTTGAAAAGATGTGCCTTTTGTTTGGACGGAGAAAAGCTAAGAAAGTTTTGAAATGTTAAAGAGAATACTAACAGAGGCCCCAGTGCTTGTGCAACCCGAGTTAGGTAAAGATTATGTCACTTTCAGTTATGCATCCCATAATGAACTGGGATGTGTGCTGATGCAAGAAGGTAAAGTTGTGGCTTATGCCTCAAGATAGCTAAAGAATAATGCGATAAATTACCCAACACATGACATGGAATTGGAAGTGGTAATGTTTACTTTGAAAATTTGGCACCATTATATGTATGGTGAGTGTTGCCATGTTTACATGGATCACAAGAGTCTAAAATATTTGTTGACTCAGAAAGAGCTGAATTTAAGATAGAGAAGATGGATTGAGCTTTTAAAAGATTATGATTTGATCATTGATTACCATCCAGAAAAAGCTAATGTGGTAACTGATGCACTTAGTCGAAAGACTTTTGCAGTTTTATGGGCTTTAGATGCGCATATATTTTTAAAGGAAGATGGTGCTTTGATTGCTGAACTTAAATTAAAGTCGATGTTTTTGGATCGGGTAAAGGAGCTGCAAGGTTAATATGAGAACTGTTTGGCGAGGATGTCACAAGTAGGAAAAAAAACCATAAACTTCAAAATGAGGACTGATAGATGTTTATATTATCGGGGAAGACTTTGTATTCCCGATAATGAGGAATTAAAGAAAGATATTCTTTATAAGGTACAATATAATCCTTTAACGATGCATCCAGGAGGGAATAAAATGTATCACGATTTAAATAGATGTTATTGGTGGCTGGTATGAAAATAACTGTATCGAAGTTTGTTGCAAAATGTTTGTCATGTCAACAAGTGGAAGCTTAACTTCAGGTGTCTTCCAGATTGCTACATTTGATATCTATTCCTAAGTGGAAGAGGGAACTTGTTACAATGGAACTTTTTTCGGGATTGTGGACTCAATAAGGGTAATTATGGGCAAATTGACTAAGACAACTCATTTTATTCCAGTTCGAGTATATTACTCGATTGAGAATTATACGGAGTTGTATATAAAAGAGATAATCATACTGCATGGAGTGCTTATATCAATAGTGTCTGATAGAGACCCAAGGTTTACTTCAAGATTCTGGAAGTCTTTACATGAGGCATTTGGTACTCGATTGAACTTCAGCACAGCTTTACATCCGCAGACAGATGGGTAGTCTGAATGAACTATACAGATATTGGAGGATATGCTAAGGGCATGTACGATTGAATTTAAAGGATCATGGGAAAGGTATTTGCCTTTAATTAAATATGCTTATAACAACAGTTACCAATCGAGTATAAAGATGGCCCCGAATGAAGCTTTTTATAGGAGAAAATGTCAAACACCATTAAATTGGTTTGAACTTAAAGATCAAAATCTAGTTGGGCTGGATTTCTTGAAAAAAATAGAGGAGAAAGTAAAAACTATCCCATATTATTTGTAGATAGCCTCTGATCGACGAAAATCTTATGCTGATTTGAAAAGAAAAGAAATCGAATTTCAAGTGGGAGACAAAGTATTTCTGAAGATATCACCTTGGAAGAAGGTATTACGATTTGGACGAAAAGGAAAGTTGATTCCGCGATTCATTGGACCTTATGAGATCTTAAAAAGGGTCGGACCCATAGCTTATCAATTAGAGTTGCCTCTGGCTATGGATAAGAGCCATAATGTTTTCCACATATCGATGCTTAGAATATACAGAAAATATCCATCCCATATCATCATGCCTGAAGACATAGAAATCTGACCAGATTTAACTTATGAGGAAGAACCAGTACGAGTTTTGGCTAAGGAAAACAAGGAATTGCGTAACAAAAGGATTTCGTTAATTAAAGTGCTCTAGTAGAATCATAAGGTAGAGGAAGCTACTTGGGAAAGAGAGGAGGACATGAGGAAGCAATTTCCTCACCTCTTTATTTCAAGTATTTATTTAAATTTTAGGATGAATTTTATTAAGGGGAGAATTGTAATACCCCAAATGGTAGGCCAGTGACTATTTTGAAAGAATTTAAAATTTTGAGGAATTTATTTTTATAAATGTTAAAGTATAAGGAATGATTTGAATAAGACCAATTAGTAAGAATTGGATGATTGAAAGGGCATTTTGATCCTTTTGGAATGAAATGAATCCAAAACTCATTTTAAATTATAGGGATTTAAGAAAGGCAAAAGTTAAAGAAATAGGTTAAGTTATTTACTTATCTTCTTCTTTTTCCCGTGGCTTTGTGCTCTTCTCCATAGAAAAGGTAAACTTCATTTAACTGGTTTTCCTTCCGATTGTAGTTTGCTCTTGTAACATTATATGATGTGTAAGTTTAAGGAAGGGTTAAAGAAAATTAAAACTAAGAGGTGGATGTTTTATATGAGATTTAAGGAAATGGGTTTTTGAAAGATATGTTTATATATTACTTTTTATTGAGGCTTATTAGTATATTTGACTTTTTCAAATGAGTGAATAAGATATTATAATCATTGTATATGATTAAAAAAATGTTAGAAAAAGTGATACGATTCTTGGGTTGAGATGTTCTTGGGAGATTTTAGATGTTATAAGAGGCTAAATAAAGGAAATTTAGTTGGGTTAAGTAAAGAAGAGTTTAGTAGTTTTTTTGGATGTTTAAGTAAGAGATTAAAGGGAAAATTTAGTAAAAATTGGGATGAAAAATTGTAAATCTGGGTAAGGGTATCGGTACTGGAAGAACAATACCGATACTATAGGTTTCAATTTGAAGAATTTTTTTGAAAAGTATCGATAGTGATGTAATTAGTATCGATACTGATGTAATTAGTATCGATACTGCTGTAGGTATCGATATTAAGAGAAAGGTATCGATACCAGGGATTCCAGAATGTAGAAATGGTATTGATACTGAAAGGGAGTATCGGTACCATAATATATAGAAGTTTCCATACTAAGAGAAAGGTATCGATACCATGGATTATAAAATGTAGAAATGGTATCGATACTGAAAGGGAGTATCGACACCATATTATAAAAGTATCGATAGCATAGTAGGGGTACCGATACTATTGAGCCTGGAATTATAAGATAGGTTGAAATTATTATAGAAATTGAAATAATAGTACTTTTGAATATTATTAAAGTATATATGTTAGGGAATAAACTAATATTTGGTATGATACATTCCTTTAATGGATGCTTGTGTAGATCATAACCAAGCTCCTGAATCTAGCAAGAAAAAGGGCAAAGATAAAGTTGTTGAGTAGCCATACAACATTACATCTTATTAATGAGGATTATCATATAAATACATTTATGGTATTTATTTGAGATGAAGAAGTTTCACAATGACTCAAATTATATTTTTTAAATTTAATGTATGTTTTATAGTATTTAATGTATTTTCATTATACATATGAAATGGATGAATATATAAAATGCATAACGGTGCATTATAGGCATGAAAGGATGCCATATATGTAATGTATAATGGTGAATTTTAGGCTTGAAAGGATGCCATATATGTAATGCATAACCGTGCATTATAGGCATGAAAGGATGACATATACGTAATGCATAACAGTGCATTATAGGCATGAAAGGATGCCACAAATGATATGCATAACGGTGTAATATAGGCATGAAAGGATGCCATATATGTAATGCATAACGGTGCATTATCGGCATGAAAGGATTTCATAACTAAAATGCGTAACGGTGCATTATTGGCATAAAAGGATGTCACAAATGAAATGCATAACGGTTGGCATAAAAGGATGCCATAAATGAAAATGCATAATTGTGCACTATAAGCATGAAAGGATGTTATAAATGAAAATAAAGTATAATTATTAAATATATAATGGGAAAAAGAGAAATATAAAGAAAGATAGGTATACTAGGCATACAAAGAATAATTATGATGATTGTGTGAAGGAAAATCAGTTTATCTAAGGAGTATTTATATGATCCTTAGAGATTATAAGATTTAGTGTGAAACTAAATAACTGTGATATCCTTATGTATACATTAATGTTTCTTTACAATATTTTGTCTCACTAAGTAAATACTTAACGTGTGTTGCTTTTACGTGTAGGTAAAAGTAGAGACTAGTCAAGTAAAGAGTGCAGTAGTAGCCACAACTATCATCAATTAAGGTTGACTCGTCTGTAACAATAGGACAATATGGTTTATTTTGAAAAATAAATTAGTTAGCATGTAATTAAAGTATGAAAAATGCTATGAAATGTATTTAGGTAGAACCTCGTAGAAGATTATAAAAAATGTTTTACTTTATATTAAAAATGTTGTATATGAAAATCTGGAAAAAAATTTTATGACCTTTATAAACAAAGATATAGATTCTAAAAGTAATGTGACATATGTATCTTGTGTACGGAATAGTATACGAGAAATGGGTGTTACACGAAGAGGTGTGGAAAATGCTTGCTCATGTCCTCCTCTCTTTCACAATTAGCCTCCTCTACTTTATGATTTTGCCAAAGTACTTTAATGTCACACTCCAATTTTAAATGAGAAGTTAAAATCATTTTTTTAATTCAATTAAAGGATTAGATTGATATTTTATGGAAATTTAGATGTTAAACTGCAAATAATAGGAAGTTCAGGGATTAGAACCTAAATTTTCCCATTTTTATTATTAGTAAGAATTTCAACTCCCTTCCCCGATCAATTTGGTTTTTCCCCAAAAATTAAACCCAAATATCTCCCCACCGACCCTCATTTGCCACCACATTCCGTCATCGTCCAACCACCATTCACCGTTCTGATGCCACCTATAGACTCACTATCGAACGGTGATCAAAACCTAACCTCTAGCCCATTATGAATTAGCGTCATTCACTGTAAATCACACCTAGAAAGTCCGTCGAAACTGCCCCGACTGCCGCTCATTTTTGATGATTCCGGCCAGCACGGTTTTGTATCACCTCACGGCCTACACCATTGGACTCACCATCATTGTGCGCTCAAAACCCGATCGGTTTTGTTCATCATGGATGCGTCATCGTTCTTCTGTTATTTAGGTAAGTTCAGATCTGTTATTTAGGTAAGTGTTATATTGGATTGGTTTTGGGTGTAAATGTATTCTTGGTTGTGTTGGGAGTGATAGACCGGTGGAAATGGTCTCGGAAGCTACCACACGTGTCGACAGTGCACGTGGGGGTCTCTGGCCAGTCCGAGAAATTTCTGGAACTAGCCCGAACCAGTCCAGGAAGAACCGATTTGAACTGTTGAATTTGACTCGACCCTTTGACTTTGGTCAAAGTTGACCGTTGACCGTAAAAGTCAAATTTTTAGAAAAGCCATATTTTATGTTTTTTGACGTCCTAAGTACGATTTTGAAGTTTGTTTTTCCAAATTTGCACCTGGTAAGCTATTTTTCAAGGTTTTATATTCATATTCAAGTTGGTTTCTCATTTAAGTTCTGGTTCTGACGTAAATTTGTTTCCTTTGTATCCGAGGAATTATTGGACATTGGATTCAAGTTCGAGTGTGATCGATTGGAGCAAGTTCGAGAGTGATCGATTGGAGTGTAAATGTTTGATCGGTAGGGCATAAAAATTGAGGTAATACATTTCTACCTTATGCATGCTTTATGGAACATGTTGGAAATTGGTAGATATAAAAATGAATATGATTGGTCTCATTTATATAGTAAACTATTCCTAAACTCAATCTGAATACGACAAAAAGTCGGTAACCGAACATGACTGATATGGCCCGCATAAGAAATTGGAAGGTCATTCGGAAATAATAATAATAAGTTCGATGATTCAATATTAAATTAATTGATGTCAAGATCCGTAAATTTTGATAAAATTTATTTAAAGGTTAAATACCATTATTATGTGGATTATAAATTACTAAAATAGCCCTATGGGGTAGAACTATGAAAATGCCCTTGTACTGTAAAAGACCAAAACTTCCCCGGAAGGTGTAAAATAACTCCGAAAGACCCTACTATATCAATTATCAGAAAAACTACATAGGATTGAATTGAAAGGAATTAATGAAATGACCTTGAGATTTGTAATAATTATAATAACCCCCACTGATCAAATGAATAAATACCCTAAACTCTAAAGGAACTAGAATACTTGAAGCCTAATATATCAGAAGTAATGTCACTGATAGATTGAAACAGATGATAAGTTCGAAGTAAATAAAAATATCGGACAGAAAGAAAGGATTGAAATACCCTAGATTTGTAAAAAGACCAAAATTCCCTTATGGCCTAGAATAAGTGAATGTCTTGGATAAATTAAGGAATCCAAATAAGCATGGATGTTGTACCGTCCCTAAGATCCATTCAGCGATGATTTTGAATATGATCTATGGATAAGAATTTTGTGTATTAAAGAGTAAATACCCTAAAAGGGCAACGAATTGACCGGTTGACATGCATTAGTTATGGGAATTATTCAACTCGAGTTAACTTTATATTCCGATAGATCGACACAAAATGTAAATGCATGAATCTTCATTTCTCCCTTATTATCTCAAATCACTATGAATTCTCCAAGAACCTAATGCCCAAAATGCATATGATTTTCTTGAATAATTGAATCACTTCGGTCATATATGAAAACACAAGTAACTCAGAAGCAAAGGATTTTGATAAACTTTCTAAATACTTAGTGCCTCCAAAAAAAGTCTGAATATTATATGATTTTGATAAATCACATTCTGAATAACTAATGATATCGTCAACTAATGAACTCTTTCGATAGTGATTCTAATTTCTGGCATTCTACCGATATACTAAAGATCTATGTTTCTATACCCAAAAAGATTATCTAGTATCTCTAAAAAATATCTGGAACCTCTAGTGTGTTCCCTTATCACATGGATGTTTTCTCTTATTTTTTATTTGATCTCTACTCTGATTTCTGATATCTCTGTTTATTGACTGAAAATATTTTTAATTGGGGTACTCTAAGATCTGGTATGAAGAATCAGATAGGTTCAGTCACTACAAGTATTTCCTTGTATAAGTTCATAATCGACTAGTAAATCTTATCTCTGGCAGGTTAAGTAATTGATAATAATTCATTGTATAGGTTAAACATCAACTGGTCATTTATTATGGACATAAGGCGACCCTTGTGTAGGCTCTACGACCCCGAAAATATTTCTTGGGTAGGCTCTAAGGCCCCAAGGTGCTCCCTTAGGTATGCAGTTTTAGGGAACTGCATATGGCATTTTGTTAGAGGGATTACTGTGGTTTTTAAAAAAACATTTTTAAAATGTTATTGTTTTAAAAAGATCTGTACTTTTTCACTGGTTTTCCAGGAACACACTAGACATCCTTTTATGATCTCATGAACCCAGTCCTCTGAACGTTTACTCTAAATCGAAAGCTTCTTATCTTTTACTACGTGAGATATCAGTGGGATCTCTGCTCCTAGCAATAATCAGTAAATGTCTGAAACAATAAGGACAATTATTTTTAACTCTCATTTGCATGTCCTTCTCCATCTTTTGGTAGTATTGTATTACTGAGCTTTCCAAAGCTCACTATGTTACTCACCTTTTCAAGTGCAACTATCATTATCGGTATGGGAATTCCACCAACATTGCTTGTGGAGTACGGTGCAAGTGTTTAGAGGGCATGTAGGTTGTATTTTGTTTTTATATCTGAGTCTGAAATCTTTTTTATTTCTAAATATTGGTAAACTTTACTGTTGTATTCATAAATTGATTTATGATTTTAATTTTTTTAACAAAAATTTTAATTTTTCTGAGATTTTTGGTTTCATGGACGTGCCTTCAAGCCCTCCAAGATTAAATCACTAATTAGTCTGGTGGACATAATGTGACACCCCATATCAGATCGAACCACCCGCATCGGTCTGAGGAGGTTATATTTAACTAGAGGAATCTTCGTGTTACGTAGTTCTTTATTCACTCAAGACAAGATCCTCACGGGTTCTTCCTCGTAAGTAAAATCTGGTGAGATATTTATTTCCTCTCTTGTGATGATATGCGATGGATCTGATCGGTACTTCCTGAGCATCGACACATGAAAAACATTATGTATTTTATCCTTATCGGAGGCAAAACTAACTGATAAGCTACTGGTCTGACCCTTTTTAGAATTTCATAAGGTATAATAAATCTCAGACTCAACTTTCCTTTGTGCCCAAATTGCAATACTTTTCTCTAAGGCGATACTTTAAAAAATACCTTATCCCCCACATGATATTCAATCTTTTTTCTTTTCAGATCAACATAAGACTTTTTTATATCGGATGTTATCTTCAGATTATCTAAGATAACTTTCACTTTATGTTCTATTTCTTTCATTTAGTCTGGGCCAACTAGATCTCGATCATTTAGCTCAAACCAATTTAATGGTGTTCGACACTTCCTCCCATACAAGGCTTCATACGAAGCCATCTTAATACTCGATTTATAGCTTTTATTATAGGCAAATTCCGCTAAGGGAAAATATCTTTTCCATGATCCTTTGAATTCAATCATACATGTTCTTATCATACCCTCCAACATCTGAATACTTCACTCCAGCTGACCATCTGTTTGTGGATGAAAAGGCATACTGAAATTCAATCGAGTATCCAATTCCTCGTGCAAAGACTTCTAGAATCTTGAAGTAAATATGGGATCTCTTTCGGATACTATTGAATCTGATACAACTCCACGAATTTATCCATAGAGTAATCTACCTGAATTGGAATAAAGTGAGCTATCTTGGTCAATCTGTCCACAATTACCCAAATTGAGTCATTTTTACTAGGTGACAAAGGTAGTCCCGAAAAAAAATCCATTGCAATTCATTCCCAGTTCCATTCAGGAATGGATATCGGTTGTAAAAATCCAGAAGAAACTTGAAGCTCAACTTTTATTTGCTGACATGTCATGCATTTTTTAACAAACTCCGATACAACTCTTTTCATGTCAGGCCACTAATAACAACTCTTTATATCCTGATACATCTTATTCCTGCCTGGGCGCATCGTCAAAGGACTAAAATGCACCACGGGGATAATATATTTTCGCAATTCTTCATTATTTGGAATGTAAATTCTTCCCCGATAATATAAATATACATTAGTCCTGATTTCGAAGTCTTTAGCCTCATCTTTTTCCACTTGCGTAATTCTTACCAAGCATTTTTCATCTTGTCTTGAAGCTCTTTTATCCGATCCAAGAGCATCAACTTTAACTTAAGCTCGGTATTCAAGGAACCATCTTCATTTAAAGACATACATACATCCAAAGCCAGTAAAGCTGCAAAAGTCTTTCGACTAAGTGCATCCGCTACCACATTAGCCTTTCCTGGATGATAATCGTTGATCACATCATAATCTTTTAAAAGCTCGATCCATATTCTCTGCCTCAAATTCAATTCTTTTTGAGTCAGCAAGTACTTTAGACTTTTGTGATATATATAAATATGGTACCACTCACCGTACAGATAATGATGCCAAATTTTCAAAGCAAACATGACCGATGCTAATTCTAGTTCATGTGTCGGGTAATTTCTCTCGTGATTCTTCAGCTGTATTGAGGCATAAGCAACAACTTTCCCATCTTGCATAACCACACATCCCAATCCATTATGAGATGCATCACTTGCTTGGAATTTCTCCGACCAAACAAAAGGCACATCTTTCCGTAACAACTTAGCGACAAAGCTAACATTGAGAAGTTCTTCAGGAACCGTCTATAATAACCAGTAAGCCCCAAGAAACTCCGAACTTCATGAACATTCTTTAGGGGTTTCCAATCCACTGTAACTTGAATCTTTTTGGGATCTACTCTTATGCCTTACGCTGAGAACATATGACCAACGAAAGCAATCTCTGCTAATTATAATTCACATTTGGATAATTTGGCATATAACTTTTCTCTCGAAGAATCTGAAGAACAACACGTAGATGAGTATCATGCTCATCTCTTGACTTGGAATACACCAAAATATCATCGATAAATACCACCACAAAATGGTCCTGGTAAGGTTAGAATACTCGATTCATCAAATCTATAAATGGTGTAGGAGCATTAGTCAAACCAAATGGCATTACCATAAATCCTTAATGTCCATATCGATTCCGAAAAGCTATTTTTAAAATATCCTCCTCCTTAATATTTAATTGGTGGTATCCTGACCTCAGGTCTATCTTAGAGAACATTATTGGGCCTTTGGGTTGATCGAACATATCATCAATCCTCGGAAGAGGATACTTTTTCTTTATTGTTATTTTATTTAACTAACGATAGTCTATGCATAATCGTATAGATCCGTCATTCATTTTCACAAAAAGCACATGTACTCCCCATGGAGAAACATTGGGTCTGATAAATCCCTTATCGAGCAGCTCCTGTAATTGAGCCTTTAATTCTCTTAACTCCACTGGAGCCATTCGATATAAAGCCATATAAACAAGTTCAGTAACCGAGTAAACTTCGATTTGGAATTCCACCTCACGGTCTAGAGGTAAGCATGATAATTCTTCAAAAAAAATTCGAAAACTCACTAATTGTCGGAATATCATATACTCGCTTATGGTATTCGAGTGTCTATCACGTTAGCTAGGAAAGCTATACATCTTTCAACATCATTTTTTTGTAGTCATCACTGATATTACACTGGAGGGTGATTTCATTTTTTCACTGATTACTATGATTTCAGAGCCTTTTGCATCATTCAAAAACAATCGCTTCTTGCGGCAATCAACCCATGGTTGATGTGGAGACAACCCCTTGGATCTTTATCGGGGATTTTCTACATACCCAAGTTACTCTCGCACTATGACCCATAGGGTTTACCACTATCATCTCACTAAAATTTAGTTCTAAAGGAATTTCTCCAGCTCTAATTAACTTTTTACTAATATAAGAGTTTGTATAACTATGGTCAACCAAAACAAATACAGGTTCATCAAAAAGATGGAATGTACCTGTTAAGATCTCCGGGTCATCCGATCCTCATTAGTCCTAATATTCTAAATTCTAACTACTCCCCGAGTCTCTTATCTCAGAATTGACTCAGATTGTCCTATGGATCTACCTCTTCCTTTACTTTTATTAGATGCAGCTACTGATCTCTCAAATTACAGTGAATTATCCCCGGATTTCTTAGGACAATTTCGTGCAGAGTGACCAGTTTAACCACACTGGAAATAAGCTCCACTGAGCAGTCTATATACTCCACTATGATATTTTCCACACGTATGACATGGAGTAGTTCTCTCTCTATATGCTCTACTCGTGGTAGCAGAAAAAGACTGTGATTGCTTATTTTTTTGTGAAGTTACAATGAAACCATCTCTATTAGTATATCGGGAACTCGAACCCTTTCTTCTCTTAGCATGATGGGAAATCGAAGACATTCCAACTCTTTTTCCCATCTGCATACTCTGATCCGCTACTAGAGTCTCCTCTTGATCTCTTTCAAGGGCTTTTGCTTAGTTTATAACTTCTTGCAGGCTAGGAAAATTTAAAGTCAATATCATCTCTTTCAACTTAGGCCTCAAGCCCTCGATGAACCAATCTCGTCGAGCTTTGTCATTGGGAACTACTTTAGTAGCAAAACGACTTAGCTTGTTATACTCAGTCTCATACTCATGTATTGCTCGATCACCTTGTTTCAAATTAAGAAACTTCAACATCATTGTCTGCCTAAACTACTCACTGATGTATTTGTTCTTAATATCTTCCTGAAATAACTACCAGGTCACTTGCGTCGGTGGCACATACATCACAGTATTTCACCACCACACTCGAGTTGATCCTCAAAGTAATGATACATCTTCACCCATCTTTTCAGTCGACCAGTGAAGAGTTTCAATTATATCCATAACATCGTTTAACCATAAATCAGCCTCCATAGGACCTTTATCCTCTTCTCCCCAGAACTTATGAGCTCCCAAACTTTTCAACTCTTTTAGGATAAGGGGAGGCTGAGGAGGTTGGAACCGAATCAAAATATCATCGAGAGCTTGAATAAAAGCTCCAAACTCTGGCACTGGCATACTTGATGTATCGGTGCACTAGCATTTTCAGAAGGGATCGGATGCTCACTATTAGCTTTATAGCTCTCGCTACCCGATCCTTCTCTAACTTCTTGTTCAGCCGCTCTTCGCGAGGTCGAACATTCTGACATCTAATAGGATATACATAATAATAACATTCAAGTTAGTAAGGAGTGACATCAATTATATTCTAATGACACCATATCAATAACCTTGACAATCTTAGTGGCATGTAAATCCTTTTTAAAGTAAAATACACCTGGTTTCGGCCGTGAATCGACTAAACCTGTAGCTCTGATACCAATAAACGTAACACTCATTTCCCATATACGTTTTCCATACACAAGTCACAGGTGTCACATGATGTTAAAAACATTTCCTTATATCTAAACCCATAAATATTTTTCCAATAATAGAACATTTTAGTGAAATAAAACAAAACGTTCATAACTTTTAGTAGTTGAAATAATATTAAAGTTATAACATACTACATTAGTCATAATTCAAATACATTTTAGAGCATTTTCATAAATCTATTACTTGTCATCAAATTATCAAAAGTAGACAAAAATTGTCCTATAGTTACTGATGAGGCAGCCTTTGATTTATGATATTCGTTGCGCTCCTTACTCCGCTAGTCTTTGCTCTTACCTACGCGTGAAACAATCACACGCTAAGTATTTACATAGTGAGGCAAAATATTACAATAAGTTGTAATCTAAACATAGGTATATCATAAAATACCAAGTTACGAATTCAATTAGTATGAATCATATTAATACATAATCTGGTTTGGCAACCCAATGTTCATTCACATAACCTACGAAACTAATGTATGCCAAATGTGAATGTAAGGTACATGCATTGCACCAAAGTGCCAAAATTGAAATTCACAAACTCATTATGAATTCTATGGATGCACACATAGTGTTGAAATTATATATAGTACTGATAAATGCTTAATTTAGTTAATATTTTACTTTTAAATTACTCCTTAATTATTTATTTTTGTGACTTATTTGTTTATTTTAATTCATTTTCTGTACAAGACGTAAGATTCTGGAAATTGCACAAAAATGAAACATTCTACAGTATTTTTATTTTCAGAATCAAAGTTGGTTGGAATTCGGATTTGGATTAAACTCAAGTTTTAGAACAATATTTTAAACATTATATTTTATCTTTGTATTTTAGTTTAAATAGGTTTTATTATTTTAATTAAGTTTTAGGATATTAATTTTATATTTGTTTTAGGTATTTTAGTTTAAATAGGTTTTAGTATTTTTAATTAGGATTTGGAATATTATATTATTTTTTAGGTATTTTAGTTTAAATAGTTTTAAGTGTTTTAATTAGGATTTAAGATGTTTAGCTTGTTTTCAGGAATTTCAAGGCTATAAATACCCTCTAAGGGTGAGCCTAGAAACATATCTCTCTCATTTGAGAATAAAATCTTCTTTTTCTCTATAGTTTTCCCTATATTTTTCGCATACTTTTCTATTATGCTAAGTATGACTTTGATTATACTTAGCTAATTTTCTTTCAAGCCGAAGACTAAAACGAAGGCTCAATTCCAAACGTGAGAATTGTAAGGTACTTAAATCGCTTCAGATTTTCTCTCTGTTTTTTGAGCTTACTTTTCAAATTAAAACGATTTCGACATTGGTTCAGATATTGTTATGGTTAACGTTTGAAGAAGGATTTGCTTATTGAAGCAACTTTAACTTCCCAATAACACACTTAGCAAAATTGTTTTCTAAGAGGAAACTGAGATCGGAATTAGTTATTGTTGAAATGACACAATCTGAGTTGGCAGCGAAGAATTGTTCTTGTAAGTTGACGTGAATCTTGAAGTAAAAATATGTTTCGATGATCCAAAGAATTTGAGGCGAAGTTGAAGTCTGAGGCTGCTGTCACAATAAGTTTCTCTTTATCTCAATCTCTTTAATTTGTTTATTTAATTATTTTCTTTTATTTAATTCTTATATTTTATTTTAAAAACAACTTTTAAAAATCCCCCTTTTATATTTATTAATATTACTATTTATTTATTTTTCTTTTTTATTATTAATTTTATTTTAATATATCTTTTCAACTTTATATGGAATTTTATCTTCTTTTAAAATCAAGAAAGAGTTTTATTAAATAAAAAACACCACGGTCCCTAAGGATCGACCTTGCTTCTTTATACTACATTTTCCTTTTTCTTTATTAAGAAGTCAGGAATTATTTTGACGGGGACTAATGACAAGTACTAATTTATTTTCTAGTTTTTTATTTATGACCAGAAGAAACCCAGGTGAATAAGTAGATCTAGATCCAGAGATCGAAGCACGAGCACGAAGAATCCACCCACAAACGCTTTGAGAAAAGAGAAAAAAACAAGAAGAACATGAGCAGAAATCAGAAACAGAGTCAAATCTAGACTCTGAAGCAGACGCATACAACATTCCGATGGTAGAACAAACAATCCGAGAGCTAGCCACAGCTGCTGTCACTCAGACGCCATTATGCATTAATTTTCCTAGTGGCAGGACTCTGTTTCAATTAAAGACGGGATTCATTCATCTTCTTCCCACTTTCCATGGCTTTCACACTGAAGATTCGTACAAACACTTGATGGAATTCCACATGGTTGGCACTAGCATGAAACCATAGGAAGTTACCGAATATCAAATTAAATTGAGAGCTTTCCCTTTCTCTTTAGCCGACATGGCTAAAGATTGGTTATTTTATTTACCTCCCAATCCAGTTAATTCATGGGCTAACATGAATCGAATTTTTCTTGACAGGTTCTTTCCGGTGGCTAAAGCAAGCGAGTTATGAAGGAGTATTCTTTCCATTCAACAAAAGAGAGAAGAAAATCTTTATGACTATTGGGAGCAATTTAAAAAACTTTGCGCATGTTGTCCACAACACGGATTAAGTGACCAAACATTACTTCAATACTTTTATGAAGGCCTTTTTCCAATGGGAATAAAAATGGTGGATGTCGCCAGTGGAGGAGCATTAGTCAACATGACCCCAACAATAACATGAGAATTTATTTCAACCATGGCAGCCAACTCTCAATAATTTTCATGTGAAACCAGCCGATGGGTTCACGAGATAAATACTTTTTCCCTTGAAAATAAGTTAGAAAAATTAACTGAAAAAGTTAATTCACTTGTTGTAGGAAAATCTGGAGCTGCAAGAGCATGTGGGATATGTACAAAGCTATACCATTCGACGGATTGTTGCCCACTGATACAGAAAGGAGGCAATGCAGAAATCAATTCCATAAGGAACTTTCCAGGTCCTCCACAAAGACAATACAACCCATAAAATAATGCTTACAATCCATGATGACGAGACCACCCAAACTTCATCTATGTAGCAAATCAAAGACCAACTTATCAACCAAGGTCTACTCCTCAACAACAAACACAAAACTCATCATTGGAGGAACTCATACGAAAGTTAGAAATTTCACAAGAAAAGCTTATTGCATCCCAGGAAAAGTTCCACAGTCGAACCGAAACACATCTTCAAGAGTTAGAAAACCAAGTAAGTCGACAAACTCAATCTATGGAAAATTTGAATCACAAGGAAGACTACCTTCTCAAACGGAGTTAAATCTGAGAGATAATGTTAGTGCCATCGCACTCAGAAGTGGAAAAGTTATCTCACTCAAAGTTTCGGAAGAAAAAAACGCACATCAGGACGAACAAGAGGAAACACAACCTCGAGAAATACAAGGTACGTCTGACTCACATCCTTCTTTTTCTTCTCATGAAATCATGCCACCACCCTTCCCATCAAGGTTGATGAAGCGTGATAAAAGAGCTGAAGAAAACAATATCTTAGAGGTGTTACAAAAAGTTCATACCTCTTCTTGAAGTAATTCGACAAGTACCAAGGTATGCTCGATTTTAAAAGAACTTTGCACTACAAAGAGGAAATTAATGGGGCACGAAAAGGTAAATTTGGGAGAACAAGTCTCTGCAATTTTTCAACGAAAACTCCCACCAAAGATGAAGGATCAAGGTATGTTCGTTATACCTTTCAAAATAGGTGATTTTAAAAATAAATGTGCAATGTGAGACTTAGGAGCTTCAATCAACGTAATGTCGTTATCTATTTAGAAAATGATTACTAACAAGCCTTTGAAGGAAACAGGAGTAACCATACAGTTGGCTGATCAGTCCGTGATCTATCCAGTGGGAATGATGGAAAATGTCTTAGTGAAGGTCGATGTATTATTGTTTCCTACAGATTTCTTTGTCATTAACATGGAACATGATAGGTCGGATACTTATTCCGAAGTACTCTTAGGCCGACCTTTTCTAAGCATCGCACATACAAATATCGATGTTAGAAGTGGCATACTGACAATGGAATTTGATTGTGAGATCGTTGAATTTGATGTTTACAAAATAATGAAATGCCCTGATCATGTTGAAAGAATTAATTTTGTTGATGTTATAGATCCTTCAACTGATTAATATATTGAATCTAATCTTTCCATGGATACTGAACTCTGCCACAAAAAGGGAGAAAGAAAGTTTAAAATATTCATGCAATCTATAGACATCAATTTTTTCATTTTAAATTTAAATTTATTATTATTATTAAAATTAAAATTATTTATTATTATTATTATTATTATTATTAATTATTTTATTAATATAATATTTATTATTTATTAAATATTACAAAGCCCAAATCACAGCCCAAATACAAACCCCATGCCCAACCAGAACCGGCCCAGACCCAAATGGAAACCCTGAACTAATTTGGGGTTTTAGCTAGGGTTTCTAAACCCTAGCACTGATGCCGCCGCCTCAAGTTTCCAGAAGCTGCTGCCACGCCTCCACTGCCAAGTGACCCAACCAGCAGCTGCCAACGCCACTGCCGACGCTCCACAATGCCACGCCTCCGACGAAGACTCCAGAAGACTCAGAGCAGCCGCACAAGTTGAAGTCTAGAGTGAGTCACCACTATAGTTTGGTGACTCACTGAACTTTTCCCTATTATCCGGTCCGAAGAAGACACTGTGGTGGCTATAAAAGCCACCACCGAACCTACAGAGAAAAAGGGAGGAGACAGCCACGGAGAGCAAGAACAAAGAGAGAGATACGAACATCAACCAAGAAGCCAAAGACCAAACCACAGAAACAACCAGAAAATAAATAAAGAAGAAACGGGAAAGAAACTTACCAAAGAGGAGCCTCTACAAGCCACCGGAGAACCGAAATGTCGAAGAGAACTATCCTAGATCTATGACGATTGGTAAGGTTTTAAGCTAAAACAACCTTAGATTCGGGTATAGAAAAATAGGGGCTTCGATTTGAGAGAGAAGATAAAGGAAGAAATGAGAGAATGGCCCGTAGGGCCAGGTGGTTTCGGGTATTTATACCCTTTCCCAAACGACGCCGTTTTGGGAGAGGTATATCTGTAATTTCGCGCATGGCCAAACCCTTTTCGCAGCCATCTGAGTTTTGTAATTATTCATTTTAGTCACTGAAACTAACTTTTGAACGTTCTAATTCAGTCTTCAAATTTTATTTTATTATGTTTTAGTCCTTACCAGTATTAAATAATATATTTAGGATAAGTATCACATTTAGTCCCTCATAATTTTATAAATTTTATTTTAGCCCTGAATAAATAATTAAGGTTAAATTAAACTATTAGGATATGAGTTTCCTAATATTTCGAATTTGATCTTTTATTTTCAATGCTTTATATTTTGATCATATAATTTTAATTGTTTTTATTACATTGCAATTTTATTGTTATTAGTAATTATTATTATTATCATATTAATAATTATTATTTGATTAATTTTATAAAAAATTTCATAATAGTATTTATTTATTTTTTTAATATCAAAGAAAGGGGCAGTCTTAAAACAACTAGATGTTTGTTTTCTGATATTTTTAAATAAATAAATATTTTACTTTTATAAAATTGTATATATTAATCTATTTTTTTTTATTATTATGAGATAAATGTTTTAATATTTATTTATTTTTAATATCAAAGGAAAGAGCTGTCTTAAAGCACCTAGAAGTCATTTTCTGATATTTTTAAATAAATAAATAACTTATTTATATAAATTAATAAATTTACTTAAAATTATAGTAATAAATTTAAATTAAATCGGATTATAAATTAAATATATCTTTGAATTTTTAATTTCTAATAATAGAGACAATTTATAATTAAAAAGTACCAATTTTGGGCGTTGTAGGGGTGCTAATCCTTCCCTAAACGTAACTGACCACGAATCCCTTTTTATTATTAAAAAGAACAAATTTTTGGTTAAAACGCATATCAGTTTATCTTTTAATCGATGTTTTCTTAAAAACTCTTTTAAAGGATGATTTTTAGGTATTCGACCTACCTGACCCAAAAAGCCGATGGGGACTCCCAAATCATTTTAAAAAAACCATTTATTCACATCACTTTTCCCGCCAAGAAAAATATTTCGTGTCCGGACGAAAACCAGTTACGACAGCTTGGCGACTCCACTGGGGACTGGTCAAACTTTTAAAATCAATTATAAATTGTCTCTATTAATTATAAATTAAAAATTCATATATTTAATTTATAATTATTTCATTTCAAATTTTTTATATATACTTATTATTTTTATAGTATTTATATATATTATTTCATTTTTTTTGCAAGTATTTTCATTATTTATTTTTCTGTCAGAGGTTTGAACATTTCTCCTCACACACAACACTTGCATTGCATAACATAAGCTTTCTAATCAAGCTTGTCCCTTTTAAGTGGGAGTGAAAGCGATGTCTTCGTGAGAATTTATTCTCCGTGTTAGACCTAGCAAGTAGCTTTCGAGGTTCATATGCTCTATGTCTTCGTGAGAATTTATTCTCTGTGTCAGGCATAGGGAAATGTATCCCCTCGAATGGAACGCGATCCGCTTAAGTCTGTAATGGACTAGGATTGAGGGTTTGGCAGCCCAAGGGGGCATCAACAAGGACAATTCGAGTACCTTTACTCCTAGAACGGAAACTCTGCATATAATAAACCCTAGAAATTCACCTGATCTAAGACAGTACTGAACCTCTGTTCATAGGTGTACACAAAGGAGAAATAAGTTCTAACTTTTTGTCTTTTGATTTATTTATTTTTTTCCTTTTTCTGAATAAATGCTTGCGAACTAGAAATCATGCGGTTAGGTTAATTTTTCCAAACAAAGCATGAAACTAGAAAGCATGAGGTTAGGATTTATACCTTGATAGTTATAAATTTTTTCTTTCCATTAGTTGGTACTAACTATTCTATTTTTTCTTATTTTTTCATGCATGTTACATTGCTCCAATCTGTTCACATTGATTTCTTTTGTTTGCATTGCACGATCATGGCATAATCAAAAGGTGTTGACTTGAAAGACTGTTCATCATATTGGAAAGAAATCGTAAATGGATAAAAAGTTTTATGATCAAACAAAATATGATGTGGCCAAGAAAAGGCAACCTGAGGGAACTCCGAGGATAGATGAGAGCTATACACCCAAAGATCGTATGCCCATTGAAGAGCAAAAGGAGATATGACAAATAAGAGAGCAGATGTCCAAAATAATGGAAAGAATATCTGTTTTAACCAAAGGAAAAGAGATTCATGCACAAAAAGATATAGAGATCAATGAACATAATCTTGCAATTTCAGATATGCAAGGGACTTCTGATCCTAACCAATTTGAGAAGTTGCATACAATTATTATTTGTATTCACAAGTTGTCTGGAGATATTCAGGAAATGGTGACAACTGTAAAAGCTCCCAGAGATGAGAAAAAATCATATAATCTAAAATCGACAAAGTTTAGTCTGCTCCCGATGTCTAAAAATCAGGTTCAATCCAATGCAAAAGGTGGTTCTCATTTTTATGCTATCCCTATATCATATAAAGTATTGTATGAAAAACTACTTGAAGCATGAGAAGTGGCTCCATATTACATAAAACCATTCCAACCTCCATATCCAAATTGGTATGACATCAACGTTCATTGTGAATATCATGCCGGAGCTCAAGCACATACCATTGAGAATTGTCTTGCCTTTAAACGTCGAGTCCAAAGTCTTTTGGATAATGGAACCTTACAATTTATGGTAAATGATCGACCTAGTTTGGTAACCGAAGGTCCTGCTAGATTAATACCAAAAGTCTTCAAAGGTAAGAGTATCAGTAGGGCGCCCAGAGAGAAGAAGATTTACTGAGGTTTGAAGCTCAAATACGTCATTTGAAGATTGAAAATGATAAATTGAGCACCAAAATGGAAACCATACATGAAGATTTCCAGAAGGTCAGTCAATCCTTTCAAAATGCTGGCATAGGAAACACCCCAGAAGAGCGGATAACAGGGGTCACCAAACTGAAAAAGAATTGCAATATAAATGAAGGACGAGCCAAGAAGTTTTCTCATGATTTACAAGTTGCAGAAGAAAGACTCAATACAACTGTCATGGAATTGAGAAAATATCAAGTCAATAGTCAAAGGTTGAATAGTGCTATGACCAATAGGGAAACATCATATCAGATCCATCAGCATGAGATTGATACTGAATTAAAAGCCAATATAGACATGAACAAGACATTAAAAAAATATTTAGATGATTATGGAGATCTTGTACGAGAACTCTGTAACCATAAAGATTCCATTACAAGGGAAAGTGAGCAACATTGCCTACAACTCTGGGAATTGACACAGAAGATGAAGGAAAAAGACACTGTCATGAAGGATGTTGTTGTTCAAGAAAACAATATGACTCATAAGCTGGTGGACATAACTGGCTTCACAAGAGAATTAAAGCAGATTGAGAACTCCACACCAGAGCATGAGTGGAAGTTAGTTTGGCTTTTAAGGGAAATAGAGAAGTTAGGAGTGAAAACTATCCACTACATATAAAGTTTTGTTTGATGTACCGAAACTTTTATGTTCAATGAAATCTATTCTAAGATGATCACTCTTGAGTAACACCTTTTCATACATGCATTTACATTTTTGTATATGTGCATTTCCATTTTGTATTCTTACTTTTTACATTTTTGTATTACATTTTGCATTTTTATTTTTGCATTTATGCATTTATTGCATTTTCACATTAAAATTACATTTGTCATTTTAAGTATTGTTAAATACATTAATTATAAAAACATATAAATAATTCATGAAAGGTTTTGTAACAGTAAAACCAAGATCATTCATTCATATTATTTTACCATCATCATGAAAATAATGGAGCAATCTTATGACGGACTACAAGATCAGTGGCTAGAACAATTGACAGGGTTACCTCAGGATACAAGGAAAGAAGCATCAGATTCAGTACCAGATGGATCAAATCAAATTATTCAGGGAATGACATTTGATAAAGAAGAGATAATTGATAAAAGAGCAACCATGCTATCAGATTGAAGAGTCAAGAGAGATAACATACTCTGTGGCATCCCAATTGAACCCAAAGAATAGCCTTGTTCATTATTCACAATATGAGGAAAGATTCAAGAGGATGGATGAAGCAATCAAAAATATGAAATGTGTTGATACTTCCCACAAAGAACTAGAAGAAAGAGAACTCAGCTTGGTTCCACACTTGGTTATTTCCCATGATTTCAAAATGCCAAATTTTGAAAAATATGATGGCACATTGTCCTCTAATCCACCTAAGAATGTTTTGCAAAAAAATGGAAGGATATTTAAGCTCTGATGATCTGTTAATTCACTCTTTCCATGATAGCCTCGTTGGCCCAACAGTAGTCTGGTATAATCAGTTGACCCAAGAACAGATTAAGAGATGGGTTGATTTAGCTGATGCATTTTTGGAACAATATCGGTATGTTAAAGGCTTAACTCTAACAAGTATGGATCTTCGAAGAATAAAGAAGAAAACTAATGAAAGATTTCAAGAATATGCCTTAAGATGGAGAGGAGTGGCAGCACAAGTTCAACCTCCCATATTAGAAGAAGAAATATCACGTATGTTTCGTGATTCCCTTTCAGCACCTTTCTTGAGTTAATGCAGGTAAATCCGACAAAGGAATTCGAGAATCTTGTGACAAGTGGAGATTTAATTGAGAATGTAATCAATGAAGAAAAACTCAAAAGTCACATCCAGGAGCCCAACGGATCAAAAAGCAAAAGCTGATCATGTGAATGAGTGTCGCATCCAGAGTCCTCACAATTGCAAAAGAAAAAGAGCAAGTAACTGTTCGGATCGACCAAAGAAAGTCATGCGATCATGAAAAACTTTAGAAGTGTTCCAAACTTCCATTTCAGACTTGTATCCTCATTTGGTTAAAGGTCAATACATCACACCAAGACCAACTAAAGTGACATCAAACCCTTCTGCTCATAGCTATGATCAAAATAGTGTTTGTAATTTCCACTTGGGGGTAAAGGGGCATTCTACAGGCAATTGTAGGCCACTGTTCAAAGAAATTGAGATGCTTGTTGACAAAGGGGTTTTGACACAAGAAAATGATCAAGAAATGGAGGACAAATGAAGAAAAGAACCCTGATCCTATTACATACCCAACATTATAGGAATAATGAGGCATGATGCATAAACAAGTGGAAGTGTTATCTACCACTGTAGTACTTTCTATTTTCAGCATCTTGTTTGAACTTTTTTTTTGTTCCTTTCTCCACCTTTTGTGCAATAAATAAATGTGTATTGCTTTTATGGTTATGAGCAAGGAATCAATTTTTAACCTTGAGATTATTGAGTATCAAGTAGATTAAATATTCTTTTAATTTTTCAAAAGTTATAGATCTTTGGCAAGTGATAAAATTATACCTTCCATCCAATGCCAACTACTTGATCCTTACTAAAGACCAAATTTTGACCGTACATTTATCTGAGAATCTGAAGAATGTCTCCACCTGTTTTTGAGACACCAACTCTAGATGTTTACTTTTTTGGGTAGAGTTGATTGATTCATGACACTACATTCCACCATATACATGACTTCAAAAGTCATACATTTGTCCTTCCAAACACAAAACCATCATAAACCAAAAGACCTCAAAAGAACCAAACTTTCAATTATCCGTGAATCTTACTATAAGCAGAGACGAGATGAGGTATCATGGACCAACTCATTGAAGATAATTTCAAGTGATTAGGGCATACTTAAGAAGAAGGAAAAAGTGATTGATTGAAATAAATATATCATGCATTAATTACATTTTCATGTAAATAAAGTTAATCTTGAATATTCATCCCCCTAGAGATACATCTTTTTACAAGGACTTCTATGTATGAGATGACTGAACTTTGCACACGGATCAAGCATGTAAATTCAGTAACATATCGCCCAAAGATAAATGGGGCATTTGCAGGAGCAAATAAGAACCTTAAGAGGATCATTACAAAGACCACTGAGGCTTACAAAGATTGGCACGAGAAGCTACCTTTTGCCTTATATGCATATTGAATTACTGTGCGAACATTTACTGGGGCAACACCTTATTGTTTAGTATATGGGATGGAAGCAGTCTTACCGATTGAAGTTGAGATTCCATCACTTCGAATTTTGAGAAAAGTAAAATTGGATGAATATGAATGGATCCAAGCTTGATTTGATCAATTAAGCTTTATTGATGAGAATGTATTGAAAGCTATTTGCCATAGGCAGATGTATCAGAAGTGGATGATGAAAGATCACAACAAGAAAATACATCTGAGAGAGTTCCAAGAGAGCGATCTAGTGGTTAAAAGGATATTTCCTATACATAAAGATTTCCATGGGAAATGAATACCAAATTGGGAAGGGTCATATGTTGTAAAAAAAAGGAGGGGCCTTTTCCGGAAAAGCATTGATTTTGGCAGAAATGGAAAGGAAAGTTCTGAGAAATCAAATAAACTCAGATTCTGTCAAGAAGTTATGCTTGGAAAAAAAGGAAAAAATGAAAAAAAAAGGAAAAAAGAAAAAAAATTGAACCAAGATGGGTGACTCATGGAACCTCAAGTTACAAAGTTGATCAAGTACAATTAGTTCAAAGATTCATATTCAGCAAGAAGAGCAAGAAATGTTGAAAATATGAATGGATAAAAAAAATTTGGCAGTCTAGAGGGATCTAGATGATAGAAAAATCCCCAACAAAGCAGATCCAAGTCAAGCAAAGCAAGATTGAAGGCATCCAATTAAGAGAAAATATCTTCAGAATTCATTTCGCCTCTCAAGATTGATTTTTATTTGCAAAAATTGGTTTTTAAAATTTTTAATGCATGATATAAAAATTGATAAAAGGGGGGTTCAAGATGTGAATTTTTAAATAACATTTTGAAACCAAAGGAGGATTCGAGTTGAAAACCTGAAAAGGCGGCTCGAATATTGAATGGTGCAACAACGACATAAGAGACGATCTTAAGCTCTTAATGAAGCACCACACATCCCAAAGACGTTCCTGAGATTCTGGAATCAAGAAGTATCTCTACAGGATGAGCATAACAACCATTTCTTCAAGTTAGTAGAAGCCCGAAGAGACATACTGAACCAACTTGAAAGAACTTACTTTACCAAAATCAACCTACAGCTCAAATCAGTCAATAATTTTGACACTTGCCATATGACTATGATTTTTGAATGATTTAAAAATGTAGTTGATTTATTTGATATTCATTAAACTCATTGTTTATGATTTAATTATATTGTGAACCTGAAAGGGGTAATACTTTTCAAAATTCTCTAATTCTTCAATAAAGAAATAAAAAAAACATTTTCAAATAGGACAGTCTCAAATGAGGAAGGTCCTTGAAGCAATTGTTGCTTATTCTACCTCTGTTGTAGAAAAAGAATGAACGAGGCCAGAATAATGAAGCACTTCATATTTTTTGAAGGCAAGTGGTCCAAGAAGCCAGAAAGTTTGGAGAATTGAACTTGTGACACTCTCCTATGACATTATTAGCAGCTCATCAAGAAAGATTATCGTTTATCTCATGCTGAGGGCGATAAGCATCACCAGACATATTATTTTCCCCAACTATCAATTCATGTTCTCTAGAAGATTACATCATAGAGCCATGAACAAGTCACTACCTGCACTCTGGTTATACCGTGATGCTGGCTCAAGTCTTGATACATCATTGCTATTTCGTCTATGCTGATCATTTTCTTTGTCAAGATGATATCCATTATGTCCTTCAGAAAATTGCTGAATTTGAATTTGAGGACTTATGGCACAGTATAAGACATTGGAACAGAATCTACCCTTATAGGTCTTTTATATAGGGTAACATTGGTTACAGGATTCCAAAAGTTGAAGATAATCAGTTTTACCGTCAATTAAACTTTTCCATGGTTCAGTAAAAGTATGATATATGTTGGAGTAGCAAAAGAGACAGTCGTTGTAGCAGTCATTGCAAGTAAATGCACCAACGAAAATCTTCAAGCCCATCACAATGATGTTTATTTCTTCCAGTAAAGTTGTTACACTGGATGCTACCGATAACAAGGTCAAAATTTCTAAATCTACTCAGCAATTGCTCCAACCGATCATCATTCAGTTCTTGCACATCTATTTTCAAAGATATGCTAAGACAGTAGAAGGAGACCTCTGCATCACTGATTCCAGAGAAAAGAGACAAGACATTTATATCACTGGGGAACTTGCCTCTAGCAACTCCTCATGTATAGTTTTTAGGGAAACCTAGAAGCATTTCCACCTCATCAGATTCAAGTGGAGTAACTTTATTCCTTCCAACCCATACCAGATTACATTTTCAGCACTCATCAAGAACATACTTCTGGACACTCGAAGGTGGCTCATCGTCATAAGCTTCAAGAGCCTTACAGATCCTTTATGTCAATTTGGCACTTCCTGTACATGTTTGTAAACAGTTCAACCTTGTTCGTGGATCCCAGGAAGGCCACCATTTTGTCAATGGAAAAATATCATGTATAGTGCGTGAAGAAAACAAGATAAGAGGAAATCTGTTCTCAATTGGCAGATTATGAATATAGCCCCTTTTCAGTGTAGCATCATGAAAATGCTTCGAATCTACAAATTCTGGCTCTACATCGAATAAGTACTGTGATATTCCGGTCCAAACATTAACTGGAGCAAGTGCCACATTCTCGTAGTAGAAATAAGAAGACCTAATAGCATCTTCTGGAAGTGTTCTTTGAGTTATCTGATTTGGTTTGGTATGAACCCCAAAACCAATCATTAGATTTGAAAGATGAATTTGCTTATAGTAGAAATAAAGAGGCCCAATAGCATATTCTGGAAGTGTTCTTTGAGTTATCTGATCTGGTTCGGTAGGAACCCCAGAACCAATCATTGGAATTGAAAGATGAACTACATGATCGTCTTCATTAAGAAGCTTCTTTTCAAGCTTCCCCTGCTTCTTCCTTTTCAAAAATCATAGCCCAAGTTTCGCCTTTGCTTGTAATTGGGGTCATTGCATAATGAATTCCTATCTTCTACTGAAAGAAGTGCGTCAGCAACCTTAGCCATTTGAGCAACACATATAAAATATGTCAACTCTACAATTGATGAATCCAGACCACATCTCTCCATGGCTATTGAAGCCTCAGCATCTAAGTATCCCATTTTCGTCAAGTATAACAGTTTATTCTCCTCATCAGAATCAGAATTCAGGATTTCCTCGGTATCGGAAGAACTATCAAATATCTGTGAAATCATCCTGAAAGATCACTTCATAATCAGATGAGTAGTTATCAGAATCAACAGGTTGCATGGGTGTGGATTTTTTATGAGCCTGTACCATTGTATATGAAGTCTTGCTATTGTATTAGATTACTGTTCATGTAAATTGGTTTCTCTCCCACATAAAAGTATATTTCAGAGATGGCCTTCACTGAAAGATGATAAGCCACTGTGTCAGCCTGGAATGGATTACCAAACAATTTATACTACTCTGTTTGACTAAATCCCTCCAGATACAGAAAATGGTCACCTCATTCAGAATACACATATCTCAGACATTTCTGTCATAATGATTGAGTACTTCTTAAGTTTATGACAACATGAAGAGAATTTCTCTAATTACTTGACAATATTACTGTTTAGTGACACCAGAATGAGAGTATTCAAAATAAACAAATTTGGGGCACGAATAAAGCCACAAATACCCATAACAGTGCATTGTCAAAATTGGACCTCATGAGGATCATGATATTCCAGTCAAACATACATTGAGAGTGAATCAGAAGCAGAATATTGAGGCATCTCAAAAGCCCAATTCAGACATATCCAGAGGGACATCTTGAGGGCCCATTTCAACCAGAAATAGAATATTGGGGCATTTTGAAGGCTCACAGCAATATGAATATTTGGGCATTTTGAAGGCTCAGATTAACAAGAAACAAATGTCAGGGCTTGCTGAAAGCCCGTTTCAATCAGAATTAGGACTGTTGATACCTTTTTGAATGTTCGTATCAGCATTTTTGGGACATGCTGAAGGCCCATATCATCATGTGTAAGATCATTGATTGGAGAAAAATATTTCCAATAAGACAGAAAGATACGAAGAATGAAAATGATAAAACAGTGACAGTCGAGCTGACTATACATAATTGCTTTGTTCATCAGGCAGTTGCATTAGAATCTTCTTGTTGAACAAATATTTACTCAACAAGTATGGTTTTAAATACCCAATCTTCTTAACCATGTGTTACATGACAGCGTGTTCTTTGTTAATCTACATCATGGTTGCATAAATAAAGATGGTCCTCAGTCAAACCATTTGATCCAAGGTTCAGTTAGTCAAAATCTCGGCTTTGAATTTTACATTCTCTGTATCAGTGATGATTGAAAATATTTCTTTGAGATTCCTGGCAGTTAGTTTCAACCATACTATTGAGGTTATGAAGCTATTTTTCACATCAGTTTTGTTTAACTTGATGACATTGAAGAGAAAAGCTCATGTATACTGCTCTTTCCCGATTGTTACTGGGGTTATCATTGCCAGCTAGATTGAACTGAATTTTTATCTATTTTGGATTTTATCATGTACGTTTCATCCCCAGCATCAAGAATTCCACGGATATCTTTCTGTACATGGATCCTATAACTGAAGTGTTTATATTCTCTACAATGCTCATTATAGAAGAAAACGTGATCAGTATTACACTTGCCCTTGCCCGAGATGATATCGAGATCAATTAGTGTCTCCTATTCAATTCGACACCAGCACATTTTGTGAATTTGACCAACTTTTTGGTCATACCAATATTTCACTTGTATTCCCATTGAGTTTTGTTCTCAAGTGGTTTTGTGAAATCATACAAAAACTTTGAACACCATGCAAAGAGCTTCATTGACCAATAATTCTAGCAGAAGCCACAGGAGATGAAGAATGTGTTGTCAAATGTTTTATGAACTAGTGATTATGGTATTGAACCAATGTTGTTATCATATGGTTTTCCTTTATTGATCCAAGATGAAGTTTGTCTTCTTTAACACCAAGCTTTGAAGTGAGATATGACGAAGATTTTTTTTCCACAAAAGGGAAGCGGAAATTTTAACAACAAGAAACTAGTGGAGCCAACTAAGGTTGAACGACAAGTTGTTAAGCATCTCGACATGATATGGTCCAAGTTGCCTTATTCGAGATCTGATTATATGTGGAGACATGAAAGGAATTGGAATAAATCTTCCTTGTGATGTGTTTCAAGAGTTAAATTAGAACAGACTCTACTCCCCTAATTAATCCCCGCTGAGTCAGACATATCTACATCTACAATCTTCAAAGATGATAGGTTCTCTTTTTAAAGATGATAGATTCTCTTTTCAAAGATGAAAGCTTTATGGGATTTATACACAAATCCAAGCAAATAAAGTTGGTTTTATCCAAGACAAAATGGGGCATCAGGGTCATAATTTTAACTACGACAAGAGTTCCATAAATGAAACATTTCTTCTAAGACTTAAATGAAGCAAAGAAGGAACCAAGATACAAGTTGATCAGATGATTCTGCAGAAATGTAAGATTGATAGCATAAGTTTCTACATTGATATCCAGAGGTAACCCTGGCAATAAATGATGAGCTGAAGGAAGACCAAGTTCACCACTTTGAAGTCAAATGAAGATTACATCAACATTCATGCATTCATAAGAACATCATTTGCAGAATAGACAATGCATTACATTGATACATCTGAGTGCATTCAAACATGAAGTTTTACAGATCTTCGGAAGAGCAAGAAGATTCATGGTAAGAACTACCTTACAAGAATAAGGTATTCAAAACCACAAATACAGGAATCGTGCAAACATCTGAAGAAGAGATGGACGCAATCCACAAAAATGAGCATTATCTTGAGATTAGGGCATGTTACCTAATCGACATGTTATTTCGAAAAATAATGAGAAAACGATTTCCATAGTTTCTCATTCAATCTTTTCTAAAAATGAAATTGTTGAAAAGTAAGAAAACGATTTCCTTAGTTTTTTTACTTAGTAAACTATTTCCCACATCTGTAAGTCCTGCAGTGCATGATATTTCCAAAAAGCCTTCGGGAGATTTTTGATGTTGTTATTTTGAAAAATAATGAGAAAACGATTTCCATAGTTTCTCATTTTATATTTTCTAAAATGAAATTGTTGAAAAGTAAGAAAACGATTTCCTTAGTTTTTTTACTTATTAAACTATTTCCTACATCTGTAAGTCCTGCAGTGCATGATGTTTCCAAAAAGCCTTCGGGAGCTTTTTGATGTTTTTAAAGCCTTAGGGTCATCTGTAAGTCCTGCAGTGCATGATGTTTCCAAAAAGCCTTCGGGAGCTTTTTGATGTTTTCAAAGCCTTAGGGTCATCTGTATGTCCTGCAGTGCATGATGTTTCCAAAAAGCCTTCGGGAGCTTTTTGATGTTTTAAAAGCCTTAGGGTCATCTGTAAGTCCTACAGTGCATGATGTTTCCAAAAAGCCTTCGGGAGCTTTTTGATGTTTTCAAAACCTTCGGGTCATCTGTAAGTCCATCAGTGCATGATGTTTTCAAAACCTTAGGGTCATCTGTAAGTCCTGCAGTGCATGATGTTTCCAAAAAGCCTTCGGGAGCTTTTTGATGTTTTCAAAGCCTTAGGGTCATCTGTAAGTCCTACAGTGCATGATGTTTCCAAAAAGGCTTCGGGAGCTTTTTGATGTTTTCAAAGCCTTAGGGTCATCTGTAAGTCCTACAGTGCATGATGTTTCCAAAAAGCCTTCGGGAGCTTTTTGATGTTTTCAAAGCCTTAGGGTCATCTGTAAGTCCTACAAAGCATGATGTTTCCAAAAAGCCTTCGGGAGCTTTTTGATGTTTTCAAAACCTTCGGGTCATCTGTAAGTCCTTCAGTGCATGATGTTTTCAAAACCTTCGGGTCATCTGTAAGCCCTTCAGTGCATGATGTTTTCAAACATTTCCATCCTGCTCAAAAGAAGCCAAATGAAAAAATTATTGTCTTTTTCGTCTTTGCTCTATTCTTGTTAATATAAGGATGAGCAAAGAGGGGCAGCTGTAGACATCAATTTTTTCATTTTAAATTTAAATTTATTATTATTATTAAAATTATTATTATTATTATTATTATTATTATTATTATTATTATTAATATTATTATTAATATTATATATTATTTATTAAATACTACAAAAGCCCAAATCAAAGCCCAAATACAAACCCCAGGCCCAACCAGAACCGACACAGACCTAGATAAAAACCCTAAACTAATTTAGGGTTTTAGCTAGCACTGATGCCGCCGCCTCAAGTTTCCAGAAGCTGTTGCCACGCCTCCATTGCCAAGTGACCCAACCAGCAGCTGCCAACGCCACTGCCGACGCTCCACCAATGCCACGCCTCCGACGAAGACTCTAGAAGACTCAGAGCAGCCGCACACGTTGAAGTCTAGAGTGAGTCACCACTATAGTTTGGTGACTCACTGAACTTTGCCCTATTATCCGGTCCGAAGAAGACACTGTGATGGCTATAAAAGCCACCACCGAACCTGCAGAGAAAAAGGGAGGAGACAACCACGGAGAGCAAGAACAAAGAGGGAGATACGAACATCAACCAAGAAGCCAAAGACTAAACCACAGCAACAACCAAAAAAGAAATAAAGAAGAAACGGGAAAGAAACATACCAAAGAGAAGCCTCTACGCGCCACCGGAGAACCGAAACGTCGAAGAGAACTATCCTAGATCTACGACGATTGGTAAGGTTTTAAGCTAAAACAACCTTAGATTCGAGTATAGAAAAATAGGGGCTTCAATTTAGGGTGGGTTTTGTAATTTTCGGCCACCGTTAACGGTGGCCGACAACGATGGTTGGAGCCCGGCAGTGGTGGATGACTGGTGTCGCTTCTCTCGTTTTGGAGAGAAGCCATAGAGAACTCTGGCTCTCTCAGTTTTGAGAGAGAAGAGAAAGGAAGAAATGAGAGAATGGCCCGTAGGGCCAGCTATTTCGGGTATTTATACCCTTTCCCAAACGACGTCATTTTGGGAGGGGTATATCTGTAATTTCGTACATGGCCAAACCCTTTCTACATCCATCCGAGTTTTGTAATTATTCATTTTAGTCACTGAAACTAACTTCTGAACGTTCTAATTCAGTCTTTGAATTTTATTTTATTATGTTTTAGTCCTTACCAGTATTAAATAATATATTTAGGATAAATATCACATTTAGTCCCTCATAATTTTATAAATTTTATTTACGCCCTGAATAAATAATTAAGGTTAAATTAAACTATTAGGATATGAGTTTCCTAATATTTTGAATTTGATCTTTTATTTTCAATGCTTTATATTTTGATCATATAATTTTAATTGTTTTTATTACAGTGCAATTTTATTGTTATTAGAAATTATTATTATTATCATATTAATATTTATTATTTGATTAATTTTATAAAAAAAATCATAATAATATTTATTTATTTTTTTAATATCAAAGAAAGGGGCAGTCTTAAAACAACTAGATGTCTTTTTTCTGATATTTTTAAATAAATAAATATTTTACTTTTATAAAATTGTATATATTAATCTATTTTTTTTATTATTATGAGATAAATGTTTTAATATTTATTTATTTTTAATATCAAAGGAAAGAGCTGTCTTAAAGCACCTATAAGTCTTTTTCTGATATTTTTAAATAAATAAATATCTTATTTATATAAATTAATAAATTTACTTAAAATTATAGTAATAAATTTAAATTAAATAGGATTATAAATTAAATATATCTTTGAATTTTTAATTTCTAATAATAGAGACAATTTATGATTAAAAAGTACCAATTTTGGGCGTTGTAGGGGTGCTAATCCTTCCCTAAACGTAACCGACCACGAATCCCTTTTTATTATTAAAAAGAACAAATTTTTGGTTAAAACGCATATCAGTTTATCTTTTAATCGATTTTTTCTTAAAAACTCTTTTAAAGGATGATTTTTAGGTATTCGACCTACCTGACCCAAAAGGCCGATGGCGACTCCCAAATCATTTTAAAAAAACCATTTATTCACATCACTTTTCCTGCCAAGAAAAATATTTCGTGCCCGGACGAAAACCGATTACGACACAATCAATTCTGATTTATTTTTACCTTCCTCTAAAACTAAAATTATACCTTCTGTTTTGCAGGCACCTGAGATAAAAATGAAACAAATGTCGAAAAACTTAAAGAATGCCTTTTTAGGAGAAAATGCTACATCACCGGTTATTTCGAATAAGTTGTCAACGCTAAAAAAGATTCGAAGAATAACCTATGAGAATGTCAAATTCCACAAAGAGAAAATAAAAGAATTATACAATCATAGAATTTCTCATAATGAAGTTCTTAGTTGGAAAAGTGTATGAAGTGGAAGAAGTATTTCTCTTAGAACCTGTAATCTGAATCAAGTCGTCAAGCTAACAATCTTAAACAAAAGCGCTTGATGGGAGGCAACCCATTTCATTTTATTTTCATTTTATTTATTTCATTCCATTTATTTTATTTTTAATTTTATTTTATTTTTTTCTCTGAACAGATTCGAATTCTGATCGAATATTTCTTACCTTCACCCGGAATTGTCTCGACATAACCATGGTCGTGGTCGCCACTAGATTGAGGAATATCCTTTTCCCTCTCTTTTATTTTAAATTAGATATATGTTTTAGGACGAAACAAAATAAGTGGGGGAAGGATAAGCATTTGTAAATTTTTCCTTGACTTGTTTAATTGTTTGAAATTGAGTTATTTTGATGTTGATATGTTGGAATCGTTGGTTGCTAGTCTTTAATTTCGCTTTATACTCTTGCTTCCTTTTGGATTATGACCATGTTTTTGATCGAATTTAATTTGCATGATTGGTGATTGGTATAGCTAGTGAATTGTTTTGTTGAGTATTGATATTTCATGCTTTTGTCGATAGAGATGAACTTGACTCAATGCATATAAACTTTTCTTCTGAGATTTGAGCCTAACGAGCATACATTTTCTTTCATGCTCATTGTTTGACTTGTGTGTGCGGAACTAATTATGATATTCTAGAACATGTAATCACAATGCATATTGAGACTACATGTTGAACGTAATGTTTTAATGTGATAGGGGCACCTAGGATAAACCCACTCTTCCCAAAAAGCCTACCCATTTTTATATCCACTGGTGAACCACATTTAAGCCTATTCCCCTTTCTTTGTTTTACACCTCATAATTAAACCCGAATCCTTTCTTTTTATTTTTCCTCTCTTTTCACACCCTTGCCGAGACTTGAGATCCTGTATCATTGTTGTTCCATGAAAAAAAACATAAAAAAAGTTGTTCACTATTTCGAACAACAAAAAAAAGGAAGAAAAAAAATACCCTTTGTTCGAAACAAAAAACAAAAAAAAGGAAGTAAAAATCAATCGCTTCAATTGTATTTCATCTGTTCTTTTTGCTTATTTTATTCTTCATTGCACTTCATGTTAATTCGTGGATTGTTCTTAATTATTTTGATCTCTTGTTTTGATATTTTAAACCTTTCTTTTCCGTCTTTTCCTTACCCTAACTTAAGCCCTGTTACACCTTGTTTAAAGACCCCTTGATTATTGCATTATGTTCATTTTTCGTAGTGGAGACTTTATTGGATTCCAAGACTATGGTAATATTTTGGTTAGTTTCGGTTTGAGCGATTTCATTTACCCCAAACACTTTGAGCGGATATGTGTGAATCGTTGAGTTATTGAGTCATGTTTAATTGAAGTTGGCAATTAATTGTGATACCTTGCTTACTTTAAATACTCTTGGTTGTATCTTTGCTAGATTATAACTTGAATTCGAAAAATATCATGGACTTAGTTCGATTAGAAGTTTGAGAAATAAGCTGAAATTGAAGATAACAACTAATGATTTTGATATGTTGATTGAGGAATGCTTGAGGACAAGCATTGAATAAGTGAGGGGGAATTTGATAAGTGCTTAATTTAGTTAATATTTTACTTTTAAATTACTCCTTAATTATTATTTTTGTAGCTTATTTGTTCATTTTAATTCATTTTCTGTACAGGAAGTAAGATTCTGGAAATTGCACAAAAAGGACACAATTCTGCAGTTTTTTATTTTCGAAATCAAAGCTGACTGGAATTCGGATTTGGATTAAACTCAAGTTTAGCATAATATTTTAAACATTATATTTTATCTTTGTATTTTAGTTTAAATAGGTTTTAGTATTTTAATTAAGTTTTAGGATATTTTTTTTATATTTTATATTTATTTTAGGTATTTTAGTTTAAATAGGTTTTAGTATTTTAATTAGGATTTAGAATATTATATTATTTTTTAGGTATTTTAGTTTAAATAGTTTTAAGTGTTTTAATTAGGATTTAAGATGTTTTAGCTTGTTTTTAGGCATTTGAAGGCTATAAATACCCTATAAGGGTGAGCCTAGAAACATATCTCTCTCATTTGAATATAAAATCTTCTTTTTCTCTATAGTTTTCCCTCTATTTGTCGCATACTTTTCTATTATGCTAAGTATGACTTTGGTTATGCTTAGCTAAGTGAAGGCTCAATTCCAAACGTGAGAATTGTAAGGTACCTAAATCGCTTCGAATTTTATCTCTGTTTTCTTGGCTTACTTTTCAAATCAAAACGATTTCGACATTGGTCCGAATATTGTTATGGTTAACGTTTGAAGAAGGATTTGCTTATTGAAGCATATTCAACTTCCCGATAACACACTTAGCAAAATTGTTTGCTAAGAGGAAACTGAGATCAGAATCAGTTATTGTTGAAACGACACAATCCAAGTTGGCAGCGAAGAATTGTTCTTGTAAGATAACGTGAATCTTGAAGTAAAAATCTGTTTCGATGATCCGAATAATTATAGGCGAATCTGAAGTCTGAAACTACTTTCACAATAAGTTTCTCTTTATCTCAATCTCTTTAATTTGTTTGTTTAATTATTTTCTTTTATTTAATTCGTATCTTTTATTTTAGAAACAACTTTTAAAAATCCCCCTTTTATATTTATTACTATTAATATTTATTATTTTATTAATGTTTCTTTTTTATTATTTATTTTATTTTAATATATCTTTTCAACTTCATCTGTAATTTTGTCTTCTTCTAAAATCAAGAAAGAGTTTTTAAATCAGAAACACCACAGTCCCTGTGGATCGACCCAACTTCTCTATACTACCTTTTCTTTTTTATTTATTAAGAAGTCAGGAATTATTTTGATAGCAAAACGACGGTTATCAAGTGCTGATAAGAAAATGCGCCGTTATGCATTAAACAAAATCGATAAATAACTTTTATACATAATTCTATATCGAAGTGGTAATTCACAAACTCATTATGATTTCCATAGTTGCACATATAGTTTTGAAAGTACACATAGTACTGATACGAAAATGCACCATTATGCATTACACAAAACCGATCGATAACCACTATATACAATTTGTGTCGAAATGCATCTATGACTCTCAATGCACATACAATGGGCTTTTAAGTAAAATTCGTAGATTGAACATTTATTTCTGAAACATCGATAATTGTTAAAACAATTATAAAAGTTCATCCATTCCTTTTTTAGCAATTCATACTCTAAAATTATTCGTAACATCAATTCCATAACCATTGGGAAGATATATCAAAATAATATAAAACATACTTTTATAAATTATTCGAGGTTGACTTATCGAAAGTCACCCTCATCACATATAAGTACATAACAATGCACTCATATGATATGCCTCACTAGTATGCTTTAATGATGTCCGACTATTCGACAACTTTATTCTTGCCCTTTTTCTTGCTTAACTCATGAGCTTGGTTACGATCTACACAAGCATCCATAATTACACAATCAATACAAATGTTATTATACTTTCTAACATTTATATATCTTATAATACTCAAATGTACTATTATTTTCTAATTCTATTTAATTTCATCCTATCTTAAAACTTCAAACTGACTGGTATCGGTACCCCTACTATGGTATCGATACTTCTACACTATGGTACCGATACTCCCTTCAGTATCGATACCATTTTTACATTCTAGAATCCATAGTATAAATACCTTCCTCTTAGTATAGATACTCCATAGCAGTATCGATACTACTTGCATCAGTATCGATATTGTTCATCGTTTTCATCATCTTTTCTCAAATTTAACCCTATAGTATCAGTACTGTTCTTCTAGTACCGATACCCTTACCTAGGTTTTTCGTATTTCACTTAAATATTTACCCAAATTTCTTTTAAATCTCTTACATTCATCTCCAACCATATCATTACACTTATATAGCTTAACCCATCTAACTTACCTCCATAAATCTTCTTGTAACATCTCAATTCTCCCAAAAACACTCTAAACTAAGAATCACACTAATTTTTCAAACATGTTTTTAATCACTTCGAAGGCTCCCAATCACTTATTTTCTTCTTTGACAAGTCAAATATACTTTTAAACTTCAATAAAGAACCATATTTCATCATATCACTCAAAAACTCATTTTCTTAAATCTCAAATAAATCACTAATCAATTAGTTTTATTTACTCTTAAGTTTTCCTTAAGCTTCTATATCACTTAAGGTTTCAAAACCAGCCCATAAACTAAAGGAAAACCTGAATAAATCTTACATTTGGCTATGGGGAGAGCACGGGGACGAGAAGAATGAGAAGAGGAAGAGATAGCTTAGCTTTTCAACTTTCCCCTTTTACTCTTAATAAATCCCTAGGAACACATATTAAATTCATTTTCCCTCTAAAGGACCATAATGCCCCTCAATTCTTACATTCTTACTAATTAGTATTAAACATAACTTCCTAAATCATTTCTTGTACTTTACCATTTATTCAATTTAATCCTCTAAATTTTAAACCCTCTCAATATAGTCATTAACCTGATATTTCGGGTATTACATAAACTTAACCATTCTTCCGCATACTCTATAACATTCTAGTCCACCCTTAAAACCCTTACATCTACCACCCTTAACCATTCTTTTTGTGGCCTTCACTTATTGCAGGTGCTTGTTTACTTCTTAGATCCTACATTCATGTTGTTGATGTTCTCTAAGTCCATAGAGGTGTGCCCCAACCTATATCAATATTGTTTCCAATTCTTCTCCTCTGTGAAACTTTATAAATACCGTGTAAACCCATTAGGTTTTATATAACTCAAATCCTCACTTCTCCTCTTGTTTTCAATGGTATTCTCTATCAAGATAAAGTTCGTGAATTCGCATGTTGTTCTACTCTACTCTGATTATATTGTTATTGTATCATGTTCGACAGGTAACCAAAGGATCTTGAGCACCAAGGAGTGGCCAAAATTGTTTCCTTAAGGAAACTGCATAATTGTAGGCCTTAACCACTTTCAAATTCTATATTTTAAAAACTACAAATTAAATATTTTCCTTAAATGTGACGTATCTTTTTGAATTTTCTAAATTAAAAAGTGTATTATATGATTTCCTTTAATTCAAATATTAATTGATTATTTTCGATTTTATTTGGATATTAATCAGCAGTTCACATTGATATTAATTGATAATTTCTGACTTTATTTGGATACTAATTAGCAGTTCACATTGGTATTAATTGATTATTTTTAATTTTTTCGGATATTAATAAATAGCCTTAATTTCTAGAAATATTGTTTCCAATTCTTCTCCTATGTGAAACTCTATAAATACCGTGTAAACTCACTAGGTTTTATACAACTCAAATCCTCTTTTCTCCTCTTGTTTTCGTTGATATTCTCTAGAAAGATAAAGATTGTGATCTCACAAGTTGTGCTACTCTGTACTGATCATAATGTTGTTGTATCACGGGAGACAAACGACAAAGGATCTCGATCAATAATGAGTGGCCGAAATTCCATCTTAACAAAATTGCGTAATTGCACACCTCAACCACTTTCAAATTTGATATTCTGTCGATATCTGAGTTTTCACTTTGATGTGTATTTTTTCGATTTTAATACTAGTTTTATATATATTTTTTGTTTTTGTCTCGAATTGTTATTTTTGGTAACAGTTTCATAATGTGAGTTGCAAATAATATTTTTTTCAATATGTTTTTGCATATGGGAGGTTCCAACAACCTCTATGCAGCATTTCAAAGAGAACGCTACCTTTACTTTTTCAATTAGTTTGTCATTGTCCCAAGATTTGAACAAGTCAATCTTAAACACATGTTAGCAACAAGAAGATAAAAACTCCGTAGATATAAACTATAAAACAAAAGATTATGGGTTCCCTAATAAAATTAAAAAGTTGTGACTTTTTATACAGAAACAAGAAGAAATCGCATACCAGAAGAAGATGAATTATCGTCATCATTCTTCTTTGATTAACTTCAATGGAACGAGCGACATATAAAGAGAAGCGCTGCATTGAAACATTGATCCCAAAGTGTCCGAGTTTCTCAATTTTCAATGAATTGGGTTCGTTCAACTACTAAGGCAGAGAAACAGCAGTGTTTGCATTCTTCAATGAAAAATCCATTTTACGTTTTTAAAAGGAAAACTCAATTTAGTCAAAATTAACCTTAAAACTATTTTTTCTTTTATTTTTCTTAACGTGATGATATGTTGACTTAAAGATTAGATAGACTGATGCAATCGAAAATGTAAAAGGCCATTCAACTATATATTACCAGTTTTCTATAATGGGCGTCCACGGCATAGGTTAACACTTATAGTTATATATTTATTATGATTTATCATTTCTCTATACTAAGCCTTTTTTTTTACTATATGCTTCCTTTCGGTGGCGGAATTTAGTGTTAGAGTTTGAGGGGTCAACTTAAAATTTTAAAAAGATTAGAGATTTAAATTAAAATTTTCAAAAGTTTTGAAGGGTTCAATCTCAATTTTTTTTCAAAAAAATTGAGATATAATTAAAAATTTTAAAATTTTGAAAGACTTAATAAGAATTTGTAAAAATTATGGGAGGAATTTAATTAAGAATATCTAAAATTTTTAAAAATTAATTTGAATTTCTAAAAATTTTATAAGAGTTAAAATAAATATTAAAATAATTAAAAGTCTAATTATAAATTTTCAAATTTTTGGGAGGAGCCAAGTCCCCACTATTCTCCATTGTCTTTCTCCATTGATTCCCTCCATTGCATGTCTTACTTTTTATTTGGAATAAACACTCGTTACAAATTAGGAAAACTTTTTCTTTTTTAATCGACAATTTTTATTAGCATGATGTTAGTGAGTAACATATATATATATATATATATATAATCTTATTAATTAGTGATTAAATTTTTTAATGCAATTAATTTTATGTTTAAATCGATCATTCTAATACTTTTATGATCAAATAAAATATTTTGAATGATTGAATGTTATATGTGTAATTTTTTTTACAATATGCGTAATTTTTTTTATTTATAATCTATATTGTTATTTTATCAGTAAGTTATTGTTAACTTATTAATATACAGTTACGCACGACCAATTTGGGATTATTAATTTTTATATTACCAAATTTATAGTTATTTTTTATTATTTTTAGTTATAGTAAATTGAAATAACAAATTTATTTTTTTAAAAAATTTCAAAGAAATACAATCTAATAATTTATGCTTGTGAGATAAGCATAATTGATATAAATTGATATCCAAATTCATATTATAATGAAGAGGACAGTTATAAGTACATATAAGTTTTGAATAAGCAAATTTAACCCGTAGAGGTGTGTAAATACGGATATCAGATCGATCTGATTCAAAAATTCGGATAACTAAAATAATGATTCAAATCCAATCCCAAAAAACCGGATATCCAAATATTTGAACCGAACATATAAATTATAATTAAAAAATTCAAAAATAAAGAAAAACAGAATTAGAAAAATTATAATTAAAATATGAATGATAAATTAATTCTAAAATTTATACTAATAAAGAATTACCAAAATATAAATAATAAATTTGTTTTAAATTTTCATCTAGAATAGTTTAGTTGTTAATATAAAAATTTGAATGACTAAAACACCAACATTTAAAATCAAATAATCAAAATATAAATTATAATAATTAATTTGTAATAATATTTCTACCGAAAACATTAACACCCTACAAATTGAGTGACTGTTTAGATAATTTACCTAAAATATATTTATTTAATTGATGGAATAAAAATTGAATATAAAGTTAGAAGGTGGCTTAAGCCATATATATGGAAACTAAGAAACAAACAGGCAACGAAACCTTGGATTTCACATAGGGATGGGCATAGGATCCAAACCCGACGGGTTCCAACCCATCCGACCCGACTCGATGGGTTGGGTTTTTTTTAAAAAACAAATTGGGTTTGGGTCAGTCGGGTCGGTTTTTTAAAGGTGATGTTCGGGTCGGATTCGGGTTTAGGGTAAAAAAATACCCAACCCGATCCGAGAAAAAATATAATTTTACCTTATATATTTAGAAATAATTACAATAATACCCTTCTATATATTTTTTCAATAAAATCATTATTTCTATTGAATAAAAAAAATATTTTTTATTATTCGGGTCGGGTCAGATCATATTCAGATTTTATCTCAAAAAATCGGGCTGAGTGGATGGTATATATTTTTCGGTTCGGGTCTGGTCGAGTGGAGGATGTAAAATTTTTGGTTCGGGTCGGGTTAGTCGAAACTCGACCCATGCCCATCCCTAATTTCACATCCATTCAATATTTTAGTCTGGGCTTTGGGAGAGCTTCCCATGAAATATAGGGTTATTGTGTTTAGGGCTAAAGGACCATTTATTTTTCAGATATTCAAATAATTCGGAATTGGTATTTATCTGATTCGTATCGATTCTATTATCTAAAATTTTTATTGGATAAACATGGATCATTCGGATCAGATATTTTTTGTACACTCCTATTGGTCGGTTAGTTAAGCTTCTCATCTTTGTTCCCTCATATTCTCTTAGATCAAAAGTTCTAAACCTACTAAGAGCATTTCTTTTTCTTCTTATAGAGTCTTCCCTTTTCCTCTCTTCTAGATAGGAGTAGCTCTTATTGTTAACGGAGTTAGGACCTTTGAAGGTCCTACTCTAAACCTACTAAGAGCATTTCTTTTTCTTCTTATAGAGTCTCCCCTTTTCCTCTCTTCTATATAGGAATAGCTCTTATTGTTAATGAAGTTAGGACCTTTGAAGGTCCTACTGGTGTAGCTCTGACTGAGGCTGAGTATTGACTTTGTGATACAGAGTGACGTATGGATCAGTTAGGTTTAGATCCACAACAACGTTATTTGGGAGACGTCTTTATGTTAGACGTGAATACCCACACCTGGTTGGAGTCTGTGGTGAGCAGTGTTCCACCCGATCGTTTGACCTGAGATTTCTTCATAGAGAGTTTTAGGAGTCATTTTCTGGGAGAGCGTTATCTCGTACAGAGGTGACAACAGTTTCAGGACATGGTTTAAGGAGATATGACAGTCTCTGAGTTTGATATTGAGTTCTTGAAATTACTGAAATATGGTTTTATTTTAGTACCTACCGAGAGGGATATGTACCGAAAGTTTACCCAAAGACTCATATACGAGTTGTGTCATCAGTTGGTTACTCATCAGGATGAGGTGTTCGATGACGTAGTCGAGAGAGCGAAAGATGTTGAAGAAGTTTAGGATTATGCTCCTCATAGAGATAGGGTAGATCGAGAGCGATCTAGGATATTTTCAGGTCAGTCTGAGCCCTCTGCACGCCCCAATAAGAGGACTTGTACTGAAATCCATCAAAGGAGTCATATTGGTTAGAGGTCTGCATTAAATTCACCTTCGTTAGTTAGTTGAGGTGATTCTTTAGGATTCATTCTGATTCAAAGTTGCGAGCACTATGGAAATCAACACAGAGGATAAGGTCGTAAAAAGATGGGTACCTGTTATTGTTGTGGATCTAGCGAGCACTTTTTGAGAAATTATCCACATCATTGTCGATCGGACACCTGCTCAAACTCCTGCATATTCACAGGCTTCTATTCAAACCCCTCTAGGAGTCTCAGTTAGGGTAGGACTTTTAGATTTATATTTAGAGTCGATAGTAGAGCTTGATTGCATAGTAGAAGACTAGCTTCTTTTGAGGCTCGATAACCTGCCCTTTTCTATGTTACCTGACATTCTGCTTCTTTTGCAGGTATATTTATGGTTATTTTTTTATTACCATGCATGCTTTATAATGTCTTGTTTATATTCGATTTCCTTATTTTAAGACCCCATATTTTCGATTTAAGGCACTAGATCACCATTTTCGTTCTGAATATAAGTAGTTTTTCATTATTTTTAATAAAGTAATTAGCCTTTGTCCCATGAAAGAAACCTTTAAAGACCTAGTTTTCATTTTCTGTTCGACTCAAATGAATTTCGAGGACAATATTCTTTTAAGGGTAAGAGAGTTTTCACACCCCAATTTTAATTTTAAAATATAATTAATTTAATTAAGGGACTAAAATAGACACTCTTGAAAAATACTAGGTTGATTTAAAATTTTTAGGAAGTTCAGGGACTTATCCCTAAATTATCCCTTTTTTGGTCAGTAGAGAAAATTTTAAAAATGGGAAAATGGGTTGCTAAGGGGTGTTGAACCCCTGATCCACAAAATGGACAACCATGCCCATACCAACTAGGCTAGGCTACTGTTATTAAAAAGAAGTAATAAAATCATATTCTATATTTTATATATGGGGTGTTAACCTATTTCTCACAACTCCTCCCTCCATATTCGTGAATCAACCCCCCCAAAACTCATCTGCTCACCAACCCAAATCATCAACACCGCTCTCTATCGAGCATCCTCAAGTCGATAACATTGTCGTCATCAGACTAGACATCATCTGATGACCCAATTTTGACCCATGACTTATCTAGAGCTACCTTCGTTAATCGCGACAAAGAGAGGAAGATGTTCGACTCGCCCCTAAACCCGTCCATGGCCCTCCTTAAATCTCCCTCCTCTGACCGACGGTGCACGTTACCACTCATCCCAGTGAAGACATTGTCTCAACCCAAGCAAAACCCCTCCGGTTATTCATCGAAATATGCCCCGATCCCCATTGAGAATCTTTTGAAAGTCTTTGGAGGAATCTAGGTCACACATAAAATTTTCTTTGATTACGACTGCCTCGGCCATTGGCTTGCCTCATCATCGCCACCATTGAATTCCTTATCGTCGTGTGCTCGAACTCCAAATAAGATTGTCACCCCTCATCTCTCCATCGCTAATCATCGGTTTGGGTAAACTTTCGATAATTTTCGAGTGGAATTAAATTATTTTGGTTGAATTTTGGGCTAGTTGTGGTTTAATTTTGTTGATTTTATGCTCGCAGAATGCTCAATAGTCACCTGTGACCCCGTCATCACTTGTACGCATCGTCACGTGTGTGTGGGTCTTGTTCTCCCCAACCATAACCCTTCTAGAAATTGTCAAATTTGATCGAACTAGCCCGAACTGGTTTGAATCGCTCTGAGTCAACTTGAACCGACCTGAGTCATCCAAAATAGGTGTTACTAGTTGACCTTGACCCAAATAATTAATTTTGATCTGACTTTTGACCTGCCCATTAATTGTTGACCTGCTCGTTTACTTTGACTTTGACCTTTGCTAATGTGACAATTGACTTTGTCCACAAAGTCAAATTTTTTGAAAGGTTATATTTTATGTTTTTCGACGTCCTGGGTCCTAATATTAGCTTTCAAATTCAAATCGGAAAGCCTCCTAATTGACCGTTAAACCCATGTTTCCTTATGTAACTTAAGAAATTTAATTAAGTTCATTTAATTTAAGGTTAATAGTTGATTTATTTATGATGATTCCATTAATTAAGGTATTTATGGATCTTCTGATCGTTTATCTGTTTGACCTGATTCCTCCAGATTCGCTCGATTGTGAGAGCCCATGATTACTCGTATAGTTCCATAACCCTGTTAGATATTCAGTTTAGAATGATACTCTGATTATAACCCTATTTTTATATAACCTAGGTTCTTGTACTGTTGAAGAGCGTAATGAAGACAGTGCTCAGTAGATCTCCTATACTAATTCTTTTTACGAGGTGTGTTCGTTGTGTGCTATATATAAGTATATATTTTAAATACCTATTTGAAATATCATGTGAACATGACTGCTATATCTGATTTGTAATATGGTTAGCTGACCTGATTTAATATCGTGTGATTTATCTATTTCAAGCCTGATTTCTGATTTAGTAATGTTTTAAGCCTGATTGTCTGATTCATGTTCTATGGTTACTGTTTTTACTGAATTGATACCTATTTGAACTCTTCTTTACTTGCTACTATTAGTTACTGTATGAAAACTATTTTCTTTAGGGTTTTCTAGGATCTGGTATGAAGTCTCTACAGGTTCAGCTCTGATCAAGCTAGTAATTCCTTATACAGGTTGAACAATGATCAACTGGTAATTCCTTATGGACCTAAGGTGACCCTTTGTGGGATTTTGAGCCTAATGAGCCTAGTGATAAGACCTTATGGGCCCTAAGGTACTCCCTTAGTGTGGCAGCTCTACTATGTGCATTGAGTAAGTCCTTATGGGCCTGAAGGCACACCCCTCAGGTGGGCACCTATGCTTCGGCTAGGGTAAGACCTTATGGACCCAAGGTTCTCCCTTAGATAGGCATTTATGCCCTTTGGACCTAGGGTAAGTCCTTATGGATGCAATTCTAGGGAATTCCATATGGTGTTCGGTTGGAGGGTGATTATGTATTTGAAGCCAAAAACACTACTGATGTTTTCATAACTTGGAACTGAATTGATTTGGAAACTTAACTATATGTTTTATTTATGATTTGTTGGAACACAATGAGCTCCCTAGCTCACTCCCCCAAACTTTTATCTTTCAAATACTTTTTGATAGGTGACCCATACCTGGCACTTGGAGGATCGACACATTCATTCATTATCAATTTGTTGCAATGTTTTTATCTTTCGGTTTGCCTTTATTTTTTGGTGACATGTGGCTAATTATTTTGAAATATTTTTTTTTGAAAAGCATATCGCTTTTGCTACTGACTATGGTTTATTTCGATAATAACCAGAGGATGTTTATTTTACTCTATTTTTTATTGTTCATAATATTAAAATTTGGACTTTATTTCATTAGTACATTTTATTTAAGCTGTGTGGTTATAATATGGTTTTAAATTATGAAAAATGTTTTGAAAAACTTTATGGTAATCTGCTAGATCTAGTCTTAACGCATAGGCCGGGTCTAGGGGGTTACAATCATGTTCATGTAGTTCGTTACAATCATGTTCATGTAGTTCTTCACAATTGGACTACTACCCACTCAACATTGGGTTATAAACTTATTAAGAGTAAATATTCAACCAAAATCAGTAAATTCATCAAGTCTTTCTCACTAAGACCATCCAAAGCTTAGGATATCAATTTATTAAGAGCAAAAAGCTCATCATGTGCATGTACATTATTTTGTCATAGGGATAAGTAGAAAGAAATGTACAGTATAAGTCTTTCCATGGTTTTGTTTCACCACATTGAACTTAGGTAACTAAGTTGGGTAGCCACTATAAATTCCTTAACCAACGGGCTTTAAACTCATCCCCTCGATGAATCAAGAACCAACTTTTGAATTTAACCTTTGGTAAGTTGATCAACTAGGTTCCTCTCTAACTTTAATTATTATTTTAAGACACCCTCACATTACTAACATTTTTATGATATAAATAAATCCATAAGTGTATTGAATAACGTGTGAAAAAAGTTCTCGCACATATACTCATCAATACTAGAGTAAAGTTTGTTATGATTTCTAACCATAAAATTATGTTTTAACAAACTCAAATCTTTTCTTACACGTCATATCACACCCGTAAAGTCAGGACCAAATTGTAGAGCTCATAAAGCTTCTATGCCTTGTTACAAGTTCTCAATTGTGTAGGAACTAATGGCATAATTAATCCATCAGTCTAGGTTAAAATGCAAACTTCCCATCATTTCTTTTCTTTTTTCGGTTAGTGCAAAGTTTTTCTCCTAGTGTCTTTTTAACTTTCTCAAAACGGGCTCCTTTTCATTTTCTTAATTTCATTTTTGGTCGTTGTTCCTTTGGCCATCAAGTAGACACCATCGTGTTTGTCTTACTACCCTGTTCATCTGGTTCCCTTGGTACGTCGTTTGTCATTTGTAACTGGGAATGTTTTTAACACTTGGGATTCGTTAAAACCTTATCTTTATTGATATTTTCAAAAAATCGACGTTTTCGAGTGACTTACCGTGCCTTAAAACATTTTTCTATAATTTTCTATATTTTTCTTTATTTTTCGAGTGACACTGCATTTAATAATTTTATCTTATTATATTGTGTGATGCTATTTGAAAGTATGTTCATATTTTGGTGATGTTTATCTATGATATGTCTGATTCTTGGTTGTTGTTGCATTATTTTTTATATGAGAGTTTATATATTTATGTCATGTGTATGGGATCCTCTACGGAGGAAAATATTCATGTCCTTTCTGCATGAGATCCTTTAAGGAGGGCTATATTCCCATCATGTTTCTGTTTGGGATCCTCTTCAGAGAGCTAAATCCCTATCATGGTTTATGTTTTTAACTAGGATCCTCTTCAGATCGAATTTTCCCATCCCGATTTCTGTATTCTGATTCGGGTACTTATTCAGAGGGTAACATCCTCATCTAGTTTATTTGTGGTGAAAGGTAGTGTTTTATGGAAATCCTATTTCTGTTTGGCATAATTTTCATAAGGCTAAATCCCTATCATTATTTCTTTTTTTTACTAGGATCCTATATGGATGGAATTATTCCCATCGTGATTTATGTATTTTGATTTGGGTACCTCTTCGGAGGGTAACATCCCCATCTGATTTATTTACAGCAAAAGGTAATGTTGTATGGAATTTATGTTTTAATATTATTGTAATGGACTAGTAATTTATTATTTTTTGTGTTTTAATTTACACATCATATCTTGTATGAAGTATTTAATATATGTGATCAATACCTGTTTGACTTAGAGGACACACTGAGCTTTATAGCTCACTCTAATCAAGTACAGAATTATCAAGGGCAAAACTGTAATCAAGTGGGCAATATGAACTCTATTGAATCCCTACTAAAGGAGTACATTTTGAGAAATGAAGTAGTAATTCAAAGGTAGTCAACATCGTTGAGAGCGTTAGAGAACCAAGTTGGCTAACTGGCCAATGCATTAAGCAATAGGTAACTAGGGTCGTTGGCCAATGATACAAAAGTTGCTATAGTCATAGAAAGGTCCATTGTAAAAAGCATTGAAAGGCCATCACAACCAGGAGTGGAATCCATATTGGGATACCTACTACTGAGAACAAGAAGAAGGATTATAAGCAACAAACCAATGATAAGGAGGTATCATAATACACATCTATCTAGATGATGTAACAAAGAATATTGGACAAAGTAGCAATTCTAGATCAATGGCAGTAGCATCGTCATAGCTAGCACCTCCTATTACACCCATGATGTCGCAGCCAACTCAGAATCAATCATCCCCAAGACCTCTTCCTCTATTTCCTCAACTTTTCAAGAATACCATGGAGGATCAACAATTTAAAGTGTTCATTGATGTACTTTTCCAATTAACCATTAAATTCTTGTTAATAGATGCTTTGGAGAAAAATCCTAACTATACCAAATTCATGCGTGAAGTACTATCCAAGAAGAGGAGGCTAGGCGTGTTCAAAATTTTGCATTGAGTGAAGACTGCATCGTTATGGCCACGAGAAACTATCGTCAAAGCTCAAACACCCAGGGAGCATTACTATTCCCTGTAACATTGGTCATCAGTTTGTTGGTAAATCTCTATGTGACTTGGGTGCCAACATTAACTTAATGTCATTGTCTATTTTCATAAAATTTGAAATTGGAGACGCAAGGCCTACAATAGTGACACTACAACTTGCTGGCCGATCAATCGTACATCAAAGTGGAATAGAGGACAATATACTGGTTCAAGTGGGTAAGTTTATATTCCTTATTGACTTCATTATACTCGATTATGAAGATGAAAAAATGTTCCAATCATCCTTGGAAGACCATTCCTCTCTACAGGGCGATCATTAATCAATATTGAAAAGGGAGAACTCACTATGCACTTAAATGATAAATACATTACATTTAATGTTTTGAAAAGTTTTTCTTACATAGATGATAATGTTGAGTGTAATATTATTGATGCTATTGATATTTATGTGTAGGATAATTTTGGATGAAAGCTATAATATGAGAGTTGCTACAATGAATGTTATAGCAATTGAAGAAATTGAGGACAACGAGAAAGGAAATTTCATGCTACACTTTGAGTAAATGGACCATCCTGGTCGACCTATTCAAGCATCAAAGACATCCATATAACAATTGCCTAAGATTGACGTTAAAACCTTGCCAAAACATTTATGATATGTTTCCTTGGATAAAATGATACCCTACCAGTAATTGTTACTGTGAAGCGAACAACATCACAAGATGACGGCCTGATTTCTGTGTTAAAGCAACATAAAAAGTTAATTGCGTGGGGTATCATTGATATCAAATGGATTAGTCCAGCTTTTGCAAGCACAATATTTTGTTATAGGATCCAAGTAGTAGCTCCATTGAGAAACAAAGATGGTTAAACCCAATTATGAAGGAAGTTGTTCATAAAGAAGACATCCAGTGGTTGGATACTATGATCATATACCTAATTTCTGATAGTAATTAGGTAAGCCTTGTGCAATGTGTTCCTATGAAGGAAAGCATAACTTGGTAGCAAACGAAAAGAATGAGTTGGTTCCCACATGCAGAACTATGGGTTGGAGTATTTGCTTGAACTACCGTATGCCGAATAAAGCTATGAAGAAGGATCACTTCTCGTTGTCTTTTATTGATCAAATGCTGGACATACTTGATAGAAAGGTCTTTTATTGTTTCCTTGATGGGTATAGCAGTTACAATCAGATTGCTATAGTTCCTGAAGATCAAGGTAAGACAACCTTCACTTGTTCTTATGGAACTTTCGCTTTTAGAAGAATATCGTTCGACTTGGGCAATTATCGATCAACATTTCAACGTTGCATGATGGAAATATTATTCGATATGATTAAAGATTGCTTGGATATTTTTATGGATGATATTTCTGATTTTGGGAAGATTTTTAGCAATGTCTTTCTAACTTGGCTACTGTTTTAAAGAGATGCGAAGATATCAACCATGTGTTGAATTAGGAAAAATGCCATTTTATGGTAACCAAAGGCATGGTGCTAGAGCATCACATATTTCAACGTGGCATTGAAGTGGACAAGGCCAACGTATAAGTCATTGAGAAATTAACACCTCATTTGAATGTGAAGATCGTGAGAATTTTTCTAGGGCATGTACGTTTTTATCAAATATTGATCAAAGCTTTTATCGAATCTTCCATTTTACTTATTGTGATAGCAGGACATTGAATGGCACGCATGTAAATTACACCACAACTGAAAATGAATTGCTTGTTGTGGTGTTCACATTTGAAAAAATTTGACCATAATTTGTTGGAACAAAGGTGATAGTTTATACCGACTATTCATCTTTAAACACTTATTCGTTAAAAAGGATACTATGCCAAGATTAATCTGTTAAGTGTTGTTACTTCAAGAATTTGATATTGAAGTCTGATATAAGAGGGGACCAAGAACCAAGTGGCTGACAATTAATCCCTCCAGAATTTGAAAGTGAAGATAGAAATGCGCTTGTGATACTGGATGCTTTTCCTAATGATTAAATATTGGCCATCGATGCTCTATCATGGTATGTAAACTTTGTGAATTATCTAGTTAGTGGTATGTTATCACAAGACCTTAATCACCATGTTAGAAAAAAAATTAGAATGGATGTAGAAGCATACTTTTGGGAAGAACCTTATCTTTTTAAGTAATATAATTACCAACTTTTGAGGAGATACGCCCCTAAGCGTGAACAGTGCGACATCTTACAACATTGCCACGGTGCACCTTATGGAGGACATTTTAGAGGAATGTGTACAACAAAAAAGGTCCTCTAGTATGGTTATTATTGGCCATCGCTATTAAAAAATGTTAATGCCTTCGTACAACATTGTGATCGATGCCAACGAACGGGAAACATTTCTAGGCACAATGAAATGCCCATGCAACCTATTTTGAAGATTGAATTATTTGATTCTTGGGGATTTGATTTTATGGGGCCTTATCCATCATTTTGTGGAAATACTTTCATTCTTGTTGTTGTTGATTATGTGTCTAAGTAGGTTGATACTATAGCATTACCTTCAAGTGATGCTAAAACAGTTCTTTCATTCCTCCACAAGAATATTTTTACTCGATTTGGAACATCATAAACATTCATTATCGTTGATATGTACCAATTCATTGATACATAAGTAGCTAATGCTCTAGAGCATTATAGAGTCAAACATCGGATTGTTACAACATATCATCCTCAAACAAATGGGCAAGCTAAGGTGTAGAATGGTGAGATGAAGCAAATCCTGAAAAAAAATAGTCAATCCCTCGAGAAAATATTGGTCTCAAAGTCTTGAAGAAACACTTTGGGCCAATAGGACAACTTATAAAACTATTTTGGGTATGTAACCTTATTATCTTGTGTATGGAAAAGCTTGTCACTTACTTGTTGAGCTGGAGTACAATGCCATGTGGGTGCTTAAAAACCTGAACTATGATATAATGTTGTTGGGGAGCAAAGAATGTTGGAGATGAACGAACATGAGGAGCTATGAAACAACGCATATGAGAGTCCTCGAATTTACAAAGAAAAGAGTAAGAAATGACTTGATCAGCATATCTTGCCAAAACAGTTTCATGCTGGACAACTAGTGCTCTTGTTTACTTCTTGTTGAACGTATTTTCCGAAAAAAATTCAAATCTCGTTGGTCGAGGCCCTTTGAAGTTGTGGAAGCCTATCCTTATAGGAAGTAATGTTGAAGATTCTAAGTGATGGAACCACATTCAAAGTCAATTAGAAGTGTTTAAAGTATTATTGCCAACAAAAAAGTCTTGATATATCATCCATCACACTAAGCGATCCCCCTTATTTTTAAATTTCTTTTTCTATAAATAACTCAATTTTAATATTAGTTAAATATCTAGTTTTGGTTAGATTTAAGTTAGATTTTGATTAATTTTTATTTTCTTTTTGACCAGGTTAAATGTTTAAGCTTATTTGCTGAAATGATGCTCCTGAAGACTACGTGTGTTATGTTTGCTACTATAGCATATACCAATTGTATGGGTACTTTTTTTTTGGTAAATGTAATTTGTGTGAGTTGTCACCCACTTTTACCCCATCAACATCATGTCTATAATGAGTCACACGATTTAAATTTAGTCTCAGGTACATTCGACCAAGTATAGTATTAGAAACATGTTCAAGCCAGGGATGCTATCTTGAAGAAGTTATTTGCCTCATTCAAGGGTGAGAAGTTTGTCTTTCCCGATTTTCCCATTATCGTTCTTACTGAATTGGCTCAACCACATGTATATGATGCTTTAGATAGTTCTGATAGTGTTGAGGAGGTCCCATTAACCAATACTGATGTTGGAGCAGACACTGTGGAAGTTGAAAGCAAAATTGAAGAGGAAGCCACAGAAGAATCTACCGAGGAATAAGAAGTATAAGAGGAGAAAGTGGTTGATTGAGCAGCCTCAACAGATATCACTACTACTAGGTGTGACAATGATGACCCAATGGATACCATCGAAACTATTAGCCACGAGAAACAGAAGGAATGATCGACTAACCAAGAGTGGATAACTAGATGGAAATTGTTGACTTGAACATTGATCCTGTTGTAAAGGATGCTGTAGCAGTCTAATTTGTCTCCAATGTGCTGAATGATGTCCAGAAATTGAAGGGAACTAACCAGCTTGGAGATATCAATATTGACTCGCTACGAAGGACTTTGATTTATACGCCTATCCCGGAAGTGGTTATTGTTGTTGACTATACAAAAATCGTTAGTCTAATCAGAAGGAGATCCAACAAGCCACTGCGAGTTAGCCTAAGGGCTCACCCGATACTACTGTATGTGGCACTAGGGAGAATTTGGAGAACATCAGCACTATTACTCCTAAACCAATCAAGAAGGTTCCCCTCATTATTCTCGATACGATTGTGGTCCAGGCCACATCAACGTCTACTGACATGAAAATAAAGAGTTTGAAGAAGGCCAATGTCACGTTCAAGCGAGTCCATCCCACTACTGATAGCCCGCGCAAGAGCCCAAAAAAACCAAACTAAGGGACTCTAGTTTCTTTGTATTTACTTGTTCTTATTTATTTTTTATTGTTTTCCATTGAGTATAATGCCCACTTAGGTTTGGGGTGTTGTCCATTGGTTAATTGCATTTGCCATTTTGTTAGTATATTAGTATTTGCTTTATGTTAAACATCTTGCTTAGCATTCTGTTTACATGTTGTTGCATTTACTATTTTTTTGTTTTGCATGAAAATTGCCATTGATTACATTTAAAATCAATAAACTTTTGATTCATTTTGATGATGTCCAATGATGAAATAAAGTTAAAGAATAAATTGTTATGGAGTTGCTTAAAAGCTTATTTTAATTAAGGTACATAGGAAAATTCTTTACCTTAGGTGTATGTTCTCAATACTTAGAGACTTTATAAACCTTTGAATTAAACTCACATCCATAATAGATGTTGTAGCATTTGTAGAACTAAAGGTGCCCAAAACTGGGTCTAGGTTAAAAAAAAATCTAAGCTACTAGAGGTGCTTAACACTGGCTCTAGTAATGAAATGGAAACAAAAATGTTATAACTGCCCGAAAACTGGCTCTAGCATTAGAAAATGATTAGTACTGGAAATTCCTATATTGGGAAATTGCTGCAAGATTGAAATTTTTTAATTGAGTAAGTTCACATTTTTCGAAATTAGCTAAGTATTGATTATATACACCCGATCTGCACACTTGCAAATTATGAACCTCGATTTGAGTGAGTTATTGATGCAATTCCTACTTGAGATTATTTGGATGCTGATTATATTCATGCAACATAATTATGAGGGTTGAAAAAAGAAGTAAATGTTGAATTGGTTTTTTTGGTCTTAATCTATGGTGTTGTTGTTTAGTTAGCTGCATATCGTGTTTATGTTGCTTAAGGAAAACCAAACATCTAGGTTTGGGGGTGTGATAACTCTCCAAAAGAGTTATCATTTTAGCACTTTATACCTAGGCTTAGCTTGAAATTGAGTATGTTTAAAAGCATTTTAAGAGTAGTTTATTCTTATTTTAATATATTTTTACATTGTTAAAAGTTTGGTTAACTTGGTTTAATTTCTGTATTTTTCTGCTAAAAAAGGTGCAAATGTTGTAGCGCTAAAGAAAATGATACTGGAACTGGTGACTCACTAGGCAGGACAGAACCTTCTGGAACAAGGACATCTTGATGGAATAGTTATATCCTCTCCAATTAGCTATTGTTGTATGGAGAATCCTCATTATAGATGATTTGACCTCCTCCACCCCTAAATAAGACCATCCTCAGTTCATTTAATCATTAATTCTTCATCCTATCATCTTTTACACAAAATCTATTGTCTCTTTTCCATGGCTGCCTAAGCTGTCCAGCTGGGGAGTGTTATAGTATTTGGGGATCACTTGGTCAACGCTTCAGCTACTTGCCTGAGATAGGGAAGTACATATAGTTGATTTTATATATTTTTAGAGATAAATTGAATGACTTTCATGTTAATTTCGTGCCCTTGGTATTGTAAAAAGCAAAAACATGTTGAGATATACGCTGCCAAGTGTTTAGCATCATTATTATGTGATTATTTGTCTTAGTTAGCACTAATTCATATTGATCCATTAATAGTAATTAATGCTAAATACATTGTAGTTAAATTAAATACATGAACTTGAAAAAGAACCACATTTAACATCTTGATCTAATTAATTACTAACTTTGAGCTATTCCCAATGCTATAGCATGACATGCCTCTATTCCATTATTTTCTCTCTTTCAATACTTGTTTTATTCACATGCAATTTCAACCAACATTTTTTTTGCTAACTCAATTGTAAACTTTCTATTCTCTGTGGGTTTGACCTCTGAAATCCAAAAAAGATTTCCACTTTATTACTTGGTGATGATATGTATACTTGCATTATTAATATAGCATATTTTAGAGAATCAATTAGAACAACAACCATCCATCCAAATAAACAAGTTATAAGGCGAAACTGTAAAGCAACGCTTCCAAAAAATCAAGGAACAATGTTTCTAATCAGAGCAAATCTTACTTTTCCACCCAAAAATTACCATGGCTTTGATCACGAGGTGATAAAAGTTGTGGCTAAGAAAAACTAGAGAAAATTTTTCGAGCATCTAGGACCTATTTTAATTCCTTTGGTGTGAGAGTTCTACGTGCATCTCACTAGCCCCACGTAGTCAAGCGTGTTTGTTAGAGGGGAGAAAATCAAATTCACTGTCGTAGCGATTTACAAGTTCTTTGGGCTGCAGCAGGTTGTGAACAAGCATACCTCTTTTGTGGAAGTCGCTGACTCACGAGCCCACAAGGAAATCCTTGAAGACTTATGCTTTAAAGGGACGCAATGAGATCCCACTAACAAGACTATTGAAAGAGGGCAACTTAAGACCAATTCAAAGATTTGGAACAAAATTATCAAGACTCAGTTGATGCCAACTTCACACACATCCGTGTCTCTTGACAGGATACTTCTCCTACACTCCATTGTAATGGATAGACCAATTAATGTTGGCAAATTAATTTTCGATGAGCTTTACGGTTGTTTATATAGAAAATCTAATCCATTAATTTTTTTAATCTCATCACTATTTTTTGTAAGAAAAATGAAGTTTACAAGGATGAGGTGATTCCATTCGCGCAAGGGCTCACTCCCAAGAAGATCCAAACATTGAAAATGTTTGATTAAGATACCCCAAACGAAAAGTTAGAGGGAAATACTAAGTCATTTGCTGCAACAATACTAGCTTTCTTGGTGGCTTCAATGCGTCGCATAAGGGCGCAATTGGAGGAGATACAAGGAGACCTAAACACCTTCTTCAAGCATATAAAAAAAAGGGGCGTTGTCTTGAATTCATATTTCAAGGAGATGTTACCCCAAACATCGGTTAAATTCACTCTCTTTCTCGAGACTTTACTCACTTTCCCAAGAGAAATAGCCGCTCCAAAGAAGGCCCTATACACCGAGCATTGCATGTGCACGGTAACAGCATGCCACTCCCGCAGAGGCACTACCTAGTCAACCTCACCAGCAGTCCAACAAAGGGAATGCCTCGATGTAGGCCCTTTCTAGTCCCTCTCATACGAAAAACCCTATCACTATTGAGAGTCGTAATGAAGACACTACAAATCGTACAGCTACTCCTACACCAACACCACCTCTTGATGCTTCAGTAAGAATAAGATATCGCTTGAAGAGGTCAATCAGTTATATGTTTAGCACTCCCACTGAGAACCTGAGGCATCTGGTGACCAATGTGCACCACCATAGGCCACTGAAGCAGTTAAGCAGTCCATCTTAACTTTAAGGAAGAAACACATGAAGCATATGGTAACCAAAACACCACCACAATAGGACATAGTGAGGTACCTCTTTCTGCATTGCATGTAGTCTAGTTGTGTTTCATTTTCATTGGTTTTGATGCATTGAGGATAATGCTTCTCTCAAGTTTGGGCAGGTAAACCTAGGATATGAAAGGCATGCCTAGGATAGAGTGCATTTCGGTTTTCATTATGTGTATAAACTATACATCATTTGTTATCCACTCTTAGTGAACTTTGATTAATTGGATATTTTTTCTTAATGGAACCTTTGGATTTGAAAGACATGGCTAGGATAGATTACACTTCAGTTTACATTATGTGTTATTATGGGGTTATACGAGGTAAAGATATTGTGTAGAGAAATGCTCCGATAAGATTATAAGGTAAGGATGGTGCATTGAACCTAGCTTTGAAAATTGTGGTTTTGGATCTAAGTGAATCCTAAAATAAAATGGAGTCTTATAGAATTCTTTCATCTAATGAGTAAGTTTTATTTTGAACAAAAGGTCATTGATTTTATATGGAAACAAATGTTTATTGTATGTGACTTTGCCAACAAGGTAATTGTGCATGAGTTTATATGATATAAAATAGTGAATATGATGGATTGAAGCATGATTATATTCTAGAATTTTTTTGCATTAGTGATGAATTATGTGGATATTATAAAATGACATATTGTTATAGGTATTGAGGTAAAAGCAAATGAGATTACAAGACATATAAGAATGCCTTCCTTTAGCTTTGATATGTGAATCATGGTTGAATGTTATTTATTCACTAGGATTGTAGTTGACACCCATTTTTCAACACTTTTAAAAAGGATTAATATGTAATTCGAAGGTAAGGAGGTATCATTTAGTGGTGATCAAGCAAGACTAAATATAAATAAAGTGTATGTGAGCTTTTAGTTATGTCTAGATGAAATTTGGGAAACTTTCTTTGGTTTTATTGAATAATAAGATGTTGAACTTGTGAAATTCCTATAATGTGGGATCGATCCCTTGTAAAAAATGGATCATTCCCTTTGTTGTTTTCTCAATGAAAAATGGTAAAATTTAGTTCTAAAGGTTCTAAGTGTTCCCTAAGTCTTTATTTGACCTCAAAATATTTGTATGAGTTCAAAATGATCTATAAACTAATTCTCTAATTAATACTTGGTTTTAAGTTGGAATTTGATGAAATTTATTCTGTCATACTTTAATATTATGAATTTCATAATGGAAGTGTCAATTTCATGTTTTTTGTTTGTATTCAAGTTTTGAATTGTTTACAATTTAATCCTTAGACAAACATATTCAATTAAGACTCTGAATGATGTCCTATTAAGCTGAAAATTTGCATTTGTCTAATTAAGGATTAATAATGAATAATGGTAAGTTTAATTTCTATTTGTTATAATGAATTGATGATGATATATGAAATGATTATTTTACCTCTGTATAGTATTTATGTTTATTTTACGATGCATGCTATATGATATGATATATTAATGATATTAGATATTCTTATGCTTTGTAACACATGATATACACTTTTTTATGTTGCCTCCACTAGTATATATGATTAGGGTTTGGTTTGTGTCGACTATCATTTTCATCCGAGTTTATATATTATTATTATTATTATATTACTATTATTATTATAAAAATACAAAACAACCTGGAGGTCCATTTATAAGAAATTAGAGGCCCAACAAACAAGCAGATCCAGGTCCAGAATCGGTCCAAACCTAGAAGCCCAACAAATGATCCAAAAGGCCCGAACTTAGCAGCTAGGGTTTCCACATCTGATTTCATCCATCACAGACCACAAAAATCTGATTAAAAGATATCCAACGACACATGTAAAGTTTCCAGAAACCTTAGGGTATCATTACCACCCTAGGGCTATTACAGCCCTCGCCTCTAGATGGTCCAACCAGCCGTTGCCATGCCACCACTGCCTCAGTGGAAGACTCCAGAAGATGAATGAGAATCGCAAAACTCATCGTATCTAGGGTGAGTCACCCCTGTAGCTCCGATGACTCGCCTAAGTTTCATCATTTAGCCAAGTTTTAAGGCCTATAAAAGGCGATTGAACCCAACAGAGAGAGAAAAAGACATAGAGAGAAAAAAACACAGACAAATAGAACGAGGTACAAAATACAGAGAGACTGAAGAAAAAGGAACGAAAACAACAAGCAAACAACAGCCAAAAGAAAAAAACAACAATAGCAAGCTGAAAAGAAAAAAAGAAAAAGAAGCCTTGGTATTTATATATAGGAGCGTACAACATGGGCCATCTATTGATGACGTTCAATAACAGGCGTAATTCTAGAAAATAGGTAAATATAGTTTAAGTCAGTTGCTTGGGAATTGAACTCTAACGGTGAGATTTTCTGACTTCCACCAAAACACCCAGACTATAAGAGGTTCTTCTTAACAAGCTTAAGAATTTGGAGTCGTATACTATATTATTATATATATAATAAAGCTTGAGTTGTCCCTCTAGAGCAATGGTTAATCGCCCCGACCTTATGGATAATATTCAGCTAGCCAGATAAATATGATACTATTATATGTAATAAAGTTATCCCCCTAGAGCAATTGGATAATCACCCCAGTTTTATGGATAAGTTTCAACTAGCCTGATAGAGGCGAATTACAGTAAAGCTGAATTCAGCTAGCCAAAATGGTAAAAGGTTACTAAATAAGAAGTTTCTATAAAGATGGACTAAGGGAGTTAAGGAACACATGTTATAGTCAACTTCACACGAGCACAAAGAAATTTCATTTTTAGACCAATATTTTTGCACTGCCTTGGTTAGAGGAGTCTAAATGGAAGATTTCAGACAACCGAAATAGAGGTATTCTAGAAAGTCTAGTAACTGGTTATGCTAGTTGCATCATTTTGTTCGCATCCGGTTAAAATATCATGTCAAGAAAGTGAGGCATGTGGCAATGTTCACAAAGAGTGAGAGATGAGTGTCATCTTTAATAGATGAAACAATATAAAATAGCAAAGCCAACCTGAAACTAACCCATCAATATTGATACTTGTCAAAGAGCTATAACTCTAAAACATTAAAGAGATGTTGATTAATTTGATATTCTTTGAACTCATGCTTATTACTTTATTCAATTGTGAACCTGTAAAGAGAAATATTTTACAAAATTATTTCATTATTTGATAAGAAAGGAGGAAAAATATTTTCAAACAGGATAGTCTCAAATGAGAAAGGTTCTTGAAGCAAGTTGATGCCTATTCTACCTCTATTGGAGAAAAAGAATAAGCGATGCCAGAATAATGAAACACTTCACATTCTTGAAAGCAATTGGTCCGAAAGATCATAAGAGCTGGAGGAGAGAACTTGTAACACTCTCTTGTGACATTATTAGAAACACATCAAGAAGGTTTACACTATTCAAAAGGGGAACATATCCCAGTGTATAGCAAAAAGGCAAGAATATGACCAATCACTTCTTAAGTTTGTGACAACATGAAGATAATCCCTCAAGTTATATAACAACACTGGTGTTTAGTAAAACTATAATTAGAGCATTGAAGATAAACATATTTGGGCATGAATAGAGCCACGAGTACCCATAATGGGGAATTATCAATGTTGGACCTTGTGGGGATCATGAGATTCAAATCAAACATACATAGAGAGTGAGCATTACGATTTAAAATCTGGTGCATTTTGAACGATCACATCAGCATGGAAATGTTGGGATATTTTGAAGGTCCATTTCAACCAGAAATATAATGTTGGGAAATTTTGAAGGACCATTTCAGACATAAATGATCCATGTGGGGCATTTTGAATGCTCACATTAGTATGAAAATCTTAGGGACATTTTGAAGGCTCATATCAGCAAGAACCAATTTTGAACGCATTTTTAACGTTCATATCAACAAATATTGGGACATTTTGGGAGGCTCATATTATCCAGGAATATAAGATCATTGAATTAAGCAAATATTTCCAATGAGATAGAAATATAGGAAGAATGAAAATGGTGAAACAGTGACAGTGGAGCTGACTATACATAATTACTTTGTTCGTCATACAGTTGCATTATTCTGGTCATTTGATGATGGTAAGCTAAAGCGTCCCACTTGTATTCCCAATTAGCTTTGTTCTTAAGTGTTATTGTAACATTATACAAAAGCTCTGAACACCATCCAAAGATTTCTCTGGTTGAAAAATCTAAGGTAGAAGCCACATGAAAGGATGAATGTGTTGTCAAATGTTTTATGAACCAATGATTATGGTGCTAAACCAATGTTGTGATCATATGGTGTTTACATTTATTAACCCAAGATGAAGATTGCATTCCAAAACCCCAAGGTTAGAAGCAAGAAATGATAAAGATTTCTTTCCACGGAAGAGGAGCATGAAATTTTAACAACAATAAACTAATGGAGCCAACTAAGGTTGAACGATAGATTATTGTTAAACATCTCGACATGATATGGACTGAATTGCCTTGTTTGAGATCCAATTAGATATGGATACATGAAAGGAATTAGGATAAATCCTCTTTATGATATGTTTCAAGAGTCAAATTAGAACAGACGATGTTCTCCTAATTAATCTCTGCTCAGGTTGACATATTTGCATCTACATTCTGCAAAGATGGTAGATTCTCCTTTCAAAGATGAAAACTTTATGGGATTTTTACACAAGTTATGGAAAAGAAAGCCAGTTTTATCAAGGATAAAATAGGGACATCAAGGTCATAATTCTAAGTATGGAAAGAGTTCCATAAATGAAACATTTCTTCTAAGACTTTAATGGAAAAGGACGCAAAGAAGACACAAAGATACAAGTGGATCAAATGGCTATTCAGAAATTCAAGATTGAAAGCATAAGTTGCTACACTGATATTTGGAGGAAATCCTGGATAGGAATGATAAAGTAAAAGATTGAATTCATCACTTTAGAGTCAAATAAAGATTGAATCAACATTCAAACATTCATAATAACATCATTTGCATAAAAGAGAATACATTACATTGATACATTTGATTGCATTTTCATAAACACACCTTCATATGAAAAAAGGTTCATGATGTCAAAATACCTTACAAGATAAGGTAGAATTCAAATCTCAAATGTAGGAATCACATTAGGAGAGGCAAACATCTAAAGGATAGATGAACGCAATCCACAGAATAAGCATTATTTTGGGTCATGTTACCCAACCAAGAAGTAGTTTTGAAAATGAGAAAATGATTTCCAAAGTTTCTCATTTAATCTTTTCTAAAAATGAAATTTTTTAAAAGTAAGAAGTTTCTTACCTAGTAAATTATTTCCCACAAATTTGTAAATCCTTCGGGTTATCTGTCAGTCTTTCGAGCATGTTGCTTAAATCCTTATGGTATCTGCAAGTCTTTTGAGAAAGATGATAAGTCCTTAGGGCCATCCATTAGACCTTTGGGTAGGATGTTTAAATATGATTTTAGCATGAAAATGAGAAAGCGATTTTCAAAGTTTCTCATTTAATGTTCAAGGAAATGAAATTCTTGAAAAGTAAGAAAGTGATTTCCAAAGTTTCATACCCAATAAATTATTTCTCACAAATTTGTAAATCCTTCAGGTCATCTGTTAGTCTTTCGAGCATGATGCTTAAATCCTTAGGGTCATCTGCCAGTCTTTTGAACAAGATGATAAGTCCTTAAAGACATCCGTCAGACCTTTAGGTAGGATGTTTACATATGATCTTCGCATGAAAATGAGAAAGCGATTTTCAAAGTTTATCATTTAATGTTCTAGAAAATGAAATTCTTGAAAAGTAAGAAAGCGATTTCCAAAGTTTCTTACCCAATGAATTATTTCCCACAAATTTGTAAATCCTTCGGGTCTTCTGTCAGTCTTTTGAGTCAGATGTTAAGTCCTTAGGGCCATCCGTAAAACCTCCAGGCAGGATGTTTTCACATGAAAATGAGAAAGCGGTTACCAAAGTTTCTCATTAAATGTTCATAATATTAAAACATTTGGGTCATCCGTAAGACCTTCAAGGTGGATGTTTACTTTTTATTGACTTCCTAGTAAAAAGATGTCAATATTTGATTTCCTAGTAAAGGGAAGTCAACTGGACGAAAATTACATGTCTTTTTATCTTTGCTCTATTCTTGTTAACACAAGAATGAGCAAAGAGGGGCAGGTGTCGACAATCATTTTCGTCTGAGTTTATATATTATTATTATTATTATTATTATTATATTATTATTATTATTATTATTACAAAAAATACAAAACAACCCGGATGTCCATTTATAAGAAACCGGAGACCCAACAAACATTAAGATCCAGGCCCAGACCAAGTCGAGACAGGGAAGCCCAACAGATGATCCAGAAGGCCCAAACTTAGCAGCTAGGGATTCGACATCATATCTCAATCGTCACAGACCATAATGGTCTTATTAAAATATATCCAACGACCCATATAAAGTGTCCAAAAATCCTACGATATCATTACCACCCTAGAACTATTCCGGCCTCCGCCTCCAGATGGTCCAACCAGCCGCAGCCACACCAATACCCCTCAATGGAAGACTTCAGAATATGAATGACAGCTGCACAAATCATTTTCTCTTTGGTGAGTCACCATTATAGTTCCGGTGACTCACCGACGTTTCATCATTCCAGCCAAGTTCCAAGGCTTATAAAAGGTGACTGAACCAAACAGAGAGAGACATAAACACCGAGAGAAAAAACACAGATAGAAAGAACGAGGGAAAAAATACAGAAAGATAGCAGACAAAGGAACGAAAACAGCAAGCAAAAGGTAGCCAAGAGAAAAAAACCAACAGTAGCAAGCTGAAAAGAAAAAGGAAAGAAATAAGCCTTACCCACGGTTGTTGGAACCTCCAAGCATCACCGGAGAAGTTGAAACATCAAAGGTATATTCTTAGATCTAGTCCGGTTGACTAGATTTTAGGAAAAGAGAAGCTCATATTCGGGTAGAGGGTTAAGAGATCTACGTTTTGGGTTGTTTTTATGTTTTCGACCACCATGGACGGTGGCCGGTAGCGGCAAAAAATGACGATCGATGGTTATCGACCTGTGACTGGCATCCCTCCGGTGAGGGATTCCTATAGAGAGAAAATAGAGAGAAATGACCATTTAGGGTTAATTAATAAGGTATTTATACCCTCCCCAAAACTACGTCATTTTTGGAGGGGCCTCTGAGTAAACTCGCGCATGGGTAAATTATACCTGTGGTCCCTGTACTTTTTAAGACTTCCATTTTGGTCACAAAATCAGTTTCTGTTCCGTTTAATTTTGTATTCGTATTTTATTTATTTTTATTTTAGTCATTGTCTGTATATTTACATATATTTAGGGTAAATAGCATTTTTAGTCCCTTGAAATCTAAATTATTTATATTTTGATCCTGAATAATAATTAGGGTAAATTACACTCTTTATACCTACATTTCATGATTTTTTGAATTAGAGCCATTAATTTATATAATTTACAATTTCATCCTTATAATTTTTTTCAGGTTATATTTATTTTATGTAATGAATCATAAAATATTCACTTAACTTATTAGGAATATATTTTAAATGATTTTTTGATATAAAATATTATTCAAAATGTTTTTATGGGTTCATAAGTTAAACTAACTACAAATTTAAATTTTTTTTGCAAAGACATTAATTAGTAAACAAAGGTACCAATTTTGGGCGTTGTGGGGGTGCTAATCCTTCCTCACACGTAACCGACTTCCAAATTCATATTTTTGTAAGCATACCCTTTTTGTGTTATTTTAATAATATTTTATAAATTTTATTAAAATAACATAGCATTTTTGGTGACTAATCACACCTCGATAAATGATTGGTGGAGACTCCTCAAATTGTGTTTTATCTGATTCAATGAAGAAGAAAACTTACTTTCCGAGGCAAGATTTAGAAAACAACGACACTTGTTTTCGTCGGGCAAATATAGTCTTAACGATTTGTCCGACTCATTTCAAAATTCAATATGCGCTAAGAATACTCAGCTTATCCTACAGGCCAAAAATAAGGTGTTGCATTTGGTGTTATCAAAGCTATATTTAGTATATGCATGTATGTATGTCAAGGTAGCTGAGGAAACCACATTGGCTTAATTGTTTTGAAAAATTTTACAGGTGTTTCTTTGATCACCTGATGTGCTTCTTACTCAATCTTATTTAATTATGTAGTTAGTTAGTCTAGATATTTGATGCCACCGCTTCATGTTATCTAGGGTACTCTGAATGATAATTATCCTACCATCGGAGCTAATGCAACTGCGACCAGAGGTGGTGCCAATAGATCCCCAATTGTGGCTCTACAACTCGAATCCTATCTTCTATATGTTTACAGAGGCGAGTATCGATGCCTTTAACCGATTCACCCCTAATGTTGTGCTTGCTTCTATGCCTGCACTAGTCGTTTGAGGGTTTTCTTTGGAGTTTTTAAGGGTGTTAAGAGCCAAAGAGTTTTATGGTGTTTGTCGGACTGAGCCAGTCATTACTCAGAGGTATTCCGATAAAAGTTTATGGATACCCAGTACATAGATACGAGGAAGAAAGATTTCCTCAATTTGATTTAAGGTTAATTTTCAGTATCCAAGTATGATTCATAACTTGTTAGGCTTAGCGAGTATACCTTATAGATTATTTCGAAAGAAGCTGAGAGATGTAAGAGGTTCAAGGATAGACTAAAGAAAGAAATTTGTGCGTATTTAGTTACTGGGTATTTAGGGGTGTTTGACCCATTAGTTGGTCAGGCCAAAGAAGTGGAAATAACATTAGTGATTAAGTCAGTTTGAGAGTTTTCAAGGAAGAGGTCAATGATGCTCTAGTTGGTGGCTTCCAAGAGTCCATGATATGTTCAACATGTAACAAGAGGCATGGAGGTGATTGTTGATGTCTCCCTAGAGGTTGTTTTCAATGTGGGGATATATTCCATCAAGTGTGAGACTGTCTAAGATGAGTTAAGGGTCGTAATGTTGATATTTTTTTGCTAGAGGTGGAGGACGTGGTTGTTTAGGTAGTCAGTTAGCTCAGACTTATGGAAGAAGTTGTGGTAGAACTGTGGTAGTTGAGGTTGGTAGACTCAATAGAGTCTACTTGATTCGTGAGACGTAGGATCATTTCCCGATAGATGTTATCGTAGGTATATTTTTGTTGGAGTCTTTTCCTTTACTTGCTTTAATTAATTATAGTTTTACATATTCATATATTCTTAGTCATTTGGTGGATTTTTTGAGCATTCTTGTTAGTATTAGAGATTTAGGGTTGGTAGTTACCACTATTTTAAGTATGGATTAAGTTTGTGAGCACTGAGTGCATTTGGATTTTGAGTTATTGCATGTGATTTTGAATGCATTAGATGGTGTTGAGCTCGTGGTTGTCAAAGAGAGTCTGAAGTTTCTTTACAATGTTTTTTTGGGTTGGATACGGGCAAGTTGTAGGGTGGAGGTAGTGAGACTTTCTTGGATTATTATCTTAATCTGAGTTGAAATAAGTTACATGTTAAAGATCTTCAAAGTGTTATGAATTTTCCTAATATGTTCCTTGAAGAGATTTCAAGTTTCTCTTTGGATCGTGAGATAGAGTTTCATATTGAAACTTATGTCAATTAAGATCATGTGTCTATTGCTCTCTACTATATGGCACCAAAGGAGTTGAAAGAGTTAAATGTGTAGTTGCAAGTGTTGATTTAGTGTGGGTTTATTTGTCCAAGTATTTTACCTTGGGGTGTTTCAGTCTTTTTTCTGAAGAAGAAGAATGGTACAATGTGCATGTGTATTAACTATCATCAATTGAACAGGTTGACGATCAAGAATCAATACCCTTTACCGAGGAACAATGACTTGTTTGACTAGTTTTGAGGTGCTAAGGTGTTTTTAAAGATTGATCTTTATTCGGGGTATTACCAGTTGAAAGTTTGTGAGAATGATGCGATGAAGTCTACTTTTAGGACAAACTATGGTCATTATGATTTTCTAGTGATGCCATTTTGGTTAATGAATTCTCTTATCGCATTCATGGATATGATGAAACGCGTCTTTTATATGTACCTCAATTAGTTCGTTGTATTGTTCATCAATGCTATTTTGGTGTATTAATTCACTGAGGAAGAGTGTGATTTGTATCTCCAAATTGTTTTGCAAGTGTTGTATGGGAATCAGTTGTATGTGAAGTTCTTGAAGTGTGAGTTTTGGCTTTAAGAAGCGGTGTTCCTTATTCATGTTTTTTCAACAGAATGTATCTAAGTTCATTCATAAAAGATTAAGACAATTACTGAGTGGAAACCATGAAGAGTGCAATTAAGGTTCACAATTTTCTGAGGTTAATTGGTTGCTATCATTGTTTTGTCAAGGGTTTTTCAATTTTTGTTGCTTATTTGATGAAATTTTTACAAAAGAATATGAAGTTCAAGTGGACTGAGGAGAGGTAGAGTTGTTTAGAGAATTTGAAGTATATACTGACTAAAGCTCCTATTTTGGTTCAATAAAAATCAGGGAAACATTTTGTGATGTAAAATGATATGTCTATTATCGGTCTTGGGTGCGTGTTGATATAAGATTGTATGGTAATTGCTTATACATCGAGACAACTAAAATTGCATGAGTGTAATTATCTAATGCATGCCTTAAAGTTGGTTGTGGTAATGTTTGCGCTGAAGATTTGATGACACTATTTGTATGGTGAGATTTGTGTCTTTTACACTGATCACAAGAGTCTAAAGTTTATCCTTACCCAGAAATATTTGAATTTGAGGCAAATATGGTGGATTGAACTATTCAAGGATTATGATTGTTCGACGGAGTATCATCCTAAGAAAGAAAATGTTGTTGTCGATGCTTTGACTCATAAGTCTATGGGCGAGTTATGAACAATGTTTGCAAGATTGAGTGTTACGGGTGATTATTCTTTAGTGGCTATGTTACAAAATCGATCGATGTTTTCATAGCATATTTGAGATTTACAACCTATCAATTACCTCTTAGATGAGTAGTTCCATCTTTTTTGTGATGGTTCTAGGGGTGACTTTTCTTTGTATGCAAAATGGTGTTTTGTGTTTCTGAGGTCAGTTGCATGTGCCAAATGATGTGGATTTGAGGCATGAGATTTTGTCCGAGGTACACTGTGGTCCTTTTCAATACAATCAAGTGGTACTAAGATGTACCAAGATTTTTGAGTTATTTTGATGGCTAGGTTTGAAGCATGAGATAGTCAAGTTTGTTGAGCGATTTTTGGTTTGTTAACACATGAAAGTTAAGCATCAGTGTCCTTCCAGTTTTCTTTAGCACATTAGTGTTTTAGAGTGGAAGTGAGAACATATCACGTTGGATTTTGTCTCAGGGTTTTTACTGAAACTGTCAAAGAAATATTTATCATGGGTGCTTGTTGATCATTTTTCGAAGAGTGTGCATTTTCTTCCCATGCATACGACTTATTCGTAATAGAGGTTAGCGAAGTTGTGCATCACTAAAGTAGTATGGTTGAATGGTGTTCCATTGTTTATTATTTTAGATCGAGATCCACATTTTATGTTATTGTTTTGGAAGAGTTTGCATGAGCCGTTAGGTTTAAGGCTTAACTTTAGTATGGCTTATCATCAACGAATAAAAGGTCAGTCTGAGCACGTGATTCAGGTGATAAAGGATATGCTTCGGGCTTGTGTCATTTATTTTAGTTGTTATTGGGAGTTTTATTTTTTGTTTGTTGAGTTTTATGTATAACAATAGTTATCAGTCGAGTATTCATATAGCTTCGTTTAAGGCATTTTGTGGTGAGAAGCATCGTACCCCTTTGTGTTGGACCGAGTTGGGCGAGAGACGTGTTGTTGGTCCTAATTTGGTTTATGAGGTTGTGTAATACCCCAAAAATTAAGATAATGACTAAAATGTAAATTTTGAAAGTTTGATGGTCAAAGTATAAATTTGGGACAAATTTAAGGAATTAAGTGGTAATTTTCTCAAAAAGAATGTTATTCCATAAATGGATATATTTAGTGATCAAATTATACATTTGGTAAAGTTTGGTGACCAAAGTATAAACTTTGAAAAGTTTAGGGACCAAAATGAAATTTTGGAAATATTACAAATGGGTCACGAAAATAAGAAATAAAAATATTATTTTCACATTTTTAAAATGTTGGAAAATAATATTTTATGTTTAATTAGATGTTTAAGTTGAATTGTTTGATTAAAGTGACTAAATTGTAAATTTTGGAAATTTCAAGGGTAAAAGGGTAAAGTGAAAAACTAATTTGTTCATCTTTGACTATTAAAAGATGACAAGGCTGATATTTAATTGATTTTGAAGATGATAAGGATGGGTATCTTGGTTTAATGGTGATTATAAAGTTTTATTAAGGGTAATTTGGTATTTTCCAAGTTAATGATTTAAATAATTCTTTTTAAAGGATGATAAGCATGATATCAATCAAACATATCATGCTAAAGTGTTCTTCTCTTCTCCATGGACGTGAGAAAGCTTTCAAGGTAAGAAAAATATTTTATTTTCAATTTTTGAGCTAATTCCTTTGGAATTGGAGTTATGTTGTGAGATAGGAAAGTGATCTAAGCGAAAAACGCTATCATTTGGTACCATTATTGCTTTCTAATCTTGTTGAATTTCAAAGATCCCAAATATAAGGGTTTATGTTCATGATAGGATTCATGAAATTGATGATAAATCTGGATGATTTATATGTTGTAGATTCATATTCAAGTATTCTACAAGCTTTACAAAAATTTGGTGACTAATTCGTAATTTTTGAAGAGTTGGAGATTAATTCATAAATTCTAGAAAATTGAGGGGTTGTTGTATAAGTTTTGTATAATTGATGTACTATTATGGAAATTTTTGATTGGGAATTTAAATGAATGTATGTGATAAAATGGTGAATGACCATTTTATGAAATGTGAAAAGTGATGCAAATGTTAAAAGAAATTATTAAGTGTTTAAATACTTGGTAGAAAATGAGTTCCAAGTATATTATGGAATTGTTATGGGATGTGTTTATGTTAGTACAATACTAACATAAGAATTGATATGAATTTGTGATTTAATACAGATTGTGATTGATTTGTGATCAAAGCAAGTCAAATTGAAAAGGAATTATCGTGGACAATTAGTGAGGATCATATTATGGATTATATAAAGTGTCAAGGTGAGTGCAATACATGCATGAAATTATACATGGATGTTTTATACATCATCAGGAAGACTTGCGATAAGTCGAACTTGTTTTATCAGCATGATATTTTATCATATTTTTATAAATTGACATGACATTGATATGTCAGAGTATGAAATTATAATGCATTGATTATGGAAAATGTGATATTTTACCATGAATGTTATTCGGGTATGAACTGCCCAATGTTAAATATTGATAATATATTGTTCCATGGATGGATCAAATAAAATAGACTGTATGTCCAAGTAAGTCATTGAGGGACAGGGTATAGTTGGCATGCCATAGAGTCCAGCAGCAGGCTACATACGGGATACACTAAAGGATACCTAATGTATATGGTGGGTACGACCTTATGTGCCATACGGGACTGTACTTAAGGATACCTAGTACAGATGGTGGACATGACCTTATGTGTCATACGCGATAGCACTACGGTGCTTATAGTTGACTCGTGTGCCCAGGGTCCTCGGGGTTTTATATTGGGCTATTGTCTACGGTTTATGGTTTATTAGTTAATAAATAGTAAGTTATAAAAATAAACTTACGAGTTTATGGAAAGAATGGCAAGTATATTGGAAAGAATATTTTTTTTATTCAGTTATGATATATTAATCATGGTAAAATATTTGATATGCTATTAGCATGGTTTTATGGCATTTGATTTGAAATTGAAATTCATGCATGAATGATATTGCATTGTTTATTGTTATAATTGTCTCACTAAGTATATACTTAGCTTGTGATGATTTTCACGCGTAAGTAAAAAGCCAGTAGTGGAATAAGGAGTTTAAAGAGACGTCAAGCATCAAGAAGTATATTTCTATATCAGTAAGACATCTTAATATGTAATGTAGACTTAATTAGTGGCATGTAATTATTAATGTTTTATTTGCTTTGTTGAACAAATTTGGAAATAAAATGGTAATTTTATGAGTTTTGTATAAAATAGAAGTATATACTTAGTGTATTGATGCATGCACTGTAGTAGTACTGTAGCGTATCGATGCATAATATTAATTCGATGTTTTGATACATTGATGCACTGTTCACGTATTGTAGTAGTGCATCGGTACAGTCACTGTTCACGTGGTACTGTTCATAAAAAAATCTTTTGTTTTAAATTTGTTAAAATGAAACATAATTTATATAATATGATATTTTTATAATATCAATTACCATTTTATGAAAATAAATTTTAAATCACTGTATAAATTGGATATTGGTTTTAGAAAATACGATTGACATCCGTAATCTATATAGGTATAAATATACGGGTTATGGGTGTTACAGGTTGAGCATAAGGTTATCCCCTATTCAAAAACTTAAGCCTCTTTTGAGGTCAAATAATACATGAGAATGGGAAATTGTCATAAATCAATTATGCTAGCCAAATCAGTTTGTCTCAAGAGGCGGTCGTTGAACGACTGAAAGTTTAAATATGTTTTTTAGATTTATTCAAAAGTAATGCACGGGTGTTTGTTTTTTAAGCATGTTTCAAAAGAATGAAGAACACCTTGATATTCAAGCGATTGCATAAGAAAGAAAAACGGCCTGGAGCTCTACAGATGGTTTAACGAGAGAAATGAAAGCAATTGACACAGGTTAATATTATTTTTCATCTAGTTTCCATTTTTAAATCTTTTTAAGTCAGGGAGCGTTGATTGGATCTACTTTTCCATTTTCTTGTAACTTTTTGTTGCGTGTTGTGAGTACTATAAAATTATACGCAAATGATGTACAAGTGTACAGAATCACAATAAGTAATATAATGATAAGTGAGTATAGTGGTAAGTATTCCTGTCTGTTAAGCTAATGATGTACAAGTGTACAACTATCGTTTTGATGTCAAATAAATTCCTTCTTCCCAATAGAATATAAGAAATACACAGTAAATAAAAGTAAGGGTCAATCCACATGGACATAGAAAAATTCCCCAAATTTCTATTTGAATTGCTTAAACCAGGCAATATGTAGTGAAGAGAATGAGTGCTTTAAATAAAAATGATTGAATAAGGAAAAATAATTTAAAGAAAAAAATTAAGAAAGCAAGCAAATATTTGAAAAACAATTATAGTAAAAAGCAGGCTCATGCCTCGATTTGACTCAATTCATTTCTGATCATCAAAATTGGATTTTTACTTAAGGATTCACACCGGTTACAGTCTACAAGGAATTATCCATGTAACTTTCTTTTCAATTTGGTAACCAATTTTCCCAAGGTCAATCTTTGGAAATCCAACTTTTAATCGAATCAACTACGACAATCGTCGTTAGTGCAAAAACAATTTTAGTTTAGGAAAAGTTTGACTCAAATTATGTTGTCTCTCTGAGAATTGAACTCAATCTCAGTTTCCCTTAGAGGAGCGCCACTAAGTTTGTTCATAGGAAGTCTGATATACTATTTCTCGGTCTTTCCTCCCAACTTTAAATTAGAACAACATCCTGATCAACGAGCTCTTTTTGAAAAGAAAGTTTTTTTTAAATGATAGGTCGATTATCTATCCAAGTTTTTCAGAAAACTAAGAGTGACATCCTAAAGTTGCCAGGTGCTTTCCAATTCTCACAGATTGAATTGAGTCATCACTTAGCCTTTCGGCTCATAAGGAAATTCACTAAACATGAAAAAAGTCATACTTAGCATGTTTAAAAATAAAACTTAAAATAAATAAAAAACAAAAACTTGAAAATAAAGAAAATAAGAACTTTATAAAACTAGAAGCAAGAGGAAGAATGAAATTTTGTATTGTATCTTTAGGCTTACCCCAAGAGGGTATTTATAGCCTCTAAAAGCCTATAGATAAACATAGAAATCAAAAGAAAAATAATCCTAATGATAATTCCAAATGTATTCCAAAATCAAACTTTAAAATTAAAAAATAAATCTCCTAAGATATCTCTGCCCGTCCATATTCCATATGGTGTTAACTAGATCTTCTAGAAAACTGCTACTGAATGTTCCTTCTAGAAACTGCCACGTCTGATCGTGTAATGCCCAAAGTCATGCCCATGTCTCCAGCCATGACCAAATAATAAAAAAATGCAGAATGCACCTTTTTTATGATAATTATGGAAAGTAAGATTCTGCACGAAAATAAGTATAATAAAACGAAATTAGCAGCAATAAATATATAAGATCAAAAAATTAATAAGAAAATATTATCAATTTAGAACACTCATCAAATTCCCCCTCATTTATCTCATGCTTCTCCTAATGTATGATATAATCACACCAGCAAAAAATTCCATTTACCTCCGAGAAAACAAGACACAATAATCATCCAAATCAAGACAAAAAACAATTAAACATCACCAATTGGAACAAGTTAAATACAATTGTAACATCCATTCATTTATCAATCTCAATGACACATAACTTAACATCTTACCAGGACTCACTCAAAGTACTCAATGTGTTTGGGGTATAAAAACGCTCAATTTCTGAACCGACACGATATTACCACAGGCCTGCAAGTAAATCACATCTCCATTACTAATAAGAACAAGACACATAAAACAAAGGGTCTTTTATTGGTTGTAATAGGGCTTAGGTAAATATAGGAAAAATTCAAAATATATGGCTAAAAATTCAATACAAGAAACTACAAATAATAATTACTACACCATCAATCAACTAAGCACAACAAGATAAAAGACACAAACCATCAAAGAACACATTTCCTTTTAAATTGAATTTGACTTTTTTACACTTTTATTGTTGTTTTATTTTTCCATGTCTTTTTTCTGTTTTCTTTTCTTTTTTTCCTATTTTTTCTTTTTTGAACTTCTATATTTTTAATAAAAGAATAGTTTTTTTATTTTATTTTACACATGGCTTCCTTTGTAACACCACAAAATTCTTATGTTCATGGATAAATTGTTCACTTGTCTTGAATAGGGTAGAAAAGATATATACAATAAAAAGTCTTGGGTTTATAAATGTGGTGAAATCAAAGATGGGAATAGGCTCAAGAGTGATTAACCAGGGAATATGCATGGGTGGGCCATTTAGTGAGGAAAATGTAATGGTTAATCCTAAAGTGCCCAAATCATTTTTAAGCATCATGTTCACGTGTAATCTCGACAGTATTTAAAATGCAAGTTGTAGAATACCAATGTCAAATTTGACAAACTCAATCCAACAAAGTGAGAACAAAATGATATGCTCGTAAAGGCTCAAATCTTACCAAATTGTTTTCATGCATTGATAAGCACATTTAAACCAACAAAATCATGGAATATTACAAGAAATCTAACTTGATCACAATTCATGCTATCATCTATCAAGAATATCTTAACATAAACAATTATGTGTTCCCAAACAAGCATTCATACCAAAAAATTCAATGGAACATTTCGCAAATCCAACCAACACATACTAGCATCAAAACATGGAGATAAGAAAAAAGAAATTCAACCTAGACTCTACTCCTCTCACTTAAAGTGTTTTGTCCAAAAACGTAAAACTAAAGTGCAAGAGAAGGAATAGAGTACTCCCCGGATTTATTATCGACCATGACCGCAGCGGGAGGCATTCAGAAGGAACTAGGGTGCTTCTTCGAATGGTCTCTCTCCCAACTCTGTTGTTCATTCTCAAACACTTATATTTCTTTAGTGATTTTAGCCTTGTCAACCAACTTATCAAATACTCTCTCCTAATAAGTAGCCACTTATTTCCAAATATCCTGCCGGAGGCCTTTTTCAAACCAAATACACTTATCACTCTCTACGAAAACCATCCCAACTGCATATTTACTAAACCTCAAAAATTTCATCTTATAATCATGTATTTTCATATCATTATGCCTGAGATCCATAAACTCTTGTTGAATATCCTCTAAATACCTACTACCTAATACTAGCATAATTACTACAATATAATACGCAAACATACGTATCATTCAAGTAATAAAGTGGATATGGCTTGACATGTCGAGTGTCGAATCGCATAGGGAACAAATAGTGTACAAAAGAGTTGTGCAAATGAGTAACAAAAATATGATTGAATGATTTGAAGAAATAGTTAGTAGCAAGATTATGAAATAAAGAGAAAAGAACTGTCAGGAATTACTACATTATTCAGAAAGTATAAAGTCAATAATGGCCCGGGATCAAAGTTGGTTGTTTATATTATATCAATGCAATGAACTCCACTTTTATATGTCAACAATGATTAATTGTACTTAATCAACAATAATTAATTGTCATTAACTCAAGTAATCAAATACTTAACTAAGCTAGAAATTGACAGCATGATTCTCAGCATGCAATATTGATTTTATTCAAAAAACCAACTCTAATAAGTAGTATGAATCATCAACAACATTCATTTCTAAACATCATCAACCATTCATACAATAAGATAGTAACATTTCTAAAATTACCTTGAAAGTTTAACAACATATAAGCATATAATCAATGCATAGAATAATAAAAACATTCACAAACCACTAACTTCATTACCAACATTCGTCCATAACATAATAAACTTCCTTGACTAATGCAACTTCCCTGTCTCAGCTAAAGAGAAAAGTTAGAAGGAAGGTGATCCACTTTTACTGCTGATGTTCCTCAGCCTGCTACTTTCTGTTGTAGCTTTCCCTGACGAGGAGTTTAAGCTACTATGGTAAGAGAAATTTTAGAAGGTATTTAGAGAGAATAATTTAGAATATTTGATGGTGAATTGAAGAAATGACCCTCCTAATTATAGGTGAAAAGAGCAATAGCCTCTCCAATGGAATTATTCCACGTTTCATGAGCTAATTAGAGGAATAATAGTTATCCCAGCTAGCTGTCCTATTCCATAATATTCTGCCAAGACCTGGTGACTCATCACTTGTTGTAGCCTTGGCTCCAACCCTGCAGCATTTTGTACATTTTTTCAGCAAAACACTAAAAATCAGTCCAAGATATCCATATTTTGAATGATGCAAAATGCGTGCAAATAGACTAAATTATTCCTAAAATGCTTTCAAACATGCTTAAGTTCAAACTAAACTTAGTTATAAAGGATTGATATGATAACTCCTTTGGAGAGTTATCATACCCCTAAACCTAAATGTTTTCTTATCCTCAAGCAACAAAATGCATGATGTATCTAACCTAAACACCAATACCACAGATCAATGTCAATAAATCAACTTAACATTTAACTTCATTTTTCAGCCCTCGGTTCATTGTGATAGTAATTTATACATCATTCATATAATCTCAAATTATGAATTGCATTATTAACTCATCCAAATCAGAATCGACAGCGTGCAAGTGTGCAGGTGAGGCGTGTCTAGTTAATACTTAACTAATTTAGAAAAATGTGAACCTACCCAATTTATGATTTTCAGTGTTTTAGTAGTCAACTTTATTTTACACTAATGTTGGAGCCAGTTTTAAGTACATCTAACTTATTTTTTCCCTTAATATTGCCAGAGTCATTTATGGGCACCTCTAGTTGAGTGTTATTTTTTTCAACTAGATCCCGTTTCAAGAACCTTTAGTTGTGAAAATATTATAACCTCTAATAAATATGTGAGTTAATTCAAAATTTCCTAAATTCTCCAAGTATTGAAAACATATACCTAAGGTATAAATTTTTTCTATAAATCCTAATTTGAACAAGTTCCTAAACAATCCAATAGTATTTCATTCTCTATATTATTCATCATTGGGCATCATGAAAATGAATTAAAAGTTCTTTGATTTTATAACATTAACCTATGGTATTTTCCATGCAAACACTAAACAAAATGTTTCATGCAACATAATGCTAAAATATAATAAACAAAATGCTTAACACCATATAACAATGCAAACAACATGAAATGATTATATATGAACAAATCAAATGGACAATGCACCCCAAACCTAAGGGTTGCATTGCCCTCGATAGATACAAATATGAGAAAAGAGAACAAAACTCTCCTAATTTGGTTTCCTCGGGATTTTCCTTGGGCTGGCAATACTTGGTTGAACACGCCTGGAAGTCACCTTTGCCTTCATCGAGCTCTTTTGTTTGTTGTTTGTGGACGTTGACATGGTTTTCACCATAGCAACATCATGGATAACAAGAGGATTCTTCTTGATTGGTTCCAGTGTTTAACTGTCTTGATCTTCTACATTTCCCTTAGTGTCGCCCACAATCTTCACGGTTGAACTCTTAGGCTTGCTAGATATAGTCTGCTGGATTTTCTTGACAATTCTACTTGTTATCTCGGCATAATCCACAGGTTCAGCAGCTACAACAATAGATGTTAGTACGTTGGTGTCCCCTGATTACCTCGCAACATCGACAATAGGTTCAGTAGCAAGATTTTGAGTTTGGCTGGCAGTCACATTTTGCTCCACATCTTTCAGCACCTCATTAACAAACATAACAGTGTCTAACTCTTTTTGTTCAGCGACAACATCATCTTGAGAAAACTTATCATCATTTAGGTCCAAAATTTTCCTTGCAGCGATCTTCTCTTGGCTAGTATCTTCTTTTTTTTCATTCTCTCGACTGAGTGTCTCCTCGTTGGTCTCCATGAGACCAACATCACTAGAGCCGGTTGCAATCACGTCCGTTGAAGTAGTAGAATTAGCCTTGTTCTCCTTATCATCATCATCTTCCTCGTGTAATACCCAATTTTTGTCCGACCTACCATTTACAAGACTCAAATATTTTTATTGAAGCATATTTCGAAGCCTGATACATCAGCTTACTAGCAACACATTTTTAAACAATATCCAGACATTTTAATGCATGATATATTCTTGAAATTGAATCAATTTTTTGTTAGCTTTCCAACTCATTTTGAAACGCTTCAATCGGACATCAGGAACTCAAGATATGCTTATTTTATTGAAGACAACATGTGTAGAAAATTGGATTCGGGCACAAAACGGGGATCTTAATTTATTACGAATTTTTAATTATTTTATTGAATGTTTGTAATTAAATTGAGCTTTATACTTTCCATAGTTTATTTAGGGTGATATAGTATATTTATATTATTTTAGGATATTTTCTTTTAAATTATTGTATCTAGCATTAATGAAAATATGCAAGAATTTTATCTTTTAGGGCTTTTGGGAGCCTATACATAGGCACTCATCTTATGTAAAGGGGGAGCACATTTTTTTAAGGATAAAAAGAAAAGGGGAGTCACCTAAGTTTTGTAATTTGAAAGATTCAAGCCAATAACAAGAATTTCTGTTTGAAGCTACTTCTTTTTTACTTTTATTCTTGTTTTTTTAATCGATTTTGAATATTTCTTTTCTTTTCTTTTTATAACTCCGTCGGATGAGGAGAAACCAATGAACCAGGAAAAAAAGGCTTTCAAATAGATTTTCATAGATATTTAGCCTTCATTGAGGTTTCTCGATGAAAACTGGACATGAATCTTGAATGAGTAATTTTTCTTCCCTTTTGATCTATAACTTAAAAGAAAGAAAATATTTATTTTTAATTTTTGAGTGTTGAATTCAATTAAATGACTCGATGACCCAGTTTGTAACCTTATATGATCCATTTTTTATACGGGTAGGAGATAATTCAAGTTCTCTTTTTTTAACTTTATTTTCCTTTTTAATTTGATTTTCTTTACGAGTCCCACGGAGGGCATTTCATAATTCGGAGGTCTCTTACGGAAGCTGCTCTTAACCTGGTGTTGGGGGTAGCCTACTATCTTACCTCCCCCTTACCCATACATATGGGAAAAAGGGACAACCATTTTTTTTTTGTTTTTATTACTTTCTACCCTTACTTTTCTTTGTAATTTGGTTTCCACATTTGTTTCCAAGATTTTATTTTCCAAATTTTTATTTTATTCCTTGTCTTTTTATTCCCTAATTTATGTTTTTATTTTTGGATTAAAGTTTTAGATTAATTTAAATTCTCTTTGTTTTTCTAATTTAATTATTTTTCTTTTAATTTTTATTCGTTCCTTTTATTTTTTATTCTATATAATATTATTCTACTATTTTTTTTATATTTTTTTAGTTATTAAATTTATTTTTTTTATATTTATTTTCCTATGTATAAATTCCTTTTAGTTTTAGCATTTAATTTCTAGATTATTTGATTTCAATACTAGATTAAAGTTCATGACTTTAGACAAAACTTTTAGATTTATTTAATTATTTATTTATATTTAAGCTCTCATCTATATAATTAAGGGATAATTTAAAGTAGTTCTCATATTCGCTCTAGATTCTATTTTTAATTATTCGAGTATAATAAAATTTGCTAAATATATAATTTAGGATTAATATTAGAGCCTTTATTTAGATTACAATACAATTAGGTCCTTAACAAATAATTTACTCTTGACTTAGATTAAGCCTTTAACTTCAAATTTAGTTAGTTTAGTTATTTAATTAGAGTAATTAGGAAATTTATTATGATTAATATTAAAGCCTCAATTCTAGGTTAGGTTTTAGTCCCTTAAAAATAGCATCAATAATTTATTTGATTGTTTGCATTGCATTAGTTTTAAAATAAATAAGGCGATATTAGTTTATTAGGAATTTACAATATAACTCCTGCCTTTGCCCGGGGTACTGTTGCGAATTTCCTAAATAAATTAATACATTTTTTAATTTTATATTGATTTAAAATTGAGGTAGCATATATTTATTAGGGATTGATGATATAATCTCCGCTTATTCCCGGGAATTGTCATTAGGTTATAATAAATTGGTAATCTTTTTAAAGATTGCATCATGGTGGATCATTAATTAAATAAAAACTCAAACTCATTAATTTTTTAATTAAAACAAAGTGTAACCGACTAGGTACCAATTTTGGACGTTGTGGTGGTGCTAACCCTTCCCCATACGTAATCAACTCCAAAACTCATTTTCTATTTTCGTAGACCAAAAGTTTGTTGTTTTAGTTAAATTGAATATTTTATTAAATTAACCCAATTTTTAGGTGGTCCAATCTCACTTTATAAATGATTAGTGGTGGCTGCCATATTTTTTAAAACCAATCAGACCTAAGGCTTAAGGATCGTTCTGATAATTTGATGACTCAATTAGGGACATTTTATTTTTAAAAAAACCACAAGTCGGTTACCTTCTGCTTTAATTGTGAAAATTTACGAGTTTGAAATTATTTAATTAGTGATTCATTATTTTTTTAAAAATAAAATTGTTTTTCTTTGGTTACAAAATTTTGTCAAGTTGATGCATTTTAGAGTTGTTGTATATCATAAACTTTATACACGAGCTTCGTCCCGCTTCCCTTAAATGAGGAAATGCTACACCATCGAAGAATATTGTTTTTCTTCATGTAGGCCTAGCAGATTACCTCCGAAAAACATTCTTTATGTCTTCGATGATACTGTTTTCCTTGTCTAGATATATAACAATGTATTCCCTCACATTGAATTCGATTCTCAAAACCTTTAGTGGGCTAGGATCGAAGTCTTTGTTTACCTTAGAAGGTTACAAGGAAAATTTGAGTATATTTTTAGAACCTAACCATCATTTAGAGAATAAAAAACGACCCCACTAGAGCCATACGAAAAACCTAAGAGAACTAGTATAGATGCGATTAGGGTTCTTGAACTTTGATTGTTTGATTTTATCTTTTTATATTATGTCTTTTGATTTGTTTATTTACATGTTTTATTTAATCATCAATTGATCTTACTAATTTATTTTGTTTTCTTGTTTCATTTTTTCCATATACATGGCATATTATTTTGAATGCATTGATTCATAAGTTAATTATCAAATTAGAAGGCTTTCATTACGATAATGTCACATGAAAGGGCATGTAGAATTAGCTTCTATTTGGCTCTCGATATATTGAGACATTGTGTGTTCTTTGGAAACTATTTTATGATAATTACCTTGAAATTAGTTGTCGACACTCATTTTTCGTCATGTCTTTTAATATTTTATTATTATTAATTATTATTATTATTAATTTATATGCAGGCCAAATACAAAAATAAATTCCAGAGCCCATTACAAAGCTCAACATCAACTCAATTACATGACCCAACTTGAAGCCCAAGTACCACACCCTTGCAGCACCATCACGTGAAGCACCCAAATCTTCAGAGAACGTCATTACATACGCCCAAATATTTACCTGGTTCAATCAAAGTCTCACCAAAAAAAAAGAAATTATCATAAAATGGAGATAAAAAACTGGGGGGCAGTTAACGAAAGGAGTAGAGAGAAAAAAGGGAGAACACGAAAACAACGGGGCAAGCAGAAAACACGAAACAAAAGGGTTATGTTCCTATCATCGAAAAAAGGCAGTGTATGTAAACATGATTCCTAACCCATATACAAAGATCAAAGGGTGTAACCAAAATGATTTGGCCTTTTCTTCCGAAAAATAATAGAAGCAATTCAACCAGGTTATATTCTTTATCTTTTAGGAATATTAAGTAATATTACACATTTGTCGTTTTTCTGAAGCAAATAAGAATAAGGTGATAAGCTAATATTGAGTTACCTGTTTATACTTCGTATCTCGATCGGAGTTAGTATTAGACATGACTAGTCTAATCTTAATACCACAACATAGAACAAGAACAATCTATACAATCCAAAATAAAAAAATCCATCAATAAGAAAATCGTAGCAAATAATGAAAATCCTTTCTTTTATGAGAGGAACCAACTAATTAGAAAGTAGTCCCAAAACAAAAGTTCTTACTTGTCTGGTCCGAGGAATTCTACTGTCGTCACTCGGAAACAAAACTTCACCGAGTTGCAGGTAAGCCTTTCATCTCCCAGTCCTTGTCATTTGATTGTGGGGTTTTGGGATCTTTTCCATGGGGTTTTTGAGTGATAGAGATGGTGGCCGTTTTGAAGTGGTTGGGGTTATAAGGTTTAGTGTTGAGAGTAATTAGGAGGTTATCTTGGAGTTATATTTGCAGTGGTTTTGAGTCTAGTTTTTCACTGTGATTTTGTTTATTTTGGGTCTCGGTTGTGATGAGAAGGAAGAAGGTAGCGGCTGGGTTAGAGAAAAGAAGAGAGGAGTGTTTGAAGTCGATCAGGTTGAAGGGTGAGTGATGGTGAAGCGGCGACCCATCTCCTTCTCTGGTTCTTGGCAGCGTTCGTGTGAGTGGAGTAGAAAAGAATGAAAGAGTGAAGAAGAAAGCAAGGTACGGCTGATAAGGGTAGTTTAAAATAAGTTTAGGTTTAACATTTTAAGTAATATATATTTATATATATATATATATATATATATATATATATATATTACAAAGTTAGGGTAAATTATAGTTTAGTCACCGCATCCTTAGGATAAAATCGCGTTTCAGTCCCTTAATTTAGTGCATTCTGAATCTTTTAATTTTACTTTCATATTATACGCGTATTTTAATTTGGTCCTTATTTGAATTTGCGAATAATTTGAATTTAACCCTTGATTATTTTGTTATTCTGATTTAGTTTCCTTTTTATATTTATCTAACCAAACTTTAAAAATCACTTTTTTTTATTATACTATACATAGCAACAGAACATTACTTACGCATCAATGCATGTGTTTATTGCATGTGTCATTTTATATTCTATATTATGTATATATTTTCGATAACTCATGCATATTATTTAATATAAAAAATCTATGTTATAAAGAACATTTGTGCATATGCTTTGAAAGTAGTCATTCAATGTTTTAATATAATATATATATATATATATATATTTATATATACTCATATTTTATAAAGACTTGATTGCTTGCATCTAGATGTGGCCATGATATTTTATTTGTATGATATCCTCATAATGATCACTTGACTCGAATCGAAATAAATTGATTAAGTGTAACATTCGAGCATTTTAAAATTATCAAAAGAAACTTTTTAATACGTGAATATTTAATCCATTTTAATATATATCATTAAGTATTAATACTAAAACTTAAATTTTAGATTTGAGTCCTTAATTTTCATAATTTGACACTTTAAGTTAGAAAATGCCTTAATTTACTTTTAGTTTAATTAGGACAAATAAATTTTTTTTTTGATTGCATTGTTTTTACAAATCTAAGGCATTGCTCACTTATTAAGGAATTAATAGTATATCTCCCGCGATAGTGCTCAAGGGGTGACTACTGGTAATTCCCTGAATAAGTCAACATCATTTTCAAAATTACATCATGTTTTTTGAAAATGAGGCAATATTCGGTTATTAGGCACAATAGCTGATTTCCCGCATTTACGCTCGGGGGCGAATGCTATCGGTCTCAATAAATGAATACCCTTTTCAACTTTGCATCTTAATGATTTTTAAATTAAATAAAGATCGAACTCCAAATTTATGATTTTAAATATAGGGTAATCAACTAGGTACCAATTTTTGGGCGCTTGTGGGGGTGCTAATCCTTCCCCACGCGTAACTGACTCCCGAACCTAATTTCTGGATTTTCGCAGACCTCAAAACTCGGTATTTTATTAAAATAAAATATTTTATTAAAATCACCCGGTTTTTATGGTGTTCCAATCTCACCTTAAATGATTGGTGGCGACTCTTCACATTTCGAAAACCTTTTCAAAGAGAAAACCCCCGAGTCGATATCGGTCTTTCCCCACCCGGGCGAAATAACGGTTACGACATTAGTACACATAGCACTTTCATAAAAAGGTATTGATCTCAGAGTATATTTGTCGCATTAGAATGCTTTCAATATAATGATGTCATAGGAAGAGGTAGATGGAATTCAAAAGGCACGATAATGTCCATGAAGGTTCTTCAGGAAAGGACATGTGGAAAATACGTCAAGTTAAGAAATTGAAGTTGGCACAAGCCAATGATTACTCAAGTAAATAAGGTGGCCCAATATATGGAATTCATAGGAAATGAAGACGAAACAATAAAGTTGTGCACCATTTTGCTTGGATTTCTTGAAGAAATTAGGAAGTCTTTTGAAGTCTCGATTTATATGGATGTATTGAGGCATTTTGCGTTCTTTGGAAGTTATTTTATGACAATATTTTGAGATCAATGCCTTTTTACATTGTATTTCGCATTACAAATTGCATTACATTCATGTTTAGTATTTGTGTGAAATAATATGCATACATGTTTTAAAAAAATGTGAAATAATGTATAGAAGGTTGTGCAACAGAATGAGAGATACTAGCATAGACAAATACTCATCCTCATAACACTCAAAGAAATACAAAGGAAATTGATTCAAGGTTGGCTAAGTTAGAGGAGGAACTCTTGAAGCGGCAACAAGAGATGACTCAAAATCAGAAGACTGTTAGAATTCGTCGCACAAATCCAAGCTAATATTGTTAACGAGATAGTGGTAACACTGTTTGGGCTACATGTTACAAATTTCCCAGGGGAAGAAAACTTTGAGTGTGAAGTGGTGCAATCCACTCCAAAGTTAGTCATTATGACCGGAAAGTTACCCAGAGGTTACTCGACCACCAAGGTGCAAGTTGCTACAACTAATTCCATAAACAATCTTGAAGATTTTACTGTGTCGGATCTGGATGTGTTAGAGGATGCTATAAAGGAAGTACCGGAGCACTTCAAAGACTTGTGGAAAGACTTTTTGAAATGGTTAGGGGGTCAAAGCTCTCATTATGAGATGGATGCCGTAGAGCTTAGCCTGGTAACCAATTTGATTCTACGTCTGAAATTCAAAATTCCAGAATTTGAAAAGTATGAGGGCATAAATTGACCCACAACACATCTTACTATATTTTGTCGTATGATGAATGGTTTTGTGGGAGATGATAAACTTCCGATTCACTGCTTCCAAGCAAGTTTAACTGGAGCAGCTAAAAGGTGGTACAATCATCTAACTCGTGCTAAGACAAGGCCATGGAATGATCTAGCGGCAGCATTGAAAGAGCAATATCAATATGTTTCTGAAATGAGGACTGATCGAGACATGCTCCAAAAAGTGGAGATGAAATACAATGAGAGTTTTCACCAATATGCACAAAGGTGGAGAGACATCACAACTCAAGTGCATCCACCGCTAATTGACAGAGAATTCATCACCATGTATATTGATACATTGAAATCCCCTTACATTGGTTACATGTTAAGGACTGCTGCCAAAAGCTTATCTGACATTGTTCTCTGCAAAGAAATGATCGAGAGGGCAGTGAAGAAAGGTAAAATCATAAGAAATCATAATTTTAATCAAGAAGAAGGAAGGCAGTGTGAACAACCTGAACATATGAAGGCCTTGTCCACCCACCATGGAGCTTAGTTGAACTGATATGAAAGCCTCACAATTTGTTTGAATTTGTGTTTATTTCTTCTTGGTTTTTTTCTCAAACATTTGTTTTAAAGTTGTTTAACTAAATGAACCTCACTTTAGGCTACGAGTAACGAAAAATTATTTGAAATTCATTAAATATCAAATATAATAAGTTACTTTTTTGAAAATCATGGTTATAGCCTTTTGACATATGACAATAAAGAACCCATTACAAAACAAAACACTTGATCTTTCTCCCAAACATCACTTTTTTTACTACCGGAATTAGGACAACCATCTCCACAGAAAACGAAACGATCAAAAGAAAAATATTTAGGTATGTATGGAAGCGGACAAATATGGGACAATCTTTGTGTGACTTCGCAAAACTGATTAGATTGTGTTTTTATTGAGGTCTTTTGACGATGAATCATAATCTTTGTAAATAGAATGGTGGAATAGATGAATTTAGCTTAGGTCATTTTCTTGGAAACTAAACTCTAAAGATGAAATTTCATGACCTTCAACAATACATAGACTATTAAATGTTCTTCTTAATGAGCTTAAGAAATATTGAAGCTGAATACTCAAAAAGTTAATGAAACATCATCACAAAGTAAGTGTAATAAAATTGGGGGCACTTCACTGAAAGCAATAAGTTGATCTTTGGAGGTAAGTCTGAAGCAAATATGGAGTGAGTTATGCTCAAGTTGTCAAGTCAAAGACTTTCTGACACTTGAATCCTCTAATTAGAGGTATTTTGCTAAAGTAACAGGCCAAAGAGGTACTATCGAGAGCCCTAACTTTATGAATATGATTGCATTCAGATCATGACACTATGCATTCAGATCATGATACTAATGAGTAACTGGACAATTGTAAAAAAAAGTCCTTGTGTCGAGGTGAATCTCCAACAATATCAAAGCAAAATTAAGAACGTCAAAATTAATGAAATGTAATTTAAAGGCATTCGAGACTAAAATCAAAATTGGGAATGATTTAATTTAAAGGCATTCAAGCCTAAAATCAGAATTGGGAATGTGTTTTGGTAGAAGATGGACTAAGGAATTGAGAAAGACTTGTTATAGTTTAATACACACAAACACTCAGACATTTTATTTTAAGACTGATATTTATGCACTCCCTCTACTAAAGGACTTTATGAAACTTGAACAAATGGAAGATTCCAGAGAAATGAAATAGAAACACTCTCTAAAATATATTTCACTTGAATATACTAGTTGTGTCATTTTTTGCGCATCCGATCGAAAAGCCAGACCAATATAGAGAGGCATGTCACAATGATTTCAAATACCAAGGAATATAGAACATCTTGGTGAACATGAAACCCTATAAAAGTTTAGGTGAAACCAACAAAAAGCCCAAACCATTGATCTTGACACTTATCAAAGGGCTATAATTCTTGAAAATCCAAAAGCAATTGAATTTTTTGATATTCAATGAATTGGTGATTTGTTTCAATTGTGAGCCCTAAGTAAGGGGAACCATTTTTGTTTTACAAAATTTATTTTGAATAATAAAAGAAAGAAAAAACATTTTAAAAAAATGGTCAATCTTAAGTGGAGAGGATGTTCTCAAACATTTACCATCGAACTGAAGAAGGAGAAAGAAAGACCAAAGCCAATGCCTACATCGAAGAGAAACCATTTACCATCGAACTGAAGAAGTGGAAAGAAAGACCAATGATGATACTCCTAATAAATTAAGTTGATATTGGCGACCTTGAAAAAACAAAGAGGCATCGAGACCCTGTACTCGATCCCAATAAGAATTTAAGATTGGTGTTTATCTAAAAAGAAAGCATTCCCTTTGAAACAATAGTACAAGAAGATGAAGAAGACATGATAGAAGCTTGAATTAACATGCTACAATGTTGACACAAAGGAAGATTCCTAAATGATATATCTTTAAAGGAAAAAGAAGATTTGTGTTGGCGAGATCTTGAGAAGAGAGCCAAAAGTTGAACCTTGAAGATGGAGGAAATCATATTCAATAGGGAAAACAATAAAAATGGAGGATTTGACACATGTATTACCAGGAAGCAATCCTCTTGGATAGCTCAAAGTGATTATAGAAGAAGATTTGTAACTCAACTTTGTCTTCTACAAAAACAAAGCGTTTCTTTCACACATAATGGCTCTCACATATTGATTTCTGAATAGAATTTAACTTTCAAGGGACAAGATGAGAAGGCTCACTCCCTTGATCCAAATAGATAATAATGATCCACAGACGATGTTCAATAAGGAAAAGTCATAACCATGAAAACTTGGAAATATTACGATTGTCAAACTTGAAAGAGAAATTCTAGTTGTTGAGATTGATACATCACCAAAAAGAAGATATGTTTTCCAATATTTAGACATGTGTATAATTATATTTTGCATACATACATGTTATAGCAAAATTGCATTAGAAAATCCTCAAGACACTTTGCATATGACATATTTCAAATCATATCATGTGAATGTAAGATCTCTAAAATTGACTTTTCATTTATCACGACATAGTGATCTTTACAGAAAAAAGAAAGATTGTTCCCTGACTTGCTATCCTTTAGAGAAAGGAGCAAGATCGTTCCCAGATTATGCATCATTCAGAGAAAGGAGCAGATCAACCATTGATTACAACATGGCGTCATTGAGAGAAAATAGCAAGATTGTTCTCTAATTTTGCATCTTTTAGACAAAGGAGCAGTTCAACCATTGATTACTACCTGATGTCCTTTAGAGAATGGAGCAAGATCGTTCTCTGATTTGGAACCCATTAGAGAAAAAAGCATATCTACCATTGATTACGAGTTGGCATCTTTCATAGAAAGGAGCAAGATCATTCTTCAATCTGGCGTCCTTTAAAGAAACGGGCAGATAACCATTGATTACAACTTGGAGTCCTTAAGAGAATAGAGCAAGATCATTTTGGGATTTGACATCCTTCATAGATAAGACCATATCAACTATTGATTACAACTTGACGTCCTTTAGAGAAAGGAGCAATATCATTCTTCGATTTGGTATACTTTAGAGAAAGTAGCAAATCAACTATTGATGACGGCTTGGCTTCCCCATTCCAAGGGAGCAAGATCATTTTCAGACTTTATTTTGGAAGAAGAAATGAACGTGGCATCAGAGGAACAATAATTTTTTCAGAGTTCATCTCTAGAAAAAGGATTATTCAGACTTTGTATGTTTGAGTTGAAATTAAACAAATATTTGGGCATTTGTCTTTGCCCTGTTATCGTGGCACAAAAATAGGCAAAGAGTTGTAACTGTAAACCCATTTTTTGTCCAGCCTAAAATTTACAAGACTCAAATATTTTTATTGAAGTAGATTTTGAGGTCTGATACATTATTTTACTTGCAACCAATTTTTGGACAAGATCCAGACATTTTTAGGGCATGATATAGATTTTTTAAACTAAATGGGTTTTCCATTATCTTTCCAACTTATTTTGAAATGATTCTATCGAACATCAACAACTCAAGATATTTTTATTTTAGCGAAGCTAGCATGTGCAGAAAATTGGATTTGAGCCCAATATGAAAATTTTAATTTATTACGAATTTTTAATTATTTTATTCAATATTTGTAATTAAATCAAGATTTATACCATAGTTTTCTCATGGTAATATATGATCTTTTATTATTTTAGTATTTTTTTCTTTAAATTATTGTATCTAGTATTAATGAAAATATGCTAGAATTTACCCTTTTTGGGTTTTTGGTTATGTAAAGGGGTAGCACATTTATTTTGGAGGAGAAAAAGAAAAAGGGGGGCCACCCTAAGTTTTGTAATTTGAAAGATTCAAGCCAATAAAAAGAATTTAAGTTTGATGGTAATTGTCTTTTTTTTTTTTACTTTTATTCTTTTTTTATCGATTTTGATTTATTTTTCTTTTTAAAACTATGTCGGATGAAAAGAAACTAATGAACAAGGAAAAAAGGCTTTCAAATAGGTCTTCATAGAGATTTAGCCTTCCTTGAAGTTTCTCGATGAAAGCCGACCATAAAGCTTGAATGAGAATTTTTCTTCCCTTTTGATCCATAACTTAAAAGAAAGATTTTATTTTTATTTTTATACGGGTAGGAGATAATTCAAGTTCTAATGTTTTTTTATTTGATTTTCTTTTTAAATTTGAGTTTCTTTATTCTAACCATTTTTTACTTTCTACCATTATTTTTCTTTTTAATTTGGTTTCCACATTTGTTCTAAGATTTTATTTTCCTAATTTTTCTTTTATTCCTTGTTTATTTTTATTCCATAATTTATGTTTTTATTTTTCGATTAAAGTCTTAGTTTAATTTAAAATCTCTTTGTTTTTCTAAATTAATTATTTTTCTTTTATTTTTTATTATTTCCTTTTATTTTTAATTCGATATAATATTATTCTATTCATTTTTATTTTTTAATTCTCAAATTTATTTCTTTATATATTTATTTTGTATATATAAATTCCTTTTAGTTTTAGCCTTTAATTTCTAGATTATTTGATTTCACTCCTAGATTAAAGTTCTTGACTTTTGATAAAACCTTTAGGTTTATTTATTTATTTATTTAAGATCTCATCTAGATTAATTAAGGGATATTTTAAAGTATTTATCGCATGTGCCATGGGTTCTATTTTTAATTATTCAAGTATGCTAGAATTTGCTAAAATATAATTTAGGATTAATATTAGAACCTTGACTTAGATTTAGTACAATTACGTCCTCCACAAATAATTTACTCTTGACTTAAAATTAAGCCTTTAACTTCAAATTTAGTTAGTTTAGTTATTTAATTAGAATAATTAGGAAATTTATTATGATTAATCTTAGAGTCTCAATTCTAGGTTAGGTTTTAGTCCCTTAAAAATGGGATCAATAATTTATTTGATTGTTTGCAATGCATTGTTTTAAAAATAAATAAGGCAATATTAGTTTATTAGGAATTTACAATATAACTTCAGCCATTGCCTGGGGGTATTGTTGTGAATTTCATAAATAAATTAATACTCTTTTAAATTCATATCATGATTTAAAATCGAGGTAACATCAATTTATTAGGGATTGATGGTATAATCTCCTCTTATTCCCGGGGATGATTGACATCGATTTCTAATAAAGTGGTAACCTTTTTAAAATTTGCATCATGGGAGATCATTAATTAAATTAAAACTCAAACTCATAAATTTCCGACTTAAAACAAAGCGTAATTGACTAGGTACCAATTTTTGGCGTTGTGGGGTGTTAACCCTTCCTCATACGTAATCTACTTTCGAACCATGTCTCTATTTTCATCGACCAAAACTCTATTGTTTTAGTGAAATTGAATATTTTTTATTAAAATAACCCAACTTTTAGGTGTCCAATCCCACTTTAAAAATGATTAGTGGCGATTCATATATTTTTAAATATTAGTCAGACCTAAGGCTTAAGCATCGTTTCGGCAACTAAGTTATTTCTTACTCCTCTACTTCATATGTTTTAGCTTCAGTTTCCATTGTGTTGTCCCCAACATCAGTCTTGGTTATTAGGACTACCTCAATGCTATTGAAATTATTATCAACATCTGACACATTCGGCTAAGCAAGGTCGTCGAGAACACCCATTGAAAATGCTGGAAAAACAAATTTACCATCCTTGATCAACTCTGTTGACAGTTTCTTCATCATAGAATTTCTAGCTTGAGCATATTGCCAATATTGCACCTGAGCTGAATGCATTTGTGATTGAATATGAACAGTATGGCTCAACATGGCCATTATGGTGTGTTGACGTGCCACCACAAATGCCATAGCATTTGGCAGATCAAAGGATGTATCCATAGGTTGAGGTTTGGATGCCTTTCCAGCAGCGGGTTGCCACTAAACTTTTGCGTTAAGGAGTATTGCTCAAGTCCCTCGTTTAACAATGTTTGCTTTATAGAAGTAATGGTAATACTACTCCGATTTTCTGAAACTTGATTAGAAGGTAAACGTACCACTTGTGCTTTGTGGCACAATACAGTGATAAGTGGTGAGAAATACAAATAACCAGTAGCTTTTTGTTAAGAAGTGTGTATAACAGAGAATATACACAGCAAAGAATTGCCCTTTCATTCATATTAGCTGGTACACTGCTTTTATAACAATGGTTTAGCTAACCACTAACCATCTAACAAACTAACTGACTTAGCTAACCAACCTAACAGACTAACCGCCTTTACATGCACGTGTTGTATTTTCAACAGTCTAAAATCCCCCCTGCTCTTCCTTTTCTCTTCTTTGACAACAATCTAACATTCCCTCTACTTTTCTTTCTTGATGAAAAGATGAACACTTGAATCGGAAGTGTCAATGCTTCCTCCCTTTCGACTTGAATCGAAAGTGTCGATGCTTCCTTCCATTCACTTGAATCGGAAGTGCCGATGCTTCTTCCGTTCGACTTGAATCGGAAGTGCTGATGCTTCCATCCGTTCGACTTGAATCGGAAGTGTTGTTGCTTCCCTCCGTTCAACTTGAATCGGAAGTGTCGATGCTTCCCTCCGTTCGACTTCAATCGATGCAAACTTTTGATGTGAATGAACATTCAACAAAAAATTCTAAAAAAATACCTATTCTATAACAACAATGTTTCGCAGCTTAACTACTAACAATTCTTCATCCTCCTTACACGTAAACCTTCTGCTTCATATTCGCAGCTACACTGATCTGTTGAGAAGCATTTGCAGTATGACCTTCATGATAAAGCCGAGACGCCTTCCGACTTCGATCCTTTAGAAAATGAGAGCACAAAAGAGCAATTGCAAAAAGAATTGGCCAAAAGTTGAGCTTGATGGGATTATCAGAATTGGCCAATATATCTGCAAAATTACAGAAACGCCTATACGTTGTGGGGTTATCCCATCTCCATATGCCCTTTTCCTTTCTACCCTTATAAGCTAGCTCGGTTATGCATCCGATCAAACCTGTGAAAGACATTAACATTGCTTTCAAGGAAAATCCCATCAAGCTCAACTTTTGGCCAATTCTTTTTGCAATTGCTATTTTGTGTTCTAATTTTCTAAAGGATCGAAGTCGGAAGGCGTCTCGGCTTTATCATGAAGGTCAAACTGCAAATGATTCTCAACAGATCAGTGTAGCTGCGAATATGAAGCAGAAGGTTTACTTGTAAGGAGGATGAAGAATTGTTAGTAGTTAAGCTGCGAAACATTGTTGTTATAGAATAGGTTTTTTTTACACAGCAAAGAATTGCCCTTCCATTCATATTAGCTGGTACATTGCTTTTATATTAATAGTTTAGCTAACCACTAACCATCTAACAAACTAACTGACTTAGCTAACCAACCTAACAGACTAACTGCCTTTACATGCACGTGCTGTATTTTTAACAGTCTAACATTCCCCCTGCTTTTCCTTTTCTCTTCTTTGACAACAATCTAACACTTTTTGACTACATGCAAACAACTCAGCAGAAATGATTTTTCCCACATCAATTCGCCGTCCCATTAAAATATAATGTAGCAATAAAATCATATATTTAGTAATTGTTGAAGAATGCATAGTTGCCATTAAACGAGTGCGATGAAAGATAAATCATACCCGAGCCTCACAATTAATGTTTATCCGACGCATAGTGTAGCCGCCAGAATAGGATTTGATCCAAGTTTTTCCTGGTAAGCACACTTCCCTGCCAATTTGTTCCAAACTAGCTGGAGTGAGATTATTGACAAACTCGGTGTGTTCACAAACACCATCTTCAAGGCAGAGTAAGTTGTTTATTAGTGTAGCCTACTAGTGAACTAATTTCTCGCGAACAAAGACTAAGGGCTTCTCTTCAGTAACCATATTGTTGTAGAACTCCCAAACCTAATGGTGATTAATCTCACATGGGTGGGAGCAAAATGTTTCCCATTTGAACCATGAAATGGTATTAGTCACACATGCAAAAGGCTTTAATTCATTAGCAGTGAACAAATCGAACCCTTGTTTGTTACAAAACTCTCAATCGGCAAAGTCCTCGGAGTACCGCCTCTGTTATTTGGCCTTCATGAAACACTTGGGTTCATTTGTAGTGGAAGCCACGGGTTCTTCGATGAGGTTGGTTTATAAATTGTTTAGAATGAAAAGGAAAGAAAGAAAAATTATGAGACTTTAAATGGAAAGGATAAACAGCTGAATATGAAGGTGAAAAGTGAAAATGCAATAAATGTGAGTTACTTTTATGGTTGGTTGGATATTAAAGGGTGTAGTGTGAGAGTGGAAAACGGTTTTTTTTTTAAATTCTTTAAATTTAAAAATAAAATGATAAGGATAAAGATGAAAGGAATTGGATGATTATGATAGGGTAAAATGGATGGTGGAGATGAAAGGAATAAAAGTGAGTGACAACTCATAAAAATTACTTTTCACCAAAAGTTACCCGCCCAGCTGGCAAATGTTGTAGCATTGATTGCAGCATTTGATGTTGAAGAGAAAGATAATTGCTATGAAGCACACAAACTTCACATGAGAAGTAATTCAATAGTTAATCTTTAACTGAAGCCTGGGCAATAAGAAAGAAAATTAATTAAAATCTAAAAAGAACTAAAAAATCTAACTAATTTCAAAATCAACTTATTCATAACAAAAGAAATTAAAAAGAAGGGTTCGCTTAGTGTGATGGAGGCGATATGAGGGCTTTGTTATTGGTAATAATGCTTCAAACATTGCGCATTGATTTTAAATGTGTTCCCATCTACTAAATTCATTGAAAGTATTACCCCGTGATGATATACATCTATTACTTCAAAAGGTCCAGACCTACGAGATTTGTGTTTGCCCAGAAAAAGCTTTAGATAGTTAAATAACAGGATTTGATGTCCAACATGAAACTAGCTTGGCCATATATATTTGGCATTCCATTTCTTACCCTTTGCATTGTAGATTCAAACACTATCATAAGCATTTTTGTGTATCTCCTCAAGTTCATTGATCTCTAGCATTCGTTTCTCACTAGCAGCATTGAGATCAAATTTCAACTTCTTTAACGTCTACAAGTACTTGTGCTCACTGCTATAACCTCAACCCACTTAGACACATAATCAATGGCAATGAGAATAAAGATATGGCCACAAGAAGATGGAGAAGGTCCCATAAAATCTATCCCCCAAACATCAAAGAGTTCAATCTCCAATATAGGTTGTATTGGTATTTCATTGTGCCAAGAAATACTACTTGTCCTTTGGTAATGGTCACAATGTTGTACAAAAACATTAGCATCCTTGAAAAGTGATGGCTAATGACACCCACATTGTAGAACCTTTGCTACTGTGCGCATGCCACTAAAGTGTCCACCATATGGGCACTGTGGCAATGATGCAGAATGTTTTGTTGCTCACTCTCGGGAATACACCTTCTCAAAATTTGTTTGTTACATTGCTTAAAAAGATAAGGATCTTCCAAAAAAATAGGCCTTGACATCACACATGAACTTTCTTCGACCTTGATGATTAAGATTCGGTCGCAACATACCACTAAATAAATAATTTACAAAGTCTACAAACTATGGTAGAGAATTGATGGCTAGCAATCTCTCATTGGGGATGATATCTAGAATCATAAATGTTTTTCCATCCTCACTTCTAGATTCTAAGCGGGACAAGTGATCAGCCACTTGGTTTTCAGACCTCATTTTTTCTCGGACTTCAATGTCAAATTCTTGAAGTAGTAGCACTTGTTGAATCAATCTCAGCTTAGTGTCTTTCTTAGCAAATAAATGCTTAAAATACAAATGGTCGGTATAAACAATAACCTTGGGTCCATCAAAGTATAGGTGAAATTTTTCAAAAGCAAACACCCCAACAAACAACTCTTTTTCGATTATGGTGTAATTGGCTTGAGCATAATTCAATGTCCTACTATCATAATGAATAGCATGGAAAACTCTTTCATTTCATTGCCTAAACACATCTCCTACAACATGGTCGCTAGCATAACATATCAATTTAAAAGATAAACTCAAGTTGGTGCTACGACAATCAGAGTATTGACCAGCAATGAGCACAAGGGTTTGACAATTTGAGGGAAGTCCTTAATGAATCTTCGTAAAAGCCTGGGTGTCCTAGAAAACACCTTATTACCTTTATATTGGTGGGAGGAACTTCAACTTTTTTCTTGTCTACTTCAATGTCACACTGAGAAATTTGATGCCCCAGCATTATTCCCTCAGTCACCATAAAATATTTTCTCCAATTTAAAATCAAGTTATTTTCTTCACATCTCTTTAATATAGTGTCCGAATTTGCAAGGCATTGCTCAAAATCTTTTCCAAAAACTGAAAAAATCATCCTTAAATATCTTTAAACAATCTTCCATTATATCCGAGAATATTTCCATCAAGCAGCGCTAAAAATGTTGCTAGAGCATTGCACAGGCCAAACGACATTCTTCGTAAAGCAAAAGTTCAATAAGGGAAAGTGAAGGTAGTATTCCCTTGGTCTTCAAGAGCTATGGAAATTTGATTATAACCACTATACCATCAAGAAAATAATAAAAAGCCTTTCCATTAAGTTTGTCCAACATTTGGTCAATAATAGACAGCAGGAAGTGATCATTCTTTATAGCTTTATTCGTCAGCCTTAGTTGTGCGTGTTGGCATCAACTCATTCTTCTCATTTGCTACTATAGTTATGCCTCCCTTCTTGGGAACACAGTGCACGGGGCTTACCCAATTATTGTTAGAAATGGGGTATATAATCCCAAAATCCAACAACTTAATGACTTATTTGCTAATAACTTCCTTCATGATTGAGTTTAACCTTATTTGCTACTTAAAAAAATTACTATTCAGATCTTACAACAAAATCTTATGCATGCAAAATACTAGACTAATTCCTTAAATATTAGTGATGCTTTGAGAAATTACCTTCTTATGTTGCTTCAACACAGCAATCAGCATATTTGCCTATGATGTTGTGAGCTTTGCTGCAACAATGACTCGCAAAGTCTCATTTTCTCCAAGAAAATCATATTTTAAATACTCAGGCGGAGATTTAAGCTCAAGCTTAGGATGTTTTTCTATTAATATCTTCAATGTTTGAATAGGTCGATCAGAAAATTCTAAGGATTCAAAGTGTTTCGTAAAATTTCTTACCACATTGTCTTCTACTTCTTCAATTGCTACAACATTCGTTGTGGCAATGTCCACGTTGTAGCTTTCCTGCAAATTCTCTTGCACATAAACATCAACAATATCAATGCTATTGCATTCAACATGATCATGTATAGAAGAAATATTTTTCAAGACATTGGAAGTGATATATTCATCATTAAAATGCTTGGTAAGTTCTCCCTTTTTAATATCTATAAGAGCCCACCTTGTAGCAAGGAATGGTTTGACAAGAATGATTGGAACATATTTGTCAACTTCACAATCTAATATGCTGAAGTTAATAAGGAAAATTAATTTGTCCACTTGCATAAGCATGCTTTCATGATGCCACTAGGATGCACGATAAAACTATCGGCAAGTTGCAAAGTTACGGTGCCTGGCCTTGCTTCTCCACTTCCAAACTTCTTAAAAAGTGAGAAAGGCATAAGGTTAATGATGGCACCTAAATAACATAAAGGCTTACCTACGAATTGATCGCCAATACTACAAGGAATAGTAGAACTCCCAAGATCTTTGAATTTTTATGGTAATCGACTTATAGTAATCATGCTAAAGCATTCGGTATATGCTACAGTTTCGAACTCACCTAGCCTTCTCTTTTTTAAAAGTACTTATCGCATAAATTTTATATTGTTCAAGTTTTACTCCAAGGCATATATCAATTTGATGTTGATTTTCAATTGTCGAAGTACATCAAGGAACACCTTGAATTATTATTCCTCCTTAGTTTTCTTGAATCTTTAAGGGAAAGGTGGTGAAGGTATTTGGTTTGGTTGATTCGTCGCTAGGTTTGGCATCATAGGTATGACAAGAGGTGTTGCTACTGGCATTGTCCCAGAATTATTGTTTTGTCTAGCATCCCTTTCTATAGGATCTAGAATAGTTGCAACTTTTTCTACCTCTTTGTCCTTGGGTTGTTGATCCGGCTTATCATCATCATTCCTTTTGTTCTCAAAAGTGGATTTCCCAATGTGGATTTCACTTTGAGTTGTGATGGCTTACAATGTTCATTGTAATGGGCCTTTACATGAGCCTTAGGAACTTCAGTATAGCTGGGCAGCGTCCCTGATTGTCTATCTATATAAGCATTAGCCAACTATCCAACTTGGTTCTCTAATGCCCTTAAGGATGCTAACTAGCTTGCCATATATTCATTCATCAAAGCTTCATGAGAGGTTAGGTTGGCAACTTGATTGAAATTCTACCCTTGGTAGTTCTACCTTTGCTAGGCTACGCTGGTTGATGATGTTGTGGCATCATCAGTTGTTGATTGTAATGTTGTTGTTGATTGCCAAAATTGGATTGCACAACATTGGGAATGGCAACGTTTTGGCTCCTCCAAGATAATTTGGGATTGTTACGATAATTGGCATTCTATGAATTCCCATAATTATTAGCATTATAACCCTTATTAAAATTTCTCACAAAGTAAATAGATTCAGAGATTTGTTGACATTCTTCATAATTATGTGCATCGCGACATTAAATACAAGAGGAAGTAGAAACATTTTTTACCTCATACATGCCTTCTGGCCTTTGCAATTTCTTTACCATATCAATCAATGTTGTGATTTGTGTAGCCATTGAATTCAAAACATTAGTGTATGTTGCTATAGCACTGCGTCTGCCAAACATGTTCCTTGTATTGGTGTATTAGTAGTCGTTATTGGAAATCATCTCCAATATTTCACATGCTTTATTGTATGACTTGTCAAACAGTGCTCTGTTTGCTTAAGCATCAACCACCATGCAAGTATGCATGTTTAATCCATTGTAAAACATCACCCATTTGCATCTAATGGGGAAATCTGTGCTTTAGAAAAATTCTCATCTTCTAAGTGCTTAAAGGATGTAAGTTCATTCCTCATCTTTGCATTCATATTGGGAGAATTTAAGCGTAGTAGGAATTTTTACGCTTATTCATTCTAGGATGCTATAACACCTAGTGGCAGCGAATTGAGCCATGCTCTAACTTTGTCGCGCTGCGAATAATGACTATGTTTCAGCTTTAGAGCTTTTTCAATAAATCTTTGCTATACAAAAGAATCACACATCTCCATGAATACCCTAAGGTGTGCTCTCGAATATTCAGTAAATGAGTCATTATATTGCCTCATGGATTGCTGCAATTGAAACATCATCGGCTTCAATTCAAAAGTTAGCAACTTGGATAGTTGGTCGCATAATTCCAAGGTGTAAGTCATCCATCATTGGTGACTAGTGTTCTAAATTGATGATATTTTCTTGTTAATTCTTTTGTGTTGTGAATTTATTAATGTTGATTTGGTTGTATTGTGCTTATTTTTGTGAAGGATCTTATTTTCTATAATTATCAATAAGAATGGTGTATTCTAAATTTTTTTTATTATTTGTTCATGGCTGGAGACATGGCCACGACATTGGCCATGATGCAGTCTGACATGGTAATTTATAGAAAGTCCACTCAGCAACAATTTCTAGAAGATCTGGTCAGCGCCTTCTAGAAGGTAGACGAGCAGAGATATCATAGAATGATTTGTTTTTGAAATTTAAAGTTTGAATTTGAAAACATTTGGAATTATCTTTAAGATTTATTTATCTTTTAATTTTCATGATTATCTCTAGTATTTTAGAAGCTATAAATACACCATTGGGGTAAAGCTTGAAAAACACTTGTTTTTATATTTGATTTAGAAGCTTTCAATTATTTGGTTTTATAAAAGTCTTTTTTGTTTTCATCTTTATTCTAATTTTATTTCAAACATGCTAAGTATGACATCTGTCATGCTTAGCTAATTTTTTCATAAGCTAAAAGGCTAAACAATGACTCAATTCAATATGTAAGAATTAAAAAATGCTTAACATCTTCAGTATGTCACTCTATATTTTCTGTAAATATTGATAGGCAATTGATCTATCCTTTAAAATCAAAACACTTCCATTTTGAAAAGTTGACGTTGGTCTGGATGTTGTTCTGATATGAAGTTGGGAGGAAAGATTGATTTGTAGCATATATGACTTCCTGAGAACACACTTAGCAGCAGTCCACTAAGAAAAATTGAGATCATGTTAAATTCTTAACAAGACAACGTAATCTAATTCGGGCTTTTCTTAAACACAAAATTATTTTGTACTAACGAAAATAGTCGTATTTGGTTCAATTAAAAGATGGATTTCCAAATATTAACCTTGGGAAAATTGGTTACCAAAGTCTAAAGAAAGGGTTGGTTCTTGTAGAATATAACCGCGGTGAATCTCGAAGTAAAATCCATTTCTATGATTAGAAACGAATTGAGTCAAAGCGAGGCTTCAGGTTACTTTTTACCATAGTTATTTTCATCTACACATTTTCAATGTTCTTTATTTTCACTCTTTATTACTTTTTCTTGTTTAATCCATTTTTCATCAAAACCCAATTTTATTTTTATTTTACTGCAGATTATTTGGATCACAGCCAACTCAAAATCAAATTTGGGAAATTTCTAAGTCCCTGTGGATCGACCCTACTTCTCTTTACTACGCACTTTCCTTATTTATTTTGAGAAGAAGAAATTTATTTGATTGTAAAATGATTCTTGTCAAATTGACACCGTTATTGGGGACTTCATTAAAATTACTAATTTTTTTTCTTTTATTTATGACCAGAAAAAACCTGGTGAATTAGTGGATATCGACCAAAAAATCGAAGTAAGAGCTCGTAAAATTCACACATAGATGCTTCGAGAAATAATGACACAGTCGTATAAGGATAAACAACAATTAGATCCATAATCAAGTTCAGAACCAAATTCAAAATCAAGTTCAAACAAGTTCGATAATGCATAACCCATTTCAATGGCCAATCCCACTATCAGAGAGTTAGTCGTAGACCCTGCGGTACAACAACCTTTGTGCATCACTTTTCTTCATGATAAAATTCCATTCCAGTTGAAAACTGGCCTCATTTATCTCCTCCCTACGTTCCGCATATTACCAAATGAAAACCCATATAAACATCTCACGAAAATTTCACATAGTCTGCTCCAGCATGAAACTATAGGGAGTATCAGATGAATAAATCAAACTTTGAGCTTTTTCATTTTCCCTAATCGATTTGTCTAAGGAATGGTTATTTTATTCAACTCCAAATTTTGTTGCCACATGGGATCAAATGAATCACCTTTTTCTTGACAGGTTTTTCCTTGTGGTGAAGGCAAGTGAGTTACAAATAAAAGTACTTGGAATCAAACAACAAGATGGAGAATCACTCTACGAATATTGTGACAGATTTAAAAAGTTATGTGTTAGTTTCCCACGACATAAGTTCACTTTCTGTAGAAAGTAAGATTGATAAAATAATTGATGTAGTCAATTCTCTTGTTTCATGAAAGATTTGAACAAACAAATTGTGTGGAATATGTGCATTACCTGACCATCCAACAGATAAGTGCCCAATAATACAAATTGATACATACGCCCAAGTTAATGTAGTAGGGAACTTTCTGGGACCCTAAACAAGACTTATAACCCTTATGGAAATATTTAAAACCTGGGACGGAGGGATCATCCAAATTTTAGTTACGCACAAAACCAAAGGCCTAGTCAAGCCTATCAATCAAGGCCACCTCCATCAGTCCATCATTTGCAGAAGTCATAATTAGGAAAAATTTTAGAAAGGTTGGATATTTCCCAGGAAAAGTTACAGACTCGCGTTGAGGTCCATTTCCAAGAATCAGACAAGCAGATAAGTCAATTGACCAGAATGTGGGATGCTTAAAATCACACTTTAAGCTTTCATATTAAACTGAAGTAAAACCAAGGGAGAATGCCAGTTCCATCACTCTTCAGAGTGGTATAGTTGTCATACAACAAGTCCCAGAAGATGAAGCAATCCGTAAGAAATAAAAGGAAGCTGACTCGAGATCCCAAAAGAATAAAGATAAATTACAAACAGATCCAACACCATATCCTTATGTTGTACCACCATATTTTCCATCAAGGTTAGTAAAAAGGGATAAACAACCTAAGGAAAAGGAAATATTTGATGTATTTCGAAAGGTGGAAATCAATATAGCTCTCATTGAGGTTATCCAGAAGGTTCCAAGGTATGCCTGATTTTTTAAGGACCTCTGCACAACAAAGAGAATACTTATCGGGAATGAAAAGGTAAATCTGGGGGAACATGTCTCTGTTGTTTTCAAATCAAAGTTGCCACCAAAGCTGAAAGACCAAGGTATTTTCGCAATAACTTGTAAAATTGGTAAAGTTGGGATAAAACAAGCCATGTGCGATCTTGGTTCCTTTATTAGTGTAATGTCTCTCTCTATTTATAATTTGATTACTAATTAACACTTAAAGGAAATGAAAATATCAATTCAGCACACATGGCTCATTAGTAATCTCAGAAAGCGTACTAGTTAAGGTAAATGACTTAATATTTTTGGTTAATTTCTAAGTCATTAACATGAAAAATGATCATACTAGTACTTCTTTTGATATTCTTCTTGATGCCCCTTTTTTAGCACAGTGCAAACAAAGATTGACGTAAGAAAAGATATTTTAACCATTTAGTTTAATGGTGAGATCGTTAAAGTTTATGTGTATAAGGAAATGAAATACCATACAAAGTGGTGAGCATAAATTATGGTGATATTATTAATCATTTGGCAAGTGAGTTTGTAGAAATAAATGTATCATTTGATCTATGCTTGGAGTTAGAAGGCTACAATAAAGAAGTTAGGGAGTTGGAAAACTTTATTTTTCATTCATTTTGATTTACATTTGATTTATTCTAAATCTAAAATTCTACCTTTTGTTTTGCATGCACCTGAGATATAAATGAAGTAGTTGTCGGAACACCTAATGAAAGAGTTTTTAAGAGAAAATGTTACTTCACCTGTTATTATTTCATGTAAGCTTTCAAATCTAAAAAAGATCTGAAGAAAAGCATATGGGAATGCTAAAATCTACAAGGTGAAAATAAAGAGTTATACGACCGTATAATTTCACATAAGGGAGTTCTTAGTTAGAAAAAGTATATGAAGTGGAAGAAATATTTCTCTTAGATCCTGTAGTCTAAACCAGGTCGTTGAGCTCAAGAACGTTAAACAAAGCACTTTATGGGAGGCAACCCATTTTCAATTCTGATTCTTTAATTTATTTTAGTTTTATTTCTTATTTTTATTTTGATCATTTTTGGTTAGTAATTTATTTCCTCTAATTTTTTTCTATTTCTCTTAATATTTTTATGTGCCCAATATTTTGAATCAAACTTAAATGAATGAGGATGTGGAATTTTTGTTTGAACAGTGCAAAAATCAGACCCCTAGAGCAGTAAAGATCGTTCGACATCAAACACGGGGAGTTCTCTATTCTTTTTCTTGTATTTTAACTGTAAGTTTTAGGGAAAAATGACATAAGTGAGGGGGCGTAGAGTTCAAGTTGAATTTTCCTTTGCTTATATTTATGCTTTGATGCTAGTATCCCTTGGTTGAATTTGAGAAAGTTTCCATTGAAATTCTTTGTCTTGTTGAATATTTTTTATATGCCATGCTTTTTTGGGAACACATAATTATTTGAGTTAGGATATTCATGATAGTAAATGTCATGAGTTGTAATCAGGTTAGATTTCTTATGATATTCCATAATTTTGGTGGTTGAAATGTGCTTAGTTCAATGCATGAACACACTTTGGTCAAATTTGAGTCTTCATGAGCATATCATTTTGCTCTCATTTTTTTATTGAGTGTGTTGAATTTGACATTGATATTCTAGAACCTGTATTTAAATGTTGTCGAGATTACATAAGAACATGATGCTTAAAAGTGATTTGGGCACCTTAGGATTAACCACTACTTTTTACCCTCAAAATTGCCTACTCATGCATTTTCCCCTAGTTAGCCACTATTGAGCTTATTCTCATTCTTTATTTCCACCACATTCACAAACCTGAGCCTTTTATTTTATTTATGTTTTTTACACTTTTCAAGGAAATTAACCATTTTACCCAGTGCATAATCATGCTCTGCAAAAGGAGAAATCATGTGCAAAAGAAGAAAAAAAAGGAAAATACGGTTCGAAAAAAATAAAAACGGAAAAATATAGAAAAAGGGCAAAAACAACAAAAGTGAAAAAAAGTCAAATTAAGTTCGAAAGGAAAAGGTGTTCTTTGATGTTAGTTTCTTATTATTTTGTTATACTTACTTGGTTTATGGAGTTGATCTAGTTAGTTGTGAGTTTCTTTTCTTGAATCTTAGCCACATTACTAATATGTTACCCCACTTTTACCTAAGCCCCTTTACAACCAATTCAAGACCCTTTGATTTATGCATATTGTTCTAATTAGTAGCGGAGATTTGATTTACTTGTAGGATTTTAGCAATATCTTGTCGGGTCCTACATTGAGAATTTCTATACCCCAAACACATTTGAGCGATTTGAGTGAATCTTAGTAAGGTATTAAGTTAGGTTGCATTGAGATTGATGGATGAATGCATGTCAAAATTATATTTAATATGTTTCAATTAGTGACTTTCAATTGATTGGTGTCTTATCTTGGATGATTATTGTGGTCTCTACTTACATTGCTTTCTAGGGTGTGAGACTTGGTAAAGAAAGGTAAATGGAGTTTTTTACTTGTTTGATTAAATCATACTTGAGGACAAGCATGAGATAAGTGAGGGGGAATTGATTAGTATTTTAAATTAATGATATTTACTTGTTAATTCTTTCGTGTTGTGAATTTATTACTACTGATTTGGTTGTATTGCACTTATTTGCATGTAGGATCTTATTTTCTAGAATTAAAAGTAAGAAGGGTGTTCTATTTTTTTACTTGATCATGGATGGAAACATGGGAACATCATTGAGCATTATACAATCTGACGTGATAGTTTCTAAACGATCTAGTCGGTGCCTTCTGAAAGGATAAGTGATGAGTCAATTCAATTTGTGAGAATTGTAAAGAATTTAACATCTTCAGGATGTCACTCTCAGTTTTCTAGAAACATGGATAGGCAATCGACCTATCCTTTAAAATTAAAATGCTTCATTTCAAAAAGTTGATGATGGTGTGTATGTTGTTTTGATTTAAAGTTGGGAGGAAATATTGGCTTGTAGCATATTTGACTTTCTGTGAACACACTTAGCGGTGATCCGTTAAAGAAAACTAAGATCGGATTCGATTCTCAGTGAGACAACGTAATCTGAATCGAGCTTTTCCTAAACTCAAAATTGTTTTGTGCTAACGACGATAGTCATAGTTGATTCAATTAAAAGATGGATTTCAAAAGATTGGCCTTGGGAAAACCAGTTACCAAAGTCAAAATAAAGTTACAAGGGTTCGACCTTATAAACTATAACAGGCGTGAAACACGAAGTAAAATCAATTTCGATGATTAGAAACAATTTGAGTCAAACGAGGATTGAGGCTACTTTTTCCCATAGTTATTTTCAACTTTACATTTTCAATCTTCGTTATTATCACTATTTATTACTTTTCTTGTTGAACCCCTTTTTTCATCAAACTTTCCTTTTATTTATTTTATTGCAGATTGCCTGGTTCATAGCCAACTCAAGCTCAAATTTGGGAATTTTTCAAGTCCCTGTGGATCGAACCTACTTCTCTTTACTACGCTCTTTCGTTATTTATTTCGTGAAGAAAGAATTTATTTGATAGTAAAATGATAGTAAAATGATGCTTGTCAAATTGGTACCATTGTCGGGGATCGAACCCAAGTCACCCGCATGATAGGTGGGAATACTCACCACTATACTATAACATGCTCTCTAATAGGTCAGTTGCAGTCATCCATGTTGAAGTGAAACTTTTTCTCAACTCCAATGCCATAAGAAATTTCTCCTTCTCCAGCATGCTGTTATTGTGGCATGGCATTTTGATCATGTTCTTGATTACCCATGTTAAATATATTACGGTTGGTTTCTCTTCGAAAATGGTAGTATGTTCTTTCAATTTTAGGATCCAGCGGCACGAGGTCTTTGCTATCAGACATACAGTACTCAAACTTAAAGAAAGTACCTACAAAATAAAAGAAACAAGGTTGGTAGATGCAAATAAAAACTCTAATGCAAATAGTTGCTCTCCGGCAACAACACAAAAAACTTGATGATATCATAATTGCTACAGCATAATACACAAGCATACGTATCATTCAAGTAATAAAGTGGACATGATTTAACATTTCAAGTGTGGAATCCCACAGGGAGCAAAGAGTGTACAAAATAGTTATGCAAAAGAGTAGCAGAAATATGATTGAATGATTTGAAGAAAGAGTTACCAACAAGATAATGAAATCAATAGAAAAATTGTCAGGAATTGCTACAACATTTAGGAAAACAGAAAGTCAATTATCAAATGGGCCAGGATCAAAGTTGTCTATTTGTATTATATCAATGAAATAAACTCCACTTTTATATGTCCAACAAAGGTTAATTGTACTTAATCATCAAGAATTAATTGTCATTAAATTAAGTAATCAAATAATTAACTAAGCTCGAAATTAGCTACACGATTCTCGTCATACATGATTGATTATATTCAAAAATCAACTCTAATAAGAAGTAGTATGAATCATCATCAACATTCATTTCTAAACATCATCAACCATTCATACATAAAGATAATAGTATTTCTAAAATTATCTTGAAAGTTTAACAACATATAAGCATAGAATCAAACCATAGAATAATAAAAACATTCACAGACTACTAAGTTCATTACCAACATTCATCCATAACATAATAAAACTTCCTATATCAATGTTACTTCCTTGTCTCAGTTGAATAGCAAAAGTAGAAGGAAGGTGATCCACTTTGACTGCTGATGCTACTCAACATGCTCATGTGTGCTGCACATTTACCTGATGAGGAGTTTAAGCTACCATGGCAATAAAAATTGTGGAAGGTATTTGGAGAGAATATTGTAGAAGATCATATGATGAAATGAAGAAATGGCCCTACAATTTATAGGTGAAAAAAACCATAGCCTCTTCAATGAAGTTGTTATACGTTTCAGGTGTTGATTAAAAGAATAACAATTGTCCCAACCAGTTGTCTCATTCCATAACATTCTACCAAGCACCTGTTGACTTATCACTTATTATAGCCTCGACTCCAATGTTGCAACATTTTGTACCTTTATAAACAAAAACACTAAAAATTAGCCTAAGACAACCAAATTCCCAATGATGCAAAATGCATGCAAATATGACTAAATTAGTCCTAAAATTCTTCTAAACATGATTAAGTTGAAACTAAACTTAGGTACAAAGGATTAATATGATAACTTTTTTGGAGATTTATCACTACACACATAGCGTCTCTGGAACATCTCTTAGAGACTTTCCCTAGTCAATTGTTCATACTAAGAAGTTCTCTCAATAGACTTCCACCATCTATTTGCATTATCTTTTAATAGAGAAATTGCTTCTTGAAGTCTATGATTTTCAAAATAATTAATTTCATCCACCATAGACACAATATCCTTTAACCAATACTCACCCACAGTCAGAGCTGCTCTGGATACACCATGAAAGAAATAGGCTCTATTAACTTGAAGATTGGCAGAAATAGGTGTCCTCAAGATCTTAGTCTGATCATCACTAGTCCTACGAATCATTCATAATATTGCACGTTAGAGAGTCACATAATTCATATCAATTGTATCCCTTCTTTCAGCAACAAGTCAATCCTCAGTTTACTCATTAGTATCAATCTCCTGAGTAAACTCCTCATCCTCATATGTAGTCATATCAAAATCTGGAATGAGAGGATCTCTAATAGCATAAATCGCTCGACCTCTATGACCATGAACACTACATCTAGTGGATGACGTGGCAATAGGCGCTCGATCACCACGACCACGAGCATTACATCCCTATAAGAAGACGTATGAGTACCTCTAGTTCTATGAGGAGGCATTCCATTAGTCTAAGGGTCTATATAAAAATACTCAAACGCTAACATTAGATATGTTACTAGAGTCTCCAAAAATAGTTCAAAATAATAATCATATTAATTTATTTTAAAAAAAATCAATACTTATATAATCTTTAAACAATCCTCATTTCTCAAAAATATTTTTGGATGTACATAAAAAATATTTTCATTTAAAATTTCTTTTAGAGATTCACAATTCGAGGGTTTGAACTGCGCTCTGATACCATTAAATGTAATCCCCTAGAGACGACCTAGACGTTATAACCAAATCTCAAAGGTCATATCAAAATAAAAACCACAATATTGTAATATTTAAAAGTCAACACCAATAACCATAGAAATCTTAAATAAACAAATGCTAAATATATACCAAAGTAGATAATGTTCAAAAGTCCAAAGAACATAATAAATCTTGAATTCGATAAAAACATAAAATAAGGTAATAGTCTGAAAATAGTCATGCTGTATAAATAATAAAATATTGCTAGTCGATCCTCAAAGTACCAAAATGATCCTATCGGTCACAAGAATCTTAAAAAGAGGAACTAGCGGGGTAAGCTATAGAGCTAAGTGTACCATCTAAGTGCGGATAAAACAACACAAACATATCATACAATCAATTCACGATAAAAAATACTTTAAACATGACATGTTCACATAACATCAAGTATAATATGCATGAAATGCAAACCTCTGATCTATCTACATCGCCATACGACTACCCGATCATTAGATATTACCATTCTATAATAATGCACCAGCTTGTAAATCAATAAATGGATTTATAATCCGATAAGGATGCACTAGCCTGTATATCGATAATTGGATTTATCATCATGCAAAAATGCACCAACCTATATATCGATAATTGGATTTATCATCCAGAGAAGATGAATCAGCCTGTATTTCGGTTATTCAGTTATTCTTTCAGTTCAAAAACCCAACCCAATGCAAAATTCATGATAAAAGCAGTATCGATATGCATCGGTAAATCATACATATACACATTAACATTCATATATTCTTAATACCCATACTCTCATACAAAACACATACATATATATACATACATAACAAATTACTGATGCTCAAACAAAAGACACACATAAACAATCATACATACACACACACACACACACACACACACACATACATAAATAACGAATTATTGATGCTCAAACAAAATACACACATAAACAATCACACATACATCTATAACACAAGTCGAGGAACACACACCTCTAGCTAGCTATAGCACTAACTCTAAACATGTTTCTCGCGCTTGGTAACATTAGGTCTAGTAAAGTTAGAACATAAAAGTTTGAAACACTATTTAATATTCAAAACAACTTACATAATAACTATAAGAACTTACGATTTCCAAGTTAGAACATCTTACGTGTAACTCTAGTCGAACCTTCAAGATTATTATGAACAAGATGAGACGTGTCCAGGTCCACTAGCACTTAAGTGCTCGGGAGAGATAGAGTCACCTTCATAGACAACCAATACCAAATAAAAAAATTAAATAAAAATTATAATATAAAAGTCTAAATTATAAATAATAATGATAAATGGAGGCCTTTGGGTTAAAATTTGACTGCAAAAACAGACTCAAAACGTCGAAAAACTATTAATATTGAGGTCTTTGAAAAACATCAATGGTCAAAGTCAAAGGTTAACAGTCATCTGTCAACAGTCAACGGGTCGGGTCATAGGTCAACGGGTCAATTTTTGGATTCAATTTAGTGGTTCAAGTTTGGGGTCAAATCGGTTAACTATTTGAACCAGCAGATTCATTCCCACACACGTACGATAATGCATGAGGGCACGTGAAGGCCTTTCTGGTGATCGGTTTGTGATGAAAATTTCTAGAATAATGTTTCAATATGTGGGGAGTACCAAGGTTGTTTATGGAAATGAGTGGTTAAGATGATAATCATATGAAACCTAAAGCTTCTATATTCTCACTTTCTCTAACGATAATAGCAACAGAATAGTCAAAGGCATAAACAAATGAGGATGACGAGGGGACTCCAACAGCGCCAGAGGTGGATTCCATTACTTCATTACTTTTATCGATGACTTCAGTCAGTATGGTTATATTTATCTTATGCGCCATAGATCTGAAGCCCTTGCAAAGTTTAAGAAATTTAAAAATGAAGTACAAAATCAACTAGGAAAGAGTATTAAGGCACTTCGATCAGATCGAGGTGGAGAATACTTAATAATAGAGTTTGATGAACTCCTAAAAGAATGTGGGATTGTCTCACAACTTACACCACCTGGTACACCACAGTGGAATAGAGTTTCTGAAAGAAGGAATCGAACACTCTTAGACATGGTTCGATCGATGATGAGTCATAGTGATCTTTTGACTTCTTTTTAGGGACATGCACTTGAATCAGTCACTTTCACACTAAATCGTGTTCCATCTAAATCGGTTCAAAAGACACCATACGAGATATGGACTGGGAAACATCCCAATATGTATTTTATGAAGATTTGGGGATGTGAAACTTTTGTAAAACATCTTATATCTACAAAGATCGAACCTAAATCTCATAAGTGTATATTTGTTGGATATCCTAAAGAAACTAATGGATATTATTTCTTTAACCCTAACGAGAACAAAGTGTTTGTTGCTCGAACAGGAGTTTTTCTCGAAAGAGAATTTCTCTCAAAGAAAGTGAAGGGTATAAATATTGAACTTGGAGAAGTTCAAGAGAAACAAATAAATTAACCTGAAGTTGATCATGTTTCACAAGTTGTTGAGGAGCATTCAACAGATTTAGAAACACAATCACTACGTAGATCGAGAAGAGAACATCGTGCACCTGAGAGATTTGGATTTCTCGTTACGACACATAGAGATGTTCTTCTTATGGATCAAGATGAGCCCAGGACTTATCAAAAGGCAGTGTCTAGCCCAGACTTTGAGAAATGGCTTGAAGCCATGAGATCTGAGATGGATTCCATGTCAGTAAACCAAGTATGTACTTTGGTTGAACCACTTGAAGGGGTTAAACCTATAGGGTATAAATGGGTTTTCAAGAAGAAAACTGACATAGATGGTAATGTACAAACATGCACGGGGTGATTAGTCACTAAAGGTTTTTGACAAGTTCATGGTGTAGACTATGATGAAACATTCTCCCCTATATCTATGTTTAAGTACATCCGAATCCTGCTCGTAATAGTTGCATTCCATGATTATGAAATCTGGCAAATGGATGTCAAAAATGCCTTCCTTATTGGAAAACTTGAAGAGGATGTGTATATGACACAACCATATGGGTTTTTCTTTCCAGGAAATACTGGAAAGGTTTGTAAGCTACAAAGGTCTATTTATATGGACTAAAGCAAGCTTCTTGAAGCTGTAATCTTCGTTTCAATGATGCAATCAAAGAGTTTGGTTTTATCATAAATGAAGATGAGCCTTGTGGTTATAATAAGGCTAGTGGGAGCATTATTTCTTTCCTAATCTTGTATGTAGATAACATACTCATCATAGGAAATGATATACCTACTTTACAGTCTGTTAAGACTTGGTTAAGTAGTTGTTTTTCTATGAAAGATTTGGGTGAGATAGCATATATCTTAGGAGTTAAGATCTATAGAGATATATCAAGATGACTTATAGGTCTGAGTCAAAGTACATATATAGGCAAAGTGCTAAAAAGGTTCAATATGGAAGAATCCAAGAAAGGATTTTTTCCTATGAGACATGACATTTCTCTTTCTAAGGAAATGTGTCCTTCAACTCTACTAGAAAGAGAACGGATGAATAAGATTCCATATGCTTCGGCTATTGGTTCTATAATGTATGCCATGATATGTACTCGACCAGATGTATCATATGCTCTAAGCATGACGAGTCGGTATCAAACAAACCCTGGAGAAAATCACTGGGTTGCGGTTAAAAATATCTTTAAGTACTCATGAAGAACTAAAGATAAATTTCTTATCTATGGAGGGGAGGAAGAGCTTAGTATAAAAGGTAATACTGATGCCATCTTCCAAACTGACAAGTATAACTCACGATCGCAATCGGGTTTTGTGTTTTGTCTTAATGGAGGTGTTGTGAGCCGGAAAAGTTCGACGAATACACAATAGCTGATTCTACAACAGAGGCTGAATACATTACAGCCAGTGAAGCAACAAAAGAGGCTGTTTGGATCAAGAAGTTTATATCAGAATTAGGGGTTATTCCCAGTATATCAGATGATGTAGAACTCCGTTGTGACAATAATGGAGCCATTACAAAAGAAAAGGTGTAACCCCCTCAGACCGATACGGATATCCCGATTCGATCTGGAGTGTCACATTAGGGTCACCGTAGCGACCCATTGTAAAAATAGCAGAAAATTTATAACTTTTATTAAAACATGTAATTTATAATTGCTTTACCAGCATTCAGAAATAAAACATATTTTCAGACTCGTATATAAAACAAAATACAATCTACATGCCCCCTAATCACATATATCATACTCTGAAAACAACGCCGGAAGAACTACCTTACTGATGTCGATAGCTGCACTGGTGGTACAATTCTTTTAACCTGCAATGTTGAGTAATAGAGTGAGCTTCGGAAAGCTCAGTAATACAGAACTACCAGATGATTCTACATGACATGTAGATAAATGGAAAACCATATAATTTCCTTATTGAATCATATATATACCAGTTTGCAGAATAATTTAGGGTTCCCTTAGAAGTTCATCGAGTAGAAGCCATGAATCTCAGTTCATAAGAAACCTTTCAAAGTATGACATTTTCAGGAGATCGAATAGGATGTCTAGTGTGTTCCAACAGTATAATAAAATTATAATAGGTACACTTATCAAATGATAGTTCAGTAAATCTCATAAAATCATAATGAAATTTAACTTTTGAAAATCATAGTTTAAACTCTTTTCTTGTACACCATCAGTAATTTCCAAAACTATTTTCCATATAGCTTACTCTAAGCACACAGCAAAAAGAAATCCAACCTAAGGATAAGCTTTATAGTTTGTATCCTTAAGCCCGTAAGTCCAAGTCCATATAGCTTACCCTAAGCACACAGCAAGGGAAGCCAACCTAATGTATCTTGGGGCCCCAAGAGTCACATTAGGCCCATTCTGTTTATTAGCTTGATCAGAGCTATACTATTGTAATTCAATCCAAAAGTTCAATTGCACCATGACACAAATTCCATAAATCATCACATTAAATTGGTGCATCAATAAAACAGTAACCAAAGAACTCAGTGTACCTCATATTAAAACCAATAAAATAGTTCAGTAATAATTAGGGAACACACTAAAGAATCCAAGTATTTTCAGAGGCCATTGTAGTTATCATTTTGGATAACATGAAACTTATGAAATTTGATCGAATTCCAGGAATAAGGTCCTATTGAGGAGAATCGATTACTAACCGATCTAGCCATACATTTAAGGTTGATACATTAAAATCCCACTATATTTTCGTGTGCAATAGGAAAACGTTCAGGAACCTTTATACATAATAACTCTAAATTCAGATTTACTGTGAGTGATTCCATTACCCAAACAATTAGGGGTATTCAGGAATATACTTTGAATTCATAGGATTTCAGCCCAATTGAACCAAATGAGATATTCAGAATCTTTTCCTTCTGCGTTACTTGTTTTTTTTCCAAACATGCCCGAAGTGATTTTAGATGAAATATAGAATCGAAGATTCAAGTCATTTACAATCTATGACTATCGATCATATTATCAAACAACTCGAGTTACACAACTCTCAAACTGATGCATGTCAACAAGTCAATTCATTATCCTTCCAGTGTATTCACTCTTTAATACCATAATGCAGATCCATAGATCATCCCCATAATCATCACCGAATAAATCTTCCAACGGTCTTTATTTCATTTCCACGTTTCAACAATATCAGGAAATACTGACGTACTTGATCCAAGGCTCATAACCCATAATGACAATTCATCATGTAAGTTCAACAGTGTTTCCAAACTCATCAAATCACCTATTTAATCCTTAGTCATTGATGTTACTTAGTTCGTTTGGTAAGCAAGTCTATCCTGATTACTTTAAAGTTTTCCAGAATAATTCAGACGTTTCTGAATTTCAAATACACATTGTACTTCATTTCATTTCAATTTATTCATATAATAAAGTCATTTTGGTATTCGTGGTTGATTTGACTAACGAATACCCACTTATTAGTACTGTATGCGCTCTAGAGTTGAGCTGAGCCAAGTACTTCCAGAATTATCATCGATCCAAAATTTTGAAGATGAACAAACATTCAAGTGATACTTATATCATTCAGGTAATGATATAGTACTAACGTTGGTTAATCACTTAAGTTGCGTTCCACAACTTTTACTGGTAGCACAACATCCATGTTTATTTGGATTTCTTAATTAATCCAAGACATTTACTTATTCTAGGTCATAAGGGCATTTTGGTCATTTTGGTGCTCAACAATTTTCTATTCATTTCAAAGATTGAGTATATCCATTCATTCCTGAGCTTGGTGACATTCTTAAGTCATTTCCATTCTAGGGGTAATTTGGTTATTTTATAATTCTAGAATATTTCAATCATTTCTTTCCATCCGATCTTATTATTTAATTCAATCTTATTATTTACTTCAGTCCTTTCAAACAATTCTGTCAGCAGAATACCTCCGATAAATTACTCTTCAAGTATTTACTCCTTATTCGAATATTTTCGGGTCAAGTGTCTTCTCAGATTTTACAAACGGAATATTATAAATTTTTCTGTACAAAGATAGGATCTTAACAATTAAATTCGTACTTAATCTAGTTAAGTACAAATCCTCAAAGTATTCTCTCATTTAGGGTCAATTCAGACTATTTTATCTCTCCAGGGCATTTTCGTAATTTCTTAACTAGATAATTTCAATATTAGCTCTTAACGAAAATAATTATAATTTAGAGATCCTATGATCAATTTCTTTCCCGAACATTCTCTTATCTTGAAATAATTCCTTAATAGAATTCTAATATCTTGCACAAACCCTCTTGATTTTAAAAACCAGTTATTCGCATTTCCTATACAAAACTAGCATTTCTTATGCACATAAGTAGTTTTATCAGATCAATATGTCTTTTCAGATTTACTAATCAACTTCCAGGGACAATTCTTATCATTTTCCAATATAAGGGTAATTTTGTAATTTTACCATATCGGATTATTCTCATAATTTTTCATCCAAGTACCTTTAACATTTAACCCTTGATGATATAAAATATAAGTTACAAATCCAGAGCTGATTTCTTTATCACCAATCACAAACTTGTAATTTAATTCTAACAATTATCAATCTCTTATCTTAGTCATTCGATCCGTATTCAGTTGCAGAATTTCTACCACATTCATATTAAGTGTATAAATTATTCAACTCCACAAAAGTGATCAACATTATCTTAGTCATGCATTTACCGATATCAACATGTTCCATAAAGCATAAAGAGGTAGTAAAGTATTACCTCAATTTCCGTGTCGTTCTGATCGACCATTTAAACTTCATTCGCTTGTTCTCGAACTTTAATTCCACAGTCAATAATGTCTCAAATACATAGCAAAGCATACGGATGGATCGGGTGGTACAAGGTCGAGATTCCAATTTTTCTCTCACGAACCCGGACCATCAAATACGTGAACTTGAATCCAATATAATTCCCCTCATAATAAAAAATGATTAATAGAAACTAATTTAATAGTTCGGGAACCAAATGATAAAACTAAAACTTTCATAGTCGTTAAAATATATAACAACTAAAATCAGGTACTAGATTGAATTAATTTAAACTATCATAACTTGGTTGAAATTTTATTAAAATTGATGGACAAGTTAGAACCTTACCAAACATAGAGGGTTGAAACTATGATTTGTCCATCTTACTATCTCAACACCCCACACACACGTGATTTTCAAATGTAATTATGAAACCACTTCTCCATTTCACGCAACCTTCACAATTTATATTTTTTTTCTTTTATTCTTCTGGTGATTGATGCATCGTTTGGACCCTTTGACCGATTCTAAATTGAGAAAGCTCCAAGGGCGGCAGACTTAGCTACGACAGATTGACGTTGGCTAGAAACCCTCCATAGCTTCCTTTTCTGATGCATGTTTCATGATATAGGATTAACATATTTATTCTTTCCCAGTTGGCATCGACTTTCTTTTCAAATGAATTGCTCAGTCTCGGAGAACTCATGTTCTTCAAAAATTCATCATCTTCCCCATCAAAATTAAACATACCTGTTGCTCATCCCATCCAAGAACCTATATTCATTTCTCAAAGAACTTAAAGAGGTCAACTCATAGTTGAGATTCTTTAGAACCTGGAATTTCCACTCGATGAAACCTTCGAAGTTGCTTAACGATTTAAGAAGCCAACTTTATCTTTCTCATGTTTGATGGAGTTAATACACGTGCATGTATAAAAGATTGTACCATCCCATTTCCAAATACACCAAGCAACTTGGCACCAAATCTTGTATCCGAGAGGTATTTGATTGCCTGCAACTAACGTTCTCGGTTGAAGCCATTTTTTTATTTGTACAGAAAGAAGATATCGAATAAGCAAGGAGTGGTTGATTGATTTCCCTCACTTGTGGTCTCTATTTTTCCATATTATAAAAATAATAATAATAAACAAATTCACATCACTCATAGCTTTGCTTGGATTCATCTGTTCCATTATTATTGGTTTGGTTTCTTTATCATTTTTCCTCTTCTACGTGCCCCTTTTTACCCTTAGATAATTAACACAACAAGCTACACGTATATGATACAAAGTCTTCACTTCATTTGGTTGCTTTCTTTGTTAGACTCCATATACTTTTGTCTTCATGTTTGGTTTTGTATAATATTTTTTTTTCAATCATGGAATGCCAACCCAACAATTTGTCCACTTCTACCTACTATATCATTCTCAATTTGTTTAATAATATAATGATATGATAAAATATTTAATTGAAAACCAACTTCATATTATTTCACATATTTAAATTGAAAGAAATCTAACCCCATATTGGGGTGTGACAAAAGGAACCCATATCTCATCAACGATCCAAACATATTCTTAGGCGCTTTCATCTCATTCGAGACATTATTGATCGAGGAGATATGGAAATATGTAGAGTACACACAGATGACAACATTGTTGATCCCTTGACGAAACCTCTTACACAACAGAGGCATGATCGTCACACTGAGTCACTAGGTATTAGATATGTGAGTGATTGGTCTTAGTGCTAGTGGGAGATTGTTAGAGTATGCCCAAAGACCAATCATATGATGATTGTAATAATACTTTTATTTACCGATTTTATTGAATAAAGGCATTGCCTCTATTATTTTCATTTATATATATGTGTTTAACATAAACTGGAAGATAATTAAGTCCATATAATGATATAATTGTTATTATTAAAAAATCCCTAGTCAAGTATTATTATGAGCATGGACAATAATAATACGCTTAAGACTACCATGTTCATATGTCTTGGATTCATGACAACGAGTTGTCATTGACATAGAGATGTCAAAATTGATACATGATTATATTGTTAGAGAACAATGTATTGGATTGACCGACCCTGATCATATGTCTTGGATTATTATGTGACAGTCATAACACTGCTCATGGTGATGACTATATGTATGATCCACAGACTTTGAGATCAATATTATTCCATCATATATTGTTGTACGTTTTGATGTAGCTAAACAAGCTCCGTAACTGTTGCTCTATAAAGATTGTTATTGAATATATTTCAATATACGTAGTGGGTGTGTATGATTAAGATATGATTTTTCCTTCCTACATAATAGGAAATATATCACATGCCACTTGATTGAGTAAGACTAGAAACGCATGGCCATGCTCGAATAAGTTGATATGAGATATCATAAACTATTCATTAATTACAGTCTACTCTAGATATCAAGAAACAATAGATGGGCTATACAAGTGTGACTATTCTAAGACTTGTGCCTATTCTAGATATAAAGGACATAAGGATGTAATACAAAAAAGAGTTAATCACCAAGATGATATGTCGAATCATATTTTCTTGTAACTTAGGTGACAATGATATATTGCTAGATGTCACTCATTGTATGTAATATTAGAATTGTTCTAATAATTACTGCTAACGTTACAAGAACCTACAATGTCACATCTTAGGATTGAAATGAGCAAAGATGTACAATTTGTTGTACGTTACTAAAATATATATCTAGACCTAATTAAATATATGTTTTAATAATCCCGAATATTTAATTTCAATTAATTAAATATAAATTTAATTAATTTGAAATAATAAAATCCCTAATATGATTAGGGTAACTTGGATATAAAAGGATTATTAAATTCCAATTAATTAAATATATATTTAATTAATTTGAAATAATAAAACCCTAATATGATTAGGTTAACTTGGCTATAAAAGGGTGTGTTAGGTCTAGTAGCCGTTCAAGAACACACAAACAAAACCTTCAGCCGTTTTTCTCTCAAAACTGTTTTGGGAAGAAAAATATTGCTCTCAATCGGGTGAACTGAGTAGAGGCCAAGATGTGATTTCGTGGAGGCTTACGATTCGAACCGATCTACACTACCAATATTCACTGTTGTCCTTGTTGTTTTTCAAGAAACCCGCTATAAGTATTCGCATCCCTTCCTCCCGATTTCAATTTTTTGTACTTGGATCGTTGGTGAGACCGTTGACTTTTGTTTCCGCTGCTCCATGGGGTGCGCCAACGGTCCCAACATACATAATTACTTTGATTCTCAATATGATATTTTATCCCAAAACCAAACATATAGAACTGAATATTCACAATGTTTGGGATAAGATTATTGGTAAATAACTAAAAATTAACTATATATCAGCTCAATTCAATTTGTGGATGCATTGATAAAGACTTTACCAATCATGATATGATCACAACGGAAAATGATCGATTAATCATGTATGAACTTCCTACAAAGCTCTAGATTCTTGAAAAATTAAAAGAAACTTTTTGTCACGCAAAAATAAATGAGAAACTTTGGAAAATAGCAAAGAACAATTCAATAGTTGTAACAAAAAATTTAAGAAACAATAAAAAAAATAAAGATGAATAAATAAGATAAAAAGATGGAATAGATGGAATCTTGAATTCAAGAACGAAACCAAGATAGGCGCGGGATAGATGTCCTAAGAACCCTTCAAATCTTGGTATTCGGTAAACTCCATCATCGACTCTTATCAACCCTTCAAGAAAGATGATATTGGAAAATTTAAAATTTAAAATGACTTCACCATGAAACTGTACACGAAACGTGACAAAGAAAGCTTCGACAAACACAAGTACAAGCACTTGCAAAAAGGTACTCAAAGAGCATATATTATCCGTAAAACAAGGGATGAAAAATGATTGTGTGGGTGAAACCCTTATATGGAGAGGGTGTGGATGAATTATATCATGATTTAATCCTAATTACTTAACTTGATGAAAGGTAAAGACTTGGGTGGTCACATCTCGACCATTGACCCCCACTAAATCTAATGGATAAAAAATAAAGATAATCTTTAACTTTATCTTAATAACTAGATAATAATATAGTAATAAATCTAATCCTAGTAGATAATGAAAAGTCTTTAATTATTTTGAATTACAAATAATCTTTAAAAATATTGAAAATTTGTAATTATTACAAAATCTTGTATTAATCCCATACTTGAATTTATGCATGTGTTTTGAGTTTCTAACATTGGATTGATGCGTTTCAAGAATCGTTGGAAAGTTAGAAGACAGCTGGTTGTATTTCTAGAAGACATTTATACCAAAAAATACTTAGTTCTCATTCAAAAAGTTGTCTCAAATTTGTTGTTGTTTTGGTCTTCTCTTCTAAGGCTTGAACGTGCGGGTCAATTGGGAGATCTAATTGTGAATTTGTGGCCCAATTCCTTTTGGACGTATATGGACATGTGTTGGGCTTTCTATCAAATTGCCAAAGGCGTCCGAGCAATAGAAGAGTGGTATGCTTAGGGACTACATCGCACCAAACGTTATCACATTAGTTTTCCACATATAATGTAATCAAGCAACGTATTCAAGTACATTTACTCTTGAACCTTTGTTAAGCCATTGTAGATTGTATGGCTTCGGATGTTGTTGGCAGGACAAATCAAGTGTATCGAAGAGGAAACTGCTGACTACGTTTGCATAATTTCCGCAATAAATGAAGAAGAAACATACTTTATCCTTGATCATGTATCGAGAATGAAAAAAGTTTGTTCTTTGAATATCAACATCTTCTGTAGCTTGGATCTTTTAGGAATGGCATATAACCAAGCAACTATGTATGTTTGCAGGATTGTGCTGGTTCAAGTATCTTGAAAATTCACAACAAAAAAAGAAAACAATTTTAAGGTGAAAAGGGAAACAAAGAAAACAAGAAATATCACAATTCATTCCAAAAAAGTATACTCTATTAGGCAAGAAAACAAGAAAGCATACAACTTTCTATATTATATCCTACTAACACAAGGATCAAGAAGGTGATGGGAGATGTATTAGAATCAATAAATAGACAGAACAAGTGAAATCAAATACTAAGAATAAAGAAGAAAAAAAACAGATTACTCCAAAACCCAAAAAACTATGAAGGAACTTGACGAACTTCGTTTGAGGGTTTCTTGAAGTGAAAAAAGTCTAAAATTTTGTGTGTAGCCTCCTTGACTGATGTAGTCGTGATGTGGAAATTTTGGGCTTAAAGTTCCTTCAATTATTTTTGTTGAAATGTTTCTTTTTTTCACTTTCTTCGATTATTTTTTTTTCTTTTTTTTCTTTTATGACTTATTATTACGATGTCACCTGAGACGAAAAAAACTAAAAAGAACAAAAACAGCCCCAAACCTAGATTGTGTTGATCTTTGAACGGAAAGGTACCAAGAAACACAGTAAGCACTTCAAGAAGCTAAAATGAATGTCCAAATCTTATACCAATTGATACAATGACAATGGAGAATGATCGATTCGTCAAGTATAAACTTCCTACAAGGTTCTAGACTATTGAAAACATTGAAAGAAACTTGATGACACTCCAAGATTGATGAGAAATATTAGAAAAACAAAAAAGAACAATTCAATAATTGTAACAAGAAAATAAAAAAAAAACAATAAAGAAAATATTACATGTGAATAAAAAAGATGTAGAAGATGGAATCTTGAATTAAAGAACGAAACTAAGATAGGCGTTGGATAGATGTCCTAGGAACCCTTCAAATCTTGGTTGATTCGATAAACTTTGTCACTAGCTTTAATCAATCCCCCAATAAATATGATCTTGGTAAATTGAAGATTGAAGATGGCTTCATCACGAAACTCTACACGAAACGTTACAAAGAAAGCTTTGAAGACAAATAAAAGCACTTGCAAAAACGTACTCGAATAGTATATATTATTCATAAATCAAGAGATGAGAAACAATTGTGTGGGCAACACCCTTATATAGGGAGGGTTTAGTTAAATCCTATCATGACCTAATCCTAATTACTTAATCTAATGAAAGACAAAAATTTGGGTGGTCACATCTTGACCATTAATTCCTCCTAAATCCAATAGATGAAAAATAAAGATAACGTTAATTGATGATGCAAAATCCTAAATTATTTTAAATTACAGGTAATCAATAAAATATTGAACATTCATAATTATTACAAAATCTCGTATTAATATGTATAAAAATTTATGCATGCATTGTCTTTGCTAAAATGAGCGTATCTTGAGTTACCAACATCGAATTGCTAGGTTTCAAGAATCCTTGAAAAAGTAAGAGATTTATGGTTGTATTTCCAAAAGACATGTTAACCAATCAACTCTTGGATCCCATTCAAAAAGTCGCCTTAATTGTCGTTAAGGACTCTTACTAGGTTGGGACGTGAGGGTTAATTGGGAGATGTAATTGTGAATTTGTGGCCCAATTACATTTGGATGCATATGAGCATGTGATGGGCTTCCTCTTTGTCAGTCTGTTATGATCATGGACTTATGTATGAATCGTCACAATCATTGGCTTTGAAGAGTGTATCATTATGGTCTTGGTGGCGCGTATCATCATCGGCTTTGGAGCATACATCATTCCACTACTCATCAAAAGGATTTGGCCTAGAATCTAACGAGAAAGTAAGTCCACCACAATGCATCATATCAACACTTCCTCATCATTTTACCAGAATCTAAGAGTACGTAAAAGTCACAGTTGTCCTAATATTATTTGTTTCCATGGTTTGTATATAATCTCTAATACTTGTGCTATTAATACTTAATAGATAGGATAAAAAAATTCAAACAACTTTTTTCTCTATAAGCTCGTTTTATATTTGTTTACATGTATTAACAAAATTGATTGAAACTATGATTTTGTACGTTTGTAATTGTTTATTAAAATTAATGTTTTAAAATCTTCCTACATTATTTAGTTGCATTTTAATAAGGATCTATTGGTTTTCGCACGGATTGTTGGTAATGCTCAATCCCACATAGTATTAGAAACACAATTGGGAATGGGTATTTATAGTATGGAATTCCCACTTCCTTGTTGAGTGAAAGAGAACAAGGGGGACTCTCGCGCACTGCCGCCGCCGTCCGTCTCGTCTCGGCTCGGCTCGTGGTCGTGGTCGTGGTCGTGGTACAGAGGAGACAAGCTGTTAATATCAGGAGTTACAGGAGTTATTTGATTTAATTTCATGGGTTACATGATATAATTTCGGGAGTTATAACAGCTGAACAATGATGCAATGAACCTGGACTATTTTGGTTCATCTAGACGTTTTCTTTAAAATTTCAACGAAAAGAGTCATAGTTCTATTATAATAATTTAGATTGAGAGTTATATTGATAAAAATTTTAATCTAAATCTACTTTAAAAATTTGAAAACAAATTAAGTCAGATTTTTATATATATATATATATATATATATATATATATATATATATATGAATTAATTACTAGTATATGATATATTAGGCAACTAATTCAGATAAAATTTTGCGGAGACTCATTATGAGTTCGACTATATCAACCTAGTTTGCTCTGTTTACAAACGCTAAGGTCCAACTATCTAATTTTATTTAAAGAATATAATGTCTCGTCCCATTAGACCAACTGATTGCTGGTATATATATTGATTGGGTGTATGGTGGTTTTAGAACAAATCTAATATATTTTAGGAAATTTATCAAAATATATAAGTACTTTGTATATTTTAACTAATATGTATAATTATTATAATAGTTTATAACATTTATTTTGTTTAGTCTTTTATAAGTTAATATATTACAAAATATTATGTAAAATTTTAAGATATGTAATTGTTATTATTATTTTTAACTCAAGGTTAAAGTCTTCAATGAAATCATGTTTGTGAAATTCAAATATATGCATAAAATACAGGTTGGGATCAAGGTCAGCCGTCAGAGAAAAAGAAAAACTTGACAGGCGTTTTTAAGGCAAAATTAGACTAATATTGTGGGCGTTAAAATTAATTAGCCCAACAGAGTATATTAGAATATATTTAGTATTTTATAGCAATTGCAATAGTATAGGGAACTCGTAAGTCGTAACCCCTCATAGAGAGTTTGAGATATTATTTTTAAATGAACTATGTCAAGTAGGACTCATGGACCCTAATATTATAATATTTTTTTTATAATTCATCACATCCACATGATAGTTTCATTAAATATAATAAAAATTATTTTTTATTAAAAATATATTTATTATTTAATTTTTAAAACTTAAAAAATGTGGAACTCATCACGTGGGCATGATGAGTTTAATGAGTTTTCAATATTTTAGTCGTTACTGGAGATTTAAAATTTAAAAATTTGAAAAGGAAACTCGTCACCCCATGTGATGAGTTTCAACAGTTGTGAGACTCGGCATTATCTTCTGAGGGGGCCAATTCAAATATTTTGTATATATTAATTAAAATATTTTAATCTTTTTGTCAATATAAATTATATATCAAAATGTCATGCTAATAAAAACTACAAATCCCTTATAATTCATTAGCTCAAATAAAATTTAATGAAATAAAATTCTTTTAGTTTTTTTGTCTGTCCTTGATTTCACACAACTTGTAACATATAACTATACAAATATATCAATTTAATTTTAAAATAATGTCACACAATATATAAATTTAATCAATAAATTTTAAATATCAAATTAGTTTTATATTAAATTTATATAGTATACAAATTTAATCTTACAATTTTATAATTTATATGTATACTTATGTAATCAATATATCTTTAAAATAATTTCATATATTATGTGTATAATTTTTATTTTTGGAGATAAGAATTCATGAACACACGTAATAAATATAAATATAAAAGTAAAACACAAAAAATACATTTAATTAAAAAATATTTTTAAAAATTACATTCAACTGAAATAAAATACTTCATAACTTTATTGAAATCTTCAACTTAAAGAATATGAACAACTAAACAAAGAAAATCACTAAAAAAATTTGTATCTTGAAATAAAAAGTAACAAAGAAAAATGAATTTTTATTCATTTTAAAATAAAATAATGACACAAAAAGTGAATTAACTTTTTTTAATAAATGATATTTGAGTGATTTCTAAATTCCAAAGTAATATACAAGTTTTTTTTCAAAATAACTAGATTTAATAATTTATTATACATGTATTTTTGAGGGGGCAACTTAATTATTTAATATATATATATATATATATTAAAAATATTTTGGGTATGGCCGCCGCTAGTCTTCAAGAGGTTTCTCTGAGTTTCAATGGGCATAATGAGAATTTTTATAATTTTGTTGTGTATAAATTGAGTGAGTTTACGGTGTTTATATGAGATAAGAAGAAAAAAAAAATAAAAAGATATAGTATTGAGAATCATATAATGGATCAGTGAAAAAAATTGGGTATGATTTGATGCACGGTGTTTATGGTTTTGATGACTCGAACTCTAACTATTTTGAGGATTCAAGATCATTTTCACATGAAGAGTTGATAAACCATACAATGAGGTCGATGCTTGAGGAAGATAAGAAGAAGGAAGTTGAAGAAGAGTTGAAAATTTTGAGGGAAATTGTGAAAAAGAAGAAAATGAAAGACAAGTATGAAGATTACCTATCCGACGTAACAAACAACTTGTAGTGCGGGGTGAAAAAATTAAAAATAATTGTTTGAAGAAAAATAAGTTGTGGGTGTTGTGGTAAGATAAGCAGAAAGAAATAGAGTGTGAAGGGATTTGGTTTTTATGGTTTAAAAATATGCATGAAAATGTCCTAACTAATTAAGTAATTATTGTTTTAAGTGATGCTATTTATGAATAGTTGTAATTATCTACACAAAAGAATGAAATAAAGTGCAAGTGTAAAATGCATAATCTTAAAATAAACAACCATGAAGAAGAATGATGTTCAAAATACATAAACATGCTTAAAAAATTTATAACTAAATTTTAAAAAACATGAAATGAAATATATTAATTTAGAGAAGTCAAATAAGGTTTTATCGCTGAGCTTGATGAGTTGAAAGATTCAGACAATGCTTTATGTTGTGGTATTCACCTCTGCAATACCTACAAAACTTTGGTTGGCCTTCATCTCTTTGATTATCATCAATATTTTTATAAATTAGGGTAGATTAAGGGTGACCTTTAACATCCTATGCAATTATAGATTTAGTAACCATTCTTCAAAAATAGGGTCTTGAGGTATCGTTTGGGAGGTACTTAAAATCAGAACTGTAGATGTCATGCATAGTGTGTAGGCTATAATAATCACCACCATACAAGTATGGGTCAATATTAACGATACAATCTAAAAGTTTGAAATTGATCATAATCACATTGTTATACCCGATTTTTTTAGTCTATTTTTTTCAGAGCTGAAACATTTTTATTAAAGCTGATTTTGAAGCCCAATACATTAGTCAGCTTGCAATGATTTTTTGGATAAGATCCAAACATTTTAAGGCATGATAACTTCTTGCAAATGTGTCTTTCATTTATCTTTCCAACACATTTTGAAACGCATCAATTGGACATCTAGAACTCAATATATGGTTATTTTAGCAAAAACATTGCGTTCAAAAAATTGGATAATGCCAATACGGGGATTTTAATTTATTACGATTTTTAATTATTTTATTGAATATTTGTAATTAAATTCAATTGTATACTTTTCGTAGTTTATTTAGGGTAATTTGGGATCTTTTTATTATTTAAAAATTACTTTTCTTTTAATTAGTATATCTAACATTAATGAAAAGATGTTAGGTTTTTAGTTTTTAGGGTTTTTGAAATCCTATAAATAGACCCTCTTATTTCTAATGAGACACAGAAAAAAGATAGGAAGAGAGGGAGGAGAGAAGAGAGAATAGAATCACCAATTGTAATTCAAAGCACAAGAGCAATAAAAGTAAGTTTTTATTTAAAGTTAATTCCTTTTTATTCTTTTTTTTTGTTCGTTGTTTCGATCGAATCGATCTTAGTTTCTTTAAAACCTCTATCAGATGAGAGAAAACCGATGAACATGGAATATACTTCTGAATGAGGTTCCCTAAATGTACAATTCCTTGAGGTTTCTCAATGAAAACCAATATTTTTTTTCTTTTATAATTTTTATCTTTATTTTTATTTAATGTGTTCTTTTTATTTCGATTGATTTTGAATTTATTATTATATTGGATAAGAAAAAATTGATGAACAAGGAAAAAGAGTTTGAAGAATTTTCTATAAATCTAGCATTCCTTGATATTTCTCAGTGAAAGTCGATACTTTTATTTTTCGTTCTTACATATTTTTAACATTATTTTTCTAATTGATTTTTCTTTGTAATTCACGCAATTTCATATATTTACTTTATTTTTTTTCTTTTTTTCTTTTTTTAATTCCAAAAAGAAACTGTTAATATGTAATTTCCCCTTTTTAATTAGTTTAATTTTCATTTTTATCTTTAAGTTTTCTTTTAAGTTTCTAAAATTCTTATTTCAGTTGGCGTGATGGCCTTCAACCCCTATCTATTTTGTTTCTCCATAATTTTACTATTATTTTATTAGATTTAATTCATCTTTTGGTTCTTTTAAATTTTAAATTTCTTTCTTTTTTTAACTCAACATTAAAACATATTTTTTCTTTATTTATTTTTTTCTATTTTGTATTCTTAGTATATTTGTTTATTTAATATTTGTATTTACTTATTTTGTATGACCTTTAAATTTGTGCTTATTTTTTTATTACATTATTCATATGAATTGGATCATCATTATCATCATCATCATCATCATCATCATTATCATTATCATTATCATGATTTTGTTTGTATATTGGTACCCATGACCCATTCACCTCATTTTTGCATATTAGATCCAAGCCATTCTCATTTTTATTTTTTTAAACCTAATTTATTTTTTCATTAAAGTAACCAAATCTTAAAGGTAAATAATTTGGATATTTTCTTTAAATTTTTGCTCAAACTCCAATTTTTTTTATTAAGACAACCCATAATTGTGTTGGCATCAAAAGGGTGACGTGGGGGTACTCATCCTTCCCCACACGTAATCGACTCCTAAACCCTTCCACGCGAATCTATGGTAAAACGTAGATCTAGTAAAAAGGTAATTCTAGGTATCTGACCATACCTATCCGAAAAGGTTGGTGGAGACTCAAAAATATAAAATTCACTTTAAGTCGAAATGTGATCCCGAGACCACCTGAAGGTTTGTTACAACAACTTGGCGACTTCGTTGGAGATATGAAGAGAGACAAACTATAATCGGTTATTTGTTGTCTTTTTAAGAGAAAATTGTAAGTTTGAGCCTTTCTTTAGTTTTTACATCCTTTTTTATTTACCTTTGATTTTTCTTAAAAAAAATAAAAAGTTAGACTAACCATTTTCTAATGATTTCAATTTTTCCCACAAAACCAACAGTCATCTCAAGCTTTATACCTGAGCTCCAAACCCTTTTTAAGTGGGGTGAAAGTGATGTATTAGTGATAATTTATTCTCTGTATAGGCCTAGCAAGTAACTTTTGGGGTTCATATACCTTATGTTTTCGTAAGAATGTATTCTTCGTACAGGCATAGGAGAATGTATCCTCTTGAGTTTAACACGGTCCACACGAGCTTGTGATGAGTTTAGGAGTGAGGGTCTCTAACACGCCCAACCCGTACTTGGCCCAGATACGAGTCCGAGATGTCATATTGGCTTTTCAAAACAATATACTTATACAAAATAATAAAATATTTGAACTTATATTAAGAAAATTATGAGTTATACATAAGTTTATACAAGGTTCACAAAATAATCAGAGCATATACAACTTAAACCTTGGATTACATGCCAACATTGATTTACGTAACAAAATAACCTACTGTTTAAGTTGCTTCTGATATGATCTCTACAAAAGTGATGCTATCTTCGTTGTCTATCCTAGCTCAGCTAGCTTCTCAGATCCTACGTGTGAAACACTCACACGCTAAGTCATGACTTAGTGAGACATAATATGTAATAATATTATAATGAAATGAAATATAAAGCATACTTGCAATGCAACTTATTTAATCATGCAATTCACATATAAACTTGTCAATGTAACAATTATGAATTCATATTAATTAAGTCATTAGCCCATGATACAATACTGAGAACCTAAGGTTTATGAGTACAGTGAGGTTGTGCACAATGTTGTCACCACGGCTCGTATAAATGCATCGAAGTGCCACGTAGAATTGAAGTGAAGTGCCATGTAGAAATGCACCGAAGTGCCTTATAAAATGTTCATAAGGACCACATAGAAATTCCTTAAGAATCATATACATATTCAAAGGACCAAGTATGTGTCTCAAAGGACATCATAAAGGTTCCAAAGGATACATATATGTCCCAAAGGACTGCGTAGACCCTCAACTCTTGGCATGCCAACTATACCTATAGCTTTCATTTACATAACATGGTCTTTTACATTTCATGTAGTTTATATCTCATAGACAATAAATTCTTACCTTTATCACATGGTTCATGTAAACTTTTCATACATATTCACTTATAATCATTGTCACATAATGCATATAATATGAATTCATCTCATGTATCATAGCATGGAATGTAATAATGTATTAGGGTATTGACTATAGACTTATCACAAGTCTAGAGTTTAATATATGATTATAATCATACTATGCATATGCACTCACCTATATCTCCTTGTCTTTCCCTCGATCGATCTTACTTGTCAATTGTTTCGGAATTCGTTTAGGCTCAGTATCTACATAAATATAATTTCCAAGACAATTACTAGAAGCCTAAACATATAACTCAAACTTAATAACTTAAACTATTGAGGACCATAATTCACATTTTCTTAATAAATAGTATCTGTACCTCCAATGTACAGTATCGATACCTCCCTTTAAAATGGTATCGATACCATACTTGGGTATCGGTACCCAAATTTAATTCGATGTTTCCAGGTATCAATACCAAAGGGATGGTATCGATACCTCATGAAGATGTTCATAAAAAATAGTCTTAGGGTATCGGTGCTTGTTCATAGGGTACCAATACCCCTTACCCAGAACATGCTTCTTTCACCCGAAAAATCATCAACACTTTACTAAATTTCCAAATTTAAAGCTCCTTTCATACTACTAAACTCAACTATAACCACTTTAGCTATCATTTATCTTCTTAGCACCTTATAAACTTAAGCATCTCATTCCAATTCTAAAAACTAAGAATTTACTAAGTTTTCCACATAATCCAAACTTATTTCTAATACTTATTACATCTTATTCACACCTATGACAAGTCAAATACAACTTCTAAATTCAATCAAGTATTCTTATTCAAATTTTCACTTATCCACTTCTTACATTCAATCATCCATAACTTACAACTCTTTGAGTTTCTATGCCTCTTTTTGATTTCATACTCTTTCCTAATGTTTCCTTAATCAAAGCCATACCTTAATCTCCATAACATGGTTGGAGAAGAAGAGAGAAAATAAGAAATGTCTGGAAATCTTCTTATTCCCAAAATGTGTTTCACATGGGTTTTAAAGAACCATAACAAATTTTTAATTAATTCCCTTGTTGAATGAACCATTTGCCCCATTATTCCTCTTTCATTTGATAAATTATCCTTCACAAAATATTTCAATTAAGTCCTTAAACTTTTCCATTCATCTAGTTTAGTCACTGAATTCTAAAATTTCACAATTTGGTCGCTAACCCGATGTTTGGGATGTTACAAATCTTCCCCTTAAGAAAATTCATCCTCGAATTTTCATTGCACGAACAGATGAGGGTTTTGATGTCGCATATCCTCTTTACGTTCCCACGTGGCTTCCTCTACTCTGTGATTTCTCCATAGAACTTTGACCAACGAAACTATTTTATTCCTCAACTGTTTGACTTCATAAGCCAATATTTGCACTGGTTCTTCTTTATAGGTTAAATTAGGTTTGACTTCTATTTGCTCTGGTGCAACGATATGGGAGGGGTCGGACCTATATCTCCGTAACATTGACACATGGAAGATGTTATAAATTTTCTCCATTTTCGGTGGCAAATCTAACTGATATGCTACTGGTCTTATCCACTTAACAATCTCATATGGCCCAATAAATATCAGACTCAACTTTCCCTTCCGACCAAACCTTAATACTTTCTTCCAAGGAGATACCTTCAAGAAAACTTTATCTACAACTTCAAATTCAATTTTTTTCTTTTAATGTCAGAATAGGACTTTTGCCTATCAAATTCCACTTTGAGATTATGCTAAATTTCCAAAACTTTTTCTTCCACATCTTGAATCAAATCCAGACCAAGAACGTTTCGATCTTTGAGCTCATACCAGTTTAATGGTGTACGAAAATTCCTCCTATATAACGCCTCATAGGGTTCCATCTTAATATTGTACTAATAACTATTATTATAAGTGAACTCTGCCATTGGTAAATACTTTTCCCATGACCCTTTGAACTCAATTATACATGCTCTCAACATATCTTACAAGATTTGAATAGTTCACTCCGATTGTTCATCAATTTGAGGGTGAAAAATTGTACTAAAGTTTAAACAAGTTCTCAACGCTCTATGCAGGGATTTCCAGAATCTCGAAGTGAATCAAGGGTCTCGGTCAGAAATTATGGAAACAGGTACTCCATGAAATCTAATAATTTCTCTAATATACACCTCCGCATACTTTTCCATAGAGAAATTAGTTCTGACAGGAAGGAAATGTGCTGACTTGGTTAATATGTCAACAATCACCCAAATTAAATCTCTTTTGTTCGGAGTCATGGGTAACCCCAAAACAAAATCCATCGTTACATTTTCCCACTTCCATTGAGAAATGGAAAGTGGTTGCAATAATCCGGACATAACTTGATGCTCAGCTTTGAATTGGTAACATATTAAACACTTAGACACAAATTCGGTGATACTTCTTTTCATCCTTGGCCACCAATACTGATCCTTCAAATCCATATACATCTTGGTTCCACCGGGTGCATCATCAATGGACTACAATTAGCCTCTGCCAATAGATCTTTCTTCATTTCCTCATTGTCTGGTATCACAATTCTTCCTTTATAATACAAATTTCCATCCGACTTAACCTCAAAATCCTTATTATCTACATTCTTTACTTGCTCTACTCTTTTCAAACACAATTCATTTTTACTTTGTACTTCTCTAATTCGATCCAACCATGCTGGTTTAAGCTTTAACTATTCACATAGACCACCATCTCTAGTTAAAGATAACATTGTGTCTATATATCGTAAGGCTGCAAACGTTTTTCTACTCAAAGCATCTGCTACCACGTTAGCTTTTCTGGGATGGAAGTAAATTATTACGTTATAATCCTTTAAGAATTCCATCCATATCCTCTGCCTCAAATTTAATTTTTTTGAGTCATCAGATACTTCAAGCTCTTATGATTCGTATATAAATAACAACGTTCTCCGTACAGGCAGTGACGCCAAATCTTGAGAGCGAACACTACTGCAATCATTTCTAAATCATGAGTTGGATAATTCTTTTCATGAGGTTTCAACTGTCTCGATGCATACGCTACCACTTTCCCTTCTTGCATTAATACACATCCCAACCCATTATGGGACGAGTCACTGTACACAACAAAATTCTTACCAGATTCAGGTTAGACCTATACCGGAGCTTCTGTCAAAATTCTCTTTAAAGCTTCAAAACTTTCTTGACACTATGAAGTCCAAACAAATAGTACATTCTTTCTCATCAATTTGGTTAAAGGTAGAACTATCATCGAAAAATTCTTAACAAATCTTTGATGATAAGCTGCAAGCCCATGAAAACTCTGAACTTCAAGCACATTCTTTGGAACTTCCCAGTCCATTATAGCCTTTACCTTGTGAGGATCTACCTTAATCCTGTCTACTTCCCAGTCCATTATAGCCTTTACCTTGTGAGGCTTCACCTTAATCCTGTCTATAGAGATCACATGCCCCATAAAAATCACTTCATTTAGCCAAAATTCACATTTAGATAGTTTGGCATAAAGCTTCTTATCTCTTAGAATTTGTAAAATTATCCTCATATAAGCGCTATGCTCTTCATTAGATTTCGAGTAAACCAATATGCCATCAATAAAGAAAACTAAAAACTGGTCTAGATAGGGTTGAAATATCCTGTTCATGAGATCCATGACAGCAGCAGGGGTATTCGTTACTCCAAATGGCATTACGATGAACTCATAGAGACCATATCTCATTCTAAAAGTTGTCTTCAAAATGTCTTTCTCCTGAATCTTCAATTGATGATAACCATAACATAATTCAATCTTTGAAAATACCGAAGCTCTCTTTAACTGATAAAACAAGTCATCAATTATTGGGAGGGGATACTTGTTCTTGATAGTCACTCTATTGAGTTGTCGATAATCTATGCATAGACGCATTGAACCATCATTCTTCTTAACAAATAACACTAGAGCTCCCCAAGGCGATACACTTGGTCGAATAAATCCCTTCTTTAAAAATTCTTGCAATTGATTCTTCAACTCTTGCAATTCTTTCGGAGCCATACGATAAGTTGTCATTGATATAGGAGTTGTTCCCGGCATTACTTCAATTTGAAATTCTACCTCTCTATCTAGAGGTAATCCTGGAAACTCAGCAAGGAAAATATCAGGAACTCCTAAACCTTTCTCTTTAGCTCTTGTATCCAGTACTTTTGCAAGAAAACCTTGACATCCTTGTAGCATCAACTTCATTGCTGACATCGTTGATATTACATTTGCTAAAGGATTAATTCTTTCACCGATCATATTCACTTTTATTTCTTCTAAACTTCTCAAGGTTACCTTTTTCAATCTACAATCAATATTTCCATAATAACGAAACAACCAATCCATCCCTAGAATTACTTCAAACTCATCAAAGGGTAGTTCCATCAGATTAGTAGTTAATTTAATTCCATGAATCTTTATGGGATACCCCTTATAAACCCTATTTACCCGAGAATTATATCTTAAAGGGTTAGTTACTATCACCTCGTTACTCGTAGCTTCTAATGGAATTCACAATTCTTTTACTAATTTACTGCTAATATAGGAAGAAGTGGAATTCGTATCAATCAATACCAATAACAATTTATCAAACAACTAAAAAGTACCTGCTATAATCTCGGGATCATCACGGTCTTTACTTGTCTTTAAATTATATACCCGTACGGTTGAGCGGATTTCAGGTTGTATAGAAGATTCAGAATGGTTACTCCCTCTACCTCTTCCTCGTCCCCTTTGTGAGGCAGAAGCAATTATATCAGATGGTGCAGACTCACCAGCCATCAACGGATAATCCCGGATAAAATGTCTGGCATCTCCGCATTGGAAACAAGCTTCGGAAGCCATTTGATATGTCCCAAAATGATTCTTCCCACAATGCTGACACTGTCATGATTGACCCTGATTGGATCTCCCAGCACCAGATCCCACTGACTGCGTCTGTATAGCGCTCGTCTGACTTGCTCCTCTAGTAAAAGATGCAACTGATTCAGATCCAGCCTCACTTCAAAATCTTGAATCTCTTCCTATTTTTGATGGTGCTGAGCTTGAAGAAGCACATGTTTTTTTGGATGTCTGAACTCTTTGATCCCTAAATGTTTCATTTTAAGCCCTCTCAAGAGCTTTTACATGATTTACCACTTCCTAGAATGAGGACAGGTTCAATACTATCAACATGTCCTTCAGTATAGGGTGCAAGCCCTCCATAAACCATTCATAAGTATCATTTTCAGTAGGAATGAGTTCAGCAGCAAACCAACTGAACTTATTAAACTCGCACTCATATTCATATACCGAGCGATTCATCTGGATCAGATTCATAAACTCCTTCATCATTTGTCTGATAAATTGATCTCCAATATACTTGTGCCTAAACTCTTCCAAAAATAGAGACCAAGTCACTTGATCACTTGCCAACCTCATGGTGACATTCGTCCACCATATCCACGCTTATCCTCTTAACAAAGAAACAACTCTATCCAACTTCTCTGCTTCAGAACAATAGAGACTATCCAACATGATTTTTAAATCATTTAACCAAAGATCCACAGCAACAGGACCTTCCTCGGCTTCTCCCTTAAATTCTGGAGAACCCAAACCTCTCAGCTCTTTTGCTACATTCATTCTTTGAGTTGATGGAGCAGCAGGTTGGAGACGTGTCAGAATAGCGTTCAACATCCTGTAGAATGTATCCTGGTCTTGTACATGCACTCCATGAGATGCCTATTCTTAACCTTGCCTGGCCAGGGCAGGTGAACTACTACTTTCAGTTGGTCTATCCTCTCCCGCTTCACTTCGGGAGCTATTATGTCTGAACATCTAATAAAATAAATTTATCACTCTATTAGTAAGACAAAATACTCATTACTATATCATATCAGAAGTTCTCACTGTATGTTGGCATGCATTCATTTAAAGACACTTTATAATGTGGTTTATGCCTAGAATCGGCTAAACCATAGCTCTAATACCATTAAATGTAGCATCCCAACATGTACCCGACCTGAATATGAGTTTGAGATGTTACATTGGCTTTTCAAACAATATACTTATACAAAATAATAAAATATTTGAACTTATATTAAGAAAATTCTGAGTTATACATAAGTTTATACAAGGTTCACAAAATAATCAGAGCATATACAACTTAAACCTTGGATTACATGTAACCATTGATTTACATAACAAAATAGCCTACTGTTTAAGTTGCTTCTGATCTGATATCAACAAAAGTGATGTTATCTTCGTTGTCTATCCTTGCTCAGGTAGCTTCTCGAATCCTAAGTGTGAAACACTCACACGTTAAGTCATCGACTTATTGAGACATAATATATAATAAAATTATAATGAAATGAAATATAAAGCATCCATGCAATGCAACATATTTAATCATGCAATTTACATATAAACTTGTCAATGTAACAATTATGAATTCATATTAATTAAGTCATTAGCCCATGATACAATACTGAGAACCTAAGGTATGTGAGTGCAGTGAGGTTGTGCACAATGCTATCACCACAGCTCATATAAATGCACTGAAGTGCTATGTAGAATTGCGCCGAAGTGTTGCGTAGAAATGCATCGAAGTGCCATATAAAATGTCCATAATGACCACATAGAAATTCCTTAAGAATCATATACATATTCCAAGGACCAAGTATATGTCTCAAAGGAACTCATAAAGGTTCCACATGATATATATATGTCCCAAAGGACCGCGTAAACCCTCGACTCTTTGCATACCAACTATACCTATAGCTCTCATTTACATAACATGGGCTTTTACATTTCATGTAGTTTATATCTCACAGACAATAAATTCTTACCTTTATCAGATTGTTCATGTAAACTTTTCATACATATTCACTTATAATCATTGTCACATAATGCAAATAATATGAATTCATGTCATGTATCATAGCATGGAATGTAATCATGTATTAGGGTATTGACTCTAGACTTATCACAAGTCTAAAGTTTAATATACGATTATAATCATATTATGCATATGCACTCACCTATATCTCATTGTCTTTCCCTCGATCGATCTTACTTGTCAATTGTTCTGGAATTCGTTTAGGCTCAGTATCTACATAAATATAATTTCCAAGACAATTATCAAAATCCTAAACATATAACTCAAACTTAATAACTTAAACTATTGAGGACCATAATTCACATTTTCTTAATAAATAGTATCACTACCTCCAATGTACAGTATTGGTACCTCCAATGTAAAGTACCGATACCTCCCTTTAAAATGGTATCGATACCATACTTGGGTATCGGTACCCAAATTCAATTCGATGTTTCCAGGTATCAATGCTGAAGGGATGGTATCGATGCCATCATGAAGATGTTCATCTAAAATGGTCTTAGGGTATCGGTGCTTATTCATAGGGTATCGATACCCCTTACCCAAAATAGGCTTCTTTCACCCGAATAATCATCAACACTTCACTAAATTTCCAGATTTAAAGCTCCTTTCATACTACTAAACTTAACTACAACCACTTTAACTATCATTTATTTTCTTAGTACCTTATAAACTTAAACATCTCATTCCAATTCTAAAAACTAAGAATTTTACTAAGTTTTCAACATAATCCAAACTTATTTCTAATACTTATTGAATCTTATTCACACATATGACAAGTCAAATCCAGCTTCTAAATTCAATTAAGTCTTCTTAATCAAATTTTCACCTATCCACTTCTTACATTCAATCATCCATAACTTACAACTCTTTGAGTTTATATGCCTCTTTTTGATTTTATACTCTTTCATAATGCTTCCTTAATCAAAGCCATACCTTAATCTCCATAATTAATCGAAGGAAAACTAACTCACCTTAGCTTAGGGGCTTCACGGTTGGAGAATAAGAGAGGAAAAAAGAAATGTCTGGAAACCTTCCTATTCCCCAAATATGTTCCATGTGGGTTTTAAAGAACCATAACAAATTTTTAATTAATCCCTTGTTTAATAACCTATTTTCCCCTTTATTCCTCATTCATTTACTAAATAATCATATACAAAATATTTCAATTAAGTCCTTAAACTTTTCCATTCATCTAGTTTAGTCACTGAATTCTAAAATTTCATAATTTGGTCACTAACCCAATGTTTGGGAAGTTACAGGGACTGGCAGGCCTAAGGGGGCACTAGCAAGGAGAGGTCCAACCCTTTTTTTAAAACCAAATTGTGTTGCAACGGAAAATTACAGCCCACCCTAAAGCCACATTCAAAACCTTAGATGATTTTTATATTTTCTTGATTTAAGTTCACTTTTCAAAGCATGCTAACTAGAAATATATGCAGTTAGGATTAAATATAAAAAAGCATGCGAGATAAAAAATCATGTTCAGGTATGAACAAAAGCATGTGGGGGTAGGAATTATTATTTTGATTTTGGCTATCATTTTTCCATACTAACTTGTTTTTTCTTTCGTTTCTATTTCTTAACATCTACATCATTACATAAAAGTATTGCTAAGCAAAGTGTTTTTTAACTCCAAATAGCTTTCATTAATGGACAAATGGGTGTGATGCAAAAGGTTAAAAATACAGAGGTACGACTATGGTCAGAGAATACTTGGAAAGAAAAAGGGGACATTTAACAAGACGATTATGTGTCAGATTTGGCTGGTTACGCTTTAATTAGCCTCAAGCAAAAGGATGTCCAGTAGCTAAAACGCATGTGGAGCAAATAGAAGATTGAGAAAAAGCATAAGTTTTACTGTACTATGGCAACATCGCACACCTGCTCAATATCAAAGTGGATGATGCTTTAATCCGAGCTTTGTTTCAGTTCTGGAACCCATGGTATATCTGCTTCACCTTCAACAAGGAGGACATAATGCCCACTATCGAGGAGTACACAACTTTTTTGTACTATGAAAGATTCTAGACATATCAGATTAATTTCAAATAAGACAAAGATTGAGGGAGTAGATTGAGTCAAATAAAAAGATGATGAGATTAAAGAGATTTTCAAAAAGAACAAGGAACAAGGAAGCATTGAATGTGAAACCTTTAAAATGTCGTTAAATGAAATAAGAGAAAGGTAAACGAGCTCTAGATAGTCCCCTATGGTAGAGGACACTAGTGGTGTTTCCAATGGGAACAAGCGCAACTAAAAGTGAATATGAAGGTGCAGTCATCCAGGAGTTTCTAGAGAAAGGAAAAAAGATGGCTCGTCATCTGTATGGTTTGCCAAGAGAAGTTGGGGGAGTCAAACAGGGTATTCAGCCAGTAACTAACGAAGTAATAAGACTTGTCAACCTATTAAAAGTTGTGCGGGGTTTAGAAGATCTATCTAGAGTGCACATTTAAAATATTTTTGGTCCCATTGTAATAACACTTTTGTCCCAATGAAAGCTATTTATTATGACCGACACTTTTGGATCAATGCCTCAAGATTTTCATGCATCTATCATTTTGCATTTTTTTTAAATTTTGCATTAATATGCATTCATTGTTAAAATAAATCAACCAATATAGAATATTTTGTCGATAAAAGAACAAGTTCTAGACCCACCACTTCCTAATAACACCTAATTCAAAAAAAAGGAAAATGGAAGCAAAACTCGCCCAGATTGAAGATAACATGTTAAAGTTGCAAAAGAACTGAAGGACAAGATAAATCAAAACCACCATAACACTTTGAACACCATCACCAAGAACCAAGATTCTCTTGCCGACAAAATTTTGGCAAGACTAATTAGGTTGAACTTAACAAACATACCAGGAAAAGGGAATGTGAAGGAGCGGTTGTACAACCCACTCCAAAGTTGGTTATCACACTCGAAAATCTATCGGGATACTTAGGAGATTCATCAACCACAAGATCACAAGCTTTAATGATGAATCCTCAAAATAATCATGTGGACCTTCGCATTCTAAACTTCAATGAAGAAGACAAGGAAAGGAATATGAAAGACAAAATCATACATTTAGAAGACCTGATGAGAGTTGTGAAGGGAGAAGGTAGTCCTTATGATATTGATGCCTTGGAGTTAAGTATAGTCCTGAACTTGATTCTACCCCCCAAATCCAAAGTTTCTCGCTTTAAGAAGTTTGATGGAAACAACTGCCCTTCAGTTCATATCACCTTGTTCTATCGGAAAATAACAAAATATGTCAGAAATGATCAGCTTCTGATCCATTACTTCTAGGAGAGTCTGACGGGTTCAACAATTCGTTGGTACAATTAACTGAACATGATTCACATCATATCATGAAAAGATTTAGCCAAATATTTCTTGGAGCAATATAAGTATGTGAATGACATGATACCCTATCGGTTGATTCTACAGAGTATGGAAAAGAAGTATAACGAAAGCTTTAGATAATATGAACATTGGTGGAAAGATATAGTCGTACAAGTTTATTCCCTTTTGGATGAACATGAAGTAATGAAGCTTTTTGTTCAAACCTTAAATACTTATTTCTTTGAGCATAAGGTCGTAATTACTTCAAGAAACTTATTCGATGTAGTAATGAGTCAAGTAGGAAATTAACATTGAAGAAATAAGATGGAGAAATCAATAGTGTAAGAACTTATTATTCTAGAAAAGGTTTCACTATCTCCCGACCAAATATGATTAGCATCACATCATCGAACAGATCAAAGCAAGACTCAAGGGAATCAAAGACAGATTACTAGTGGGGCATACTAAGGTGAACCAAGGAGAGATCATCAATCAATCACCATGAAGACCCTATCCATTTTCATAAAAAAGCATCTTCATTTTCTTAAACATTTTTCAAATTGTTTTATATTTAGTTTGAATAAATTTCATCCCTTTTATACTATAAACAATTGATTTTTTATTCAATATAATGAAACATACATTTTGAGAATTGAGATTATAGCCTTTTGATATATGGCGAGATCAAATTCCCTGAAAAAACAGATCCATTTACCATTGACTTATCATCACACCCTAAAAAAATACATCCCTTTACCCAAGGAAACAAAGGTAACATTCTCCTCACACGATGAAGTCATAAAATCTCAGGTAAGTATGGTAGTGAACAAGATGGGATATCTTTAATACATGATATTGCAAGACCGATTAGTTTACTTATCTGTTGAGGAAGTTCGGTGACGATCCATAATTTTCACAAATTGAATTATAAAATAAATGAATTTAACTTCGGTCAATTGTTTGGAAATTGAACTCTAAAGATGAAATTTCCTGACCTTTCTCGACACTTAGACTATAATAGGTTCTTCTTGATGAGCATAAGAAATCTTGAAATTGGATACTTAGAGAAGTTAACAAGATACTAATGCAACGTAATTGTAATATTAGTAAGGGCACTTCGCTGAAAACAATTAGCCGATAATCTTCAGAGGTAAATCTAAAGCAGCTTTGGAGGTAAGTCCAAGCTTTATGAAGTGAATTACGTTCAAGTTGTCAAGTCAAAGACTTTCTGACACTTAAATCCTCTAATTAGAGGTATTCCGCTCAAGTAATGGGCCAATGAGGTGTTCCGACAATCATCGAAATAAAGCCGAGATGAATTTTCTAGCATAATCAAAGCAAAGATGAGAACACTAAAGTTAATGAAATAAATGAGGTAAGGCCTAAAGTTTGAATTGAGAATGATTTTTTATAGAAGATGGTCTAAGGGTGTTAAGAAATATTTGTTATAGTCAACTACACACAAGCTCTCGGGAATTATGTTTTTAAGGTTGATATTTATGCATTATCTCTGCTAAAGAAGTCTATAAAACTTGAACAAATGGAAAATTTTTGAGATCTTAAACAAAAATGCTCTCTAAGATGTCTAACAATGAAATGTACTAGTTGTGCTATTATGTACGCACCTTATTTGAAGGTCACTTCAAAACGTTCACAAGGTCAAGGAGTTAATTGACAATTCGATGATGAAAATCTAAAGCATTAGATGAAATTGAACCAAATTACATTGCCTACCCAAATCAACCTATCGATCTTGACACTTGTTAAAGGGCTATAATTTTAAAAAATAAAAATGTGTGATTTATTTATTTGATATTCAGTGAACTAATATTTTGCTTCAATTGAGTCTAAATGTGTATGATTTTTCCTTGCAAATATTTACATCAAACATTTCATCAATTTGAAAAAAAGTCATTTTTTAAACAAGACAAATTTTCTCGAAGATTAACTTAAGAACTTGAAATAAATTGGGGCAACTCCTAAATCTCTTAATCGTCCATCAGTGTTTCTCCTAATGTGGTTTTACTTAGAATTTAACAAAGAAAAAGAATACACAACTCTTCATGAGGAAAAACAACCTTTTCCCCATCAATGAAACAAAGTTGAATGAGTGTTTCGGGATCTAAAGATAAAATTTAATCCATACGGGCAAGAAGAGAAGATTTCTAGGTTGAAATTTTATAGGAAGCAATGACATGACGGATGTGTTGGCACTGGGTTAAGATCGGCTCCAAGAAAGATGATCGATTGAAGAAGATTAAAGATTTCATTTTCACAACTTAGCTCAACTCACAGCGAGGAGCTAATTTCTACATTTTAGGCATGCCTAAGAACATCACACTCATAATATTACACACATTTGAATAATTTTGCATATTGTTTAGAGTTAATTTCAACTTCACAAAAAAGGATATTGAACTCAAAGGACACTCTAGATCGATTAAACTTCATGACGAATGAGTCATCCACAACATAGCTCAACTAAACAACGAGGAGATATTTTCAAACCAAGGTCTTTAAGTCAAATTTCAACTTCACGATGAAGGATATTGGACTAGAAGAATACCCAAAATCTACTGCGACGATGAGCTACTTCTAGTCCAGATTTTGAGCTAGATTTCAACTTCACGATGAAGGAGTCATCCATAACATAACTCAACTCAATTGCAAGGAGCTATTTTCAAATCAGTGCCTTCAAGACAAATTTCAACATCACGATGAAGGATATTGGACTAGAAGAAAACTCAAAATCAATTGCAATTTATCTTAACTCAGCAACTAAAAGCTACTTCCCATTCTAGATTTCAACTTCATGATGAAGGATATCATGCTCAAGTCATACGTGATCGACTCAGCTTCCCGAAAAATGAGTCATCCATAATTTATCTTAACTAAACAACAAGGAGCTATTTTTCAACCAAGGTCTTCAAGTCAAATTTTAACTTCAAGATAAAGGATATTGAACTAAAAGAACACTCAAAATCAAATGTGATTTAGCTTAACTCAACAAGGAGGAGCTATTTCACACTCTAGATTTTGATATAGGTTTCAACTTCAAGGCGAAGGATATCATACTCAAGTTATCCAATATCGACTCAACTTCATGACGAAGTAGTCAACAATAATTTAGCTTAACTCAACATCGAGGAGCTATTTTTTCATCCTATATTTTGAGCACGATTTCAACTTCACAATGAAGGATATCATGCTCAAGTCATTCAGAATCAACTCAACTTCACGATGAATGAGTCAACCACAATTTAGCACTCAAGAATGAGGAGATGTTTTCCAACCTAGATTTTGAGTCAGATTTCCACTTCACGATGAAGGATGTCGAGCTCAATTCATTTGAGATTGACTCAACTTTACGAAAAAAGGAGTCATCCACAACATAGCTTAACTCAACAACAAGGAGTTATTTTAATCCAACTTAACTCGCAGAGGGTTTACAAATTTTTGTTGAGTCAAATTTTAACTTCACAACGAAGGATACTGGACTCAAATAACATACAAGTTCAATTTAACTCGCAATGGAGTAGTCAACCTCGACTTTACCTCCACGAGAATATGAAACAATCATATTTACTAACTTTAAATATTTACATAGAAAATAACCAATGGTTTTGCAGATTCAATTACTTTGTGACCAAGACAAACTTTACAAATATTTTGAAATACTTGAAGATGAAGACAAGCCCTCAGAATGGACTCTAAAAGGCTCAATTATTCTTGAAGATGCAGAAAAGTGACATAGCATATCAACCGAGGGTTAAAGGAAAACGATAACACAATGGTGCAAAGCTATATTAACCGAAAAAAATAATAATTTTTTTATCTTTGTTCTATTTGCGTTACACACTAATGAGAAAAGAAGGACAGCTGTAATAACCGATTTTTTTGGTCTATTTTTCAGAGATGAAACACTTTTTAATAAAGCTAATTTTAAAGCCAAATACATCATCAAACTTGAAACTATTCTTTGCATATGATCCAAACATTTTTAAGGCATGATATATGATTGAACTGAAACGTCTATCATTTAGCTTTCCAATTCATTTTGAAACACATCAATTAGACATCAAAAACTCAAGATATGCTTATTTTAGCAAAGACAGGGCATGCAGAAAATTAGATACGGGCCCAATATAGGGATTTTAATTTATTACGATTTTTTAATTATTTTATTGAATTTTTTTAATTAAATTCAGCTTTATAATTTTCATAGTTTTTAGGGTAATTTAGGATCTTTTTATTATTTTAGAATTACTTTTGTTTTAATTAGTATATATAGCATTAATAAAAAGTTGTTAGGTTTTTTGCTTTTAATTTTTGGGAGCCTATAAATAAACCCTCTTATTTTGAAATGAGGCACGGAAAAAAGAGAGAGGGAGGAGAGAGAAAAAGAATCACCCATTGTAATTCGAAGAACAAAAGCAATAAAAGTAAGTTTTTATTTTAAATTAATTCTTTTTTATTCTTTTATTCTTTGTTGTTTCGATCGAATCAATCTTGGTTTCTTTGAAAGCTCTATCAAATGAGAGAAAACCAATGAACAAGGAATAAACTCCTTAATGAAGTTCCCTAAATATAACATTCCTTGAGATTTCTCAATGAAAACTAATAATTTTTTCTTTTTTATAATTTTTATTTTTATTTTAATATGTTCTTGTTATTTCGGCCGATTTTGATTTTTTTTATTCTATTAGATTAGAGAAAACCGATGAACAAGGAAAAAGAGTTTCAAGAGCTTTCCATAAATCTCACATTCCTTGAGGTTTTTCGGTGAAAGCCGATAATTTTATTTTTTTATTCTTACATTTTATTTTTATTATTATTTTAATCATTATTTTTCTAATTGAATTTTCTTTGAAACTCACGTGATTTCATATATTGACTTTATTTTTATATTTTTGAATTTCAAAAAGAAATTGTTAATATGTGATTTTTTCCTTTTATTCTTTTCCTTTTTAATTCATTTAATTTTTCTTTAAGTTTTCTTTTAATTTTCTAAAATTATTATTTTAGTTGGCGCGATAGCCTCCAATCCCTATCTATTTTGTTTCTCCATAATTTTACTATTATTTTATTAGATTTAATTCATCTTTTGGTTTTTTGAAATTTAAATTTGTTTCTTTTTTTAACTCGTCAATAAAACATATTTTTTATTTACTTTTTTATTTACGTTTTTATTCATGGTATATTTATTTATTTATTTAATATTTTTATTTACTTATTTTGCATGAACATTAAATTTGTTATTATTTTATTACTTTCTTCATATGAATTACATTATTATTATTATTATTATTATTATTATTATTATTATTATTATTATTATTATTATTATTATTTTGTATATTGGTACTCGTGACCCCTTTACCTAATTTTTTCAAATTATATTAAAGTTGTTCTCATTTTTATTTTCTTAAAACCCTAATTTATTTTTTATTACAGTAACTAAATCTCAAAGGTAAATAATTTGATTTTTTTTAATTTGGCTCCAACTTTAATTTTTTTATTAAGATAACCCATAATCGTGTTCGTACAGAAAGGGCGATGTAGTGTGCTCATCCTTCCCTACACATAAATGACTCCCGAACTCTTCCTCGTGAATCTATGGTAAAACATTGATCTAGTGAAAAGGTAATTCTAGGTATCTTACCTTACCTAACCCAAAAGGTTGGTGGCGACTCCAAATATAAAAAATTCACTTTAAGTCAAAATGTGATCTCGAGACCACCCGAAGGACCATTGCAACACATATAATCTTCTATTATTAAGATTATCGGTGTAGTCGATAGAATTGCCTCCATGATGTGATTGGATAAGTGCTTTGACAACATAATCAACATCAAATTTGTAGAAATTATGAACAAACATTCATTTTGCCTCCAATTTTTTTTATTTTTTTATTTTTTTGCATTGCCTTCTCCAAACCTGGAACCCAATGTTTTCATCATTGAACATGACATCTACTTGCACACCTTTTTCTGCCCAACCTAAAGCATGTCTCCCTAACAATACTTGCTATTGAGAGTGTCGAGTCTCTTTAAACAAAACCTTGACGTATGAGCATAAGATATCTGAATTAAAATGTTTGTGGTCTTGTGTCAATAAGTTCATTGTACATGCATGCTGCCCATTGAACCTTGTGACTTACCACAACACCTTCTCAAATAACATATTGTCTGAGATTTTACGATTCACTGTCGGTAATGGTATTGAAGTTTTCTTCCAACTTTGCCTAACTTTTTAGGTTGTTTGTTTAGTTGCAAAGTCAAGGTCTGTATTTTCAAAACCTAACTTGTATGGGTATCCATTAAAACCTTTGGATCGAGATGAATTGTTATTTTTACGAAAAGCTTTTACTGTTAAAATTCTCAAGCACTGTATAGAGAAGGTATATTAGATTTTCTTTTTTTGTTGAAATACTTTATCAATGTTAGTCTTGGGTGTGAGATATATAGGAAGCTTCTACGATGTGTATAATTGAGGCAACATATGCCTTGGGAATACGATTGCTTCATATTGAAGGTAGGTTATGAGAAAGATTTCAAATGTTAGAGAATATTCCTCCAATGCTTCATATGCAGAGCCAAAACAGTTTCATCATTGTCAAACAATCACTATGACAAGGATTACAAAAATTCCATCGGTTGTAGAAATCGTTAAGAACGAGAAATCAATATGCGTCTGTGGTGAAAATGACAAGGATTGTTTTTATTGTTTTTGGAATAATGAAAGCAATGTTATAATTGCATTTGTCAATAATAGGAGTTGATGTAAGTAAACGTAACTTTTAATTTTATTAACGATAACTCGTTATTATTGGTGTAAAGATTTATACTATCTACCTTTTTTACAGAGGTCTCATTTATAATTGAAATAGGAACTCGTCATATATTAAATACGGGTTTATATTCATTTTGCCTATATTTAATATTGGTTGTATAATTGATTCACAAGATCCCAAAATTTCCCATTGTTCACTTTATTATGACAATAATTTCAACAACTGTTTACTGTGACGAAAAATCTTTCACTATGTCATTCGACGTAGAAATTCGACTAATCCAATTGATGAAAGCAATTTCAACAAGGTGGGGCCTAATTCTAATTCAATGATTTCTTCACTAAAATTTAGGTTTCCAACTTCTTTGGTTCCACAAGAGTCATCAATGGGATATTTGAAAAATGAGGTCGCTGCTCGTACAATGATTGAAACATGCTATACCAATTCGGTTAGTAATATTGAAATTTATGTTAAGTATCATAAGCAAGATGCAAATCCTTCCACTTCAAATTCTAAATCACAACACGCATATGATAATATAGAAGCTAAACTTCAAGAACTAGAATTCTTTATACGTAGGAGGAAATAAGAGAAAGAACAAAAGATTGAAGAACTAAAGTTAACATCTGACGAGTCAATTGACTTTAAAGATTAAGATGCTACATAATTGGGCGTCCAGGTTTATAGTATGTTTTTTTCTTAGTTCATCATGTCAGTAACCAAGTTCTATGTTATGTTTTCCTTTAATGATTTTCTGAACTTAATTTTTTTATGTTTTCTACCCCTAAAACTTCACATTTCCCCTAGTTTTCTTTTTCTTTGGTTTTATATGTTCAAGCCATTTCAATTTTTCAAACACATAAGTTTTTGAAACCTCAAAAAAAAAAACAAAGTTAAATTACAATAACTTCAAATTTTCATTTATATTAAAAAATTAATTACAAACTAATTATTTAAAAATTATCCAAACTAAATGTAATAACTCAACTTATATTTTCTTAATTCTTAACGATGTTATGGCATGCATGGTTGAATGATAATTTCGTTGGGCTCGTCGACTTCTTTGTGGTCTTCCCTTTTCCTCTTCTTCGTTTGTTGCCTCTTGAATCGGTGTACTATACATTATTCCACCACCTTCATCTCCACCTATGGGTGACAATGTTGGACTATTTAAGGTACTTGTAGCCATCATCGATTTCATTGCCTCACAGTTTGTCCTAAAATCCCTAGATGCTTGTGCAAGTGGCACCGAATATGATGAACCCCCTTTCCATGGGGAATTACTCCCAAAACTAGCAAATGGTTGAGCAAGTGGCACTAGATCCCATGAACCCCCTCCCACTGGGACCGGCTCTCTATTGAAGCAATGTATGAAGCATATGAGCCTGCACCTAAACTTGTTGAGATGCAACATATATTTAAGAAGAACAAAGATGATGATGATGATTTCTCCGCTTTGGATATTTATCTTCATTTGTTCCTATTCGTCCCTTTCTACAAGCATTGTTAAATAAGGTATCCTATTTGCTTCATATCGAAAGTAGGGCGATCATGTGAAATCAAAATCATCATCTAGAATATCATAACGAAAAGACACATTTAAAGGCTTCCATTCCAATTTTTTATATATCCTGCATGAATCTTCGACCAATGTTTTTTATGCTTTCCCAGCGCATCAACTTTGTAGAGAGCGTCCATGTTGCATATTTGTGTTGGAATGGGCTGATGGAAACCAAAATGTCTCAACACTCTATCGATGGCATGAACCTTAAAAATGGCGAAATGGACCAACGAAGTAACAACACACCACGTCTCTGCTCCTTAAAAAATAATATTGGTAGACACTGTTGGAACACTGACTCATAATATGACATCCAATGAAACTGTAAACATACGAAATTAGTATAAATACATACAAATTATCTAATTTTATTGTTATACAAAAAAAACTCCCACATATCGGTAATATCGATCCTCATTGTACATTTATTTTTGATGCACTTGCCTACCACAAATATTCAATTCTATGCTGCATCTAACAACATAATAAATAATACATATCACCTCGATTATTACTTCAAAAATTATAAAATACCAAATTAATTAATAATTTAAAAGTTATAAAATATAAAATAGAGAAATTATCTTATAGCAAGAGTTTCTCAACTGGACCGGTTGTAATTGGTGTAAAAAATGGAAGTCAATATCACGCCCAAGATTATAATATGATTAGACAACCACCTACATGTAATTTATTTTTACCAATTTTCATGATTTTAGCCTTGCATAGTTCACAATATATGAATGTCAAAATTACACAATCCCAACTATTTATACAAATCTTGCTAAAATCTTCAAAGAAAGAAAGATGATAAGTGTGCACCATATTCCCAGATTTATTTGACGACAATATCCCTCCAATCAATTGAAGAATATGTGCTTGGACTGCATATATGACCTCTTACTAGATTGAATCATTCACTTTTATACTCATTCTTCAACCATGTCATTCGTATCCGAAACCCATCCATGACATTTTGTTGTGGTCCTATCACAAAAGTCTCATTGAACAAAGGCGCATATTTCCTATTCCTCGAGACGATAAAATAGCCCACAAGAATCCACTATGAAGTTCTGGCCAATTGACCTGACGATATTACATAGCGAATCAACACCTCACTCATGAAGCTATGCATGAGAAAATGAAACACATATTTTAAAATAAAAAAGAGAAGATAAAACCATGTCGGGTACCCATTATTGTCATCTTTGTGGTCGCTTAGACGGTGCGAACTAGCAAAAATGCTAAATTCAAACACGTAGTTCTCCCATAATATACCCCGGCTCAAAATTAGATTATTGAGCTCGAGTTGGAGAATGGTACATTAAAAGTACCACTATCAACTTATCGCTGATAGTTTACCTCTATCCTCTCATCTATTTTATTCTCCGTCTTTTCAATGCTCCTCTTCGTCATCGTGAAAGCTGAATCAAACAAAAAGTTACAAATAATCTCACAAATAGAAGAACAACAACATAATAGGATTTACGAAAGCCACTTCAATTACTCCTTATGTAGTATAATGAAGTGGTATGTCCCCAAAGGTTGAAACAATGGGCCATTTAATTGTGCCAAACATAAGGCTTCATGTATTTAAATCATCGAGCCATTTAATAAGCAATAATTGTAACATTTTCCAAAGAATAACCCATTAAAAGCTTTGTCACATTTCAATAGTTAAGTCTTGGGTCAAGCCACTTTATGAAATCCTTTCGACTAAGGGGGACAAGTGTTGTATCCCCCACTAAAGATCATCCACGCACATTATTCTCGTGCCTCACGAACACTAGAGGATCCTAGAACACTTTTGAACCTCTAAGATCCTAGAACACTTTTGAACCTCTAAGACCCTAGAACTCTAGAAGACATAGAGAGAACATCTCCCAAAAAGAAAAATCTTGAATACCTAACATCCATTGGGAAATCGTGACTAGCCGATATAACTTGTAATAGGCCAATGTGTCTTGCCAGAACCAAATTCATCTTCATCTGGCCATATCCACTTAGTTTGCTAGCGTATGGGTAGCCATCATATCCTTACGACTGACACATGCACTAACGAGTCCATATATAAACTCTCGAGCATGACTGATAGACAAGATGCGACATCAATGAAACCACCTCACCTTAACTATTCTCCAATCTATCTACTTATGTGTTAGACAAAATCGTTAATTTGAGAATAATATAGAAAAATATAATGATAATAATATTCAAATACCATTATAAATAATTATTGATAAAGACGAGTTTACTATGCCTTAAGATTGTTAGAATTATAATAATCTGATACCATAATAACACTTTAGAAGATAAAACAAACAAGATCAAACTTCATAAGAAAATAAAATAAAATAAATAGAAATAAATAAATAAAATAATGTTTTATTGATTATCTTTTGATCAAAAATAGTTGAGGCCTATCGCTACACAATTTTTATAAGACAAATTTTTGGCCCCTCCTTTAGTGCTCGAGATCATTGGGCATCTATATCACAAGATTCAACAACTAGATGATCAACTATAGTAGCACAATTGTAAAGATCACGAACTATCCCTTTCCTTCATCTATCACCCAAAAATAAAGAATGAGCGAAAATATTTTTCAATAAAGTATAAGTTCTTGAATTCTGAAATGTCAAAAAATTGGTAGGTTTGCTCAATATTTATAGGGGATTTTCAAGAGAGGTTTACTCTAACTAAATATCTTTTAATATTCAAATTTAAACAGATAATGATATCTTTTAATTTGAACAATTAAAAAGATATAAACTCCTTTTACTATTCAAACTTAAATAGATATTATTTTAATTTGAAATATTCAAAATGATATAATTATCTTTAATATTCAAAGTTAAATAGGTAACAAATAACTTTTAATTTGAAATATTCAAAGAATAATTAGCATGATAATATTCAAATTAAAAATATTTTTAAATTTGTAATATTTAAAAGGAACATGAATTTAATTTAAATATTAAATTCATCAATGAAATTCACTCTTTTTCCAACAATCCTCCACATGAATGAAATTGATGATTTTATCAAAACATTTATAACTCTGTGTGATGATAGACTCTACGATTGATAGTTGCATAGGATAGGTAGGTGTTCTCCTTTGAAGTTTCCCTTGTGACAGTATATTCACCTTACTGACTAACTAGCATATGTGATGTCCTTGAACTCTTTTGTCGTTTATGTAAACATTAGCATACTTCACACAACTATCTTTGTGACAATAATTTATTTCTCATGGGTATGTTCTTAAAGCCATGGACATCGCCTAGTACTACAAATTTTGAAAGAACTATGCCTAATAGTCTTTTTAAAGCGACCCCATTTCACTCTCACATAGGTGACTTATGTTGCTCTGCTCACCCAAGCACATAATGACCATTAAGAGCTTTGCTTAGCCTGTACCACTTTGATCACTATTTACATCATATGAACAAACTTGGTATAAGAAACCCCCACAATGACCGTACACGATTTATGCAATAAAGTTGTTCCTTTGAACCTAGATCTTGGTATCTCTAGTCAACTAGGTAGAGTTTTCCTTCACATAAAGCCTTTATATTTCATGGGATTTAGTCACATTCCTTTAAATGTTTTCTCAACTGGATCTATATTTAACCCTTTGGTTAGTGAATCAACAATGGTATCTTTTGATTTTACAAAATCAATAGAGATAACTCCATTTGAGATGAGTTGTCTATGGTATTATGTCGATGACGTATATATCTCGATTTACCATTTTACTTGAAATTCTATGCTAGTCACAATATATGTATACCGTGGGAACATGTTTTATCCATTCAAGAATATCTTTCAATAAATTATAAAGCCATTCAGCTTATTCTCTAGACTCATTTAGAGCTATAAACTCATATTTCATTATGGATATGATTATAATCGTTTTCTTGAGTATTTCCATGAAATGGATTCTCCTCCCGATGTGAAACATGTACACTTTTTCCATTGATATCTCGAATATCAAATTTCAACTACCATTGATCTATCCTTCTAAGAAAATAGGATAGTCAAAGAAAATGCAATCCACCGTTTAGGACCTATTTTCATTTGTTTTGGTAATGTAGTCATTTCCTCCTCAAGATAACCCCACATTTTCAAGTGTTTGTATGAAATAGTTTTTTGGCCTTTTCATGACTCATATGGTGTCTTATCATTTTTATTTCGTTAGAACCTTATTTCAAAGGTAATTAGTTGACAGAACAACTTCTCATTTCCCCCACATATTTTATAGGAACCCATAACATTCTAGTATTGTGTTCATCATTTCTTTTAAGGTTCAATTCTTCCGCTTTGCTAATCCATTTATTTTAGGAAAGTATAGTGATGTCACTTCATGTATAATATCATGTTGTGCACAATCACCTCTTACCATCGTAATATTTTAAGTTGATTTTCAACTTCATATTTAAAGAAAATAAATTTCTCTATAACTTCTCTTTTGCTCTTTTAGAAAATACACATAGCAATACTTTTTCTATCATCAATGGAGGTAATAAAATATTTGTTATCCCTAGTCTGCGCCATTATTAAAAACTTTGAGAACATGACCACTAAAATTTTCTTAGTACCAGTATATTTCTTTTCATATTTATGGTCAAATGTCACCCATAATTCTTTTATTCTAGATACTATACACTTTTATATTGTGTATCCAATAATGCATTAAGGATGTATTTCTAATATAAAAAGTCAGAATACTTCCAAACTTTAATACTAATAAATATGGTAACAATTTTTACCTTACCCTCTCTAATAATAGGAGAATCATTTGATATTTGGTTAAATTCACCATGAGAAAATATAATAACGTCTTATGTTATCACCTCTTTAAATTCTACCCATAGAATTTTAAAAGCTTCTCGTTGTGGCTCATGCCCATCAACAACGTTGAAATTTAATTAAAAGTTTTAGTAGGAACCAATGTTCCAAACCACTAATTGGCTGAATCATTGGGATTACCCATTATTCCATTTAACAACAAAGTTTAGTTGAAAACTAAAATTTACCTTAAATTTATTATTCTAAATTAACCAAATTATCATTGGTTACAATAAAACAAAAATCTCATACTCTAACCTCCAAAAGGGTTTGCAAAAGGGTTTTTATACGGATATAAATCCTCATGCACTAATCTCATGCACCAACCATTATGTGAGTGTAATACCCCAAATTTTATATAGTGACCAAAATGTAATTTTTAAAAGTTAAGTGACCAAAGTATAAATTTTGAAAATGTTTAAAGACCAAAATGGTAATTTTAAAAAGTTACAATTTATCCCAGTAAAAAATAATTTACTTCGAGAATAACTTTTCTGTGGAAATCAACATTTTCGTACGGATTTTGCATTAAAAGTTATAAAATAATAAAGTTGAGGAAAAATTCGGTAAATCAAATCAAATAGAAATTTCAAGAAGATCTGAAGGATGATAAATTAGACAAAAAATATTATTTTCACATTTTAAAATATTGGAAAATAATATAAATTTTTGGAATTTAGGATTTAATTCCATGTTTAATTTGGATCGTTTGATTAAAGTGGCAATACTATAATATTTGGAAAAATGCAAGGGAAAATCAGTAAAGTAAGATTTTGTTTGTTCATATTTGACTTTAGGAAGATGATAAGGTTGAGGTGTCTTGGTTTGATGGTAAATATGAAGTTTCATTAACGGTAAATTGTTTTTTTTCCAAATAAATGAATTTAATATTCATCGAAGCTTAAATTAAAACTAAATTAGCATGAAATTAATCTAAACATTTCATGTCGAATTGTTATCATCTTCTCCCAGTGTCGTGAACTCTCCTAAGATAAGAAAATAAGTTTGGTTTCCATTTTTGAGAAATTTCCTTTGGATTTCAAGTTATGTTGTGAAATAGAAAAATTTTCTATTCGAAAAACGCTATGTTTTCGTACCAATTGTGCTTGCTCAACTTGCTTGATTTCAAAGATCCCAAACCCTAGGATTTTTTAACACTAGGGTTAATGAAATTGATGATGAATCTTGATGTTTTTGAGGTCGTAGATTTATTTTCAAGCTTGATTAATGATTAAAACATGTTCAGTCTTCCTAGAAATGCTTCTATGAGTTTCAGCCAAATGATGAAATTGTAGAACTTTGTGTTTTGATGGGAGTTGATTAGACTTTGATTGAATATATGTTGTAAGGTTGGATGGAAGTTGATGTCATGCTTGAATCGAATCAAAATCGAGAAAAAATAATGAAAAACATAGTTTTAGAAGTTTAAAGTATTCGACCATGGTATGTTTGAGTGATAAAATTTATGGAAGAATTATGTAAGGGATGGAAATGATGTAGGAAATATGTTACAAGCCTTAGAAAAATTTGGGGATAATTCTATAATTTTTGAAAAGTTTGGGGACTAATTTGGTAATTTTGGAAAAGTTGTGAATGGTTGTGTAATTGTTTAATAATTGATGTGTTATGCTGGAAACTAATGCTTTGGAATTGAAATGAGTGTTAAGATGTGAAATATGACCATTTTGGAAGTTTGAAAAGTTTGGTGATTAAAGTGCAATATTTGTATAGTTGAGGTGCTTAAATGTAATTATGCATTTGTAAAAGCACTTGGATGGTAATAATTTCAATGATGGAATTTTGGTATTAAAAATTTAAGTTATAAAATGGTGAAGGACCATTTTGTGTAAATTGAAAAAGTTGGTGCCAATATTAAAAGAATTATTAACTTTTCAAGTATTTCGGTAGAGAATAAGTTTCAAGTATATAATGGATTTTTTTGGAGATGTGTTTATGTTAGTACAATACTAACATATGTATCGATATCAATTTGTGATTTTGTACAGATTGTGATTGATTTTGTGATCGAAACAAATCGAATATAAAAGGATTTAGTGTAGAGCATAGTGAGGCACATCTTTTGCTATATAAAGTGTCAAGGTGAGTGCAATACATGCATGACATTGTACGTAGATGTTTTATACATCATCAATAAGACTTGCATCAAGTCTACCTTGTTTTTATTAGCTTAATATTTTTCCATGGATGTTATTTTGGGTATAAACATCCCTGATGTTTATTAAATCGTTATATGTTGCCATGGATGATTTAATTTATGAATAGATGCCTAAGTATGTTATTGAGGTTCAGTGGTATTAATGACATACCATAGAGTTTAGCAGCTGCAAATTTAAGTAGTACTAGAGTGTCAAATAAAGACATATAGTACAAGTTAGGTGAGCAAAGCCCGACCTCAGCACTACGATGCATTGTTAGGTGAGTAAGGCTCGGCCTTAGCACTATTGTGCAATATTTTACTCCTATATCTGGTTCCTCGTGTATTAAAATGTTGGGCAATAGTTATTGATAAAAAAAATTATTTATATTATGTCATTTTGATTATAACATTAGAAAATGATATTAAATTTCATGCTTGATTTGTATTTCACCGTTTATTGTTTTTAATTTCCACACTAAGTATATACTTAGCGTGTGATGATTTTCAAGCATAGGTAAAAATCTAGAAGTAGAGTAAAGAGTACAGAGTAACATCAAGCATCAAGGAATATATTACAATATCAGTAAGACATCCTATGATGTAATTTTTAGCTTAGTTAGTGGCATGTACTTATGAATGTCTTAGTTGCTCTGTTAAATTATTTTGGGAACTGGTTTGTATTAGATAAACTAAACTGTTTTACACTAGTTTAATATGGATAATATGAATCAGTATCTTTACTATTATAAATAGATATATTTGATTCTGATATATATATGTTTTAAATATCATGTGATAGTTTTACTTGATTTAATATTTTTATATTATCAGATACCTTTTGAAGAAAATAAAATTTTAAATCACTTTTGAGTTGGGAAATGTTTTAAGAAATTCATGTGACATCTATAACATGTATTGGTGTAGGTATATAGGTTATATGTGTTAGATTTATTGGTATCAGAGCTACATGTTTAGCAGTTTTTGGACATGAAATAAGTTTATATTAAGTTAAGAATATATATATGCCACTAGGATGTCAAAAGTTTATAGATAGTTTTATATATATTATGATGCTTATTAGTGAGTAAAGTTACTCCTTACTAATGTTAGATGATTTTGACAATGTTTACACGTTACATCATCAGAAATCTAGTAGGCTAGGTGAGCATGTTTCTCTTGCACAAAGTGGGAGTAATGAGGTGAATCAGAATCATCCTAATGCTCAGCCAAATGTAGAGCCACCTAATCTGAATCAACATAACATGATTGTTTAAGATCGAGGTTTGTTCTACCAAGCTCTAGACAACATTATCAATCACCGAACCCCAGTGTCAGTTTCGAAAGAACTAAAGAAAATGAGAGCACCTCAATTTTGAGGCGATATAGCCACTGACCAATGGCTGCTGATTTTTGGTTAAATGATGTTAATAATAAGCTGAGCAGGATTTCTTGTGGCGATCAGGGAAAGTTGGAAGGAGTTGTGACTTTACTGATGGAGCAAGAAAGTGTGTGGTGGAATACAGTTGTAACATGAGTTTTCCCTGAGCAACTATTCCTGAACTTGAAGCAGTCCGAAAGAACAGTTACAAGTGTGAATGTGAGTTTCACAAGCTGATTCATTTCGCTTCGGAGTTTCTTCCTATGGAGAAATCCAGAATTGATAGGTTAAATTCTAGATTGGATCCTCGGTATAAGAATTTTGGTTTCTTATCATTTTACTTCTTTTTAAGAAGAAGCCAACAAGGCTAAAGCTATGGAAAAGTTGACCTTGAAGATTTGGAGGCGAAGAAAGCTCAGACAAACAAAAGGTTTAAAAACTCCTACTCTAAACCATTTCCCAAACACAGCAAGGGTCAGGAGCAGAAAAATTATACTTCATCAACATCCATTGATAGAAAGAGATTTTCTGGAGGAGAGTTCAGGCAGACAGAGATAGCTTCAGTAGATACTAAAGGTTTGGAATTTCTTCCTAAACCAGAATGCGAGTTCTGTGGAAAGAATCATTTTGGCCAATGCCGGCTCACGGAGGGAAAATGCTATAATTGCAAGCAAGCTTGACATTATAAAAATAAATGTCCATAACTTTATCCAGATCAATCAGTAGCCGCATCGTAACGAGGTGGAATAAAAAAGGTAGCAAACTAGGAACATCTGAGGTGGCATCTAACCGTGAAGGCAGGGCTACTGCACGAGTTTATCACATCAAGACTGATGATGACAGAGATGCTCCTGATATTATCACGGGTACCTTTTATCTTTTTGATGAACCTATTTTTGTGTTGATAGATCCTTGTTCAACTTAGTCTTATATTAGTGCAAAGCTGGTTAGAGATAGGGGAATTTCTTTAAAACCTATTTCTAGTGATATTGTGACAATTAATCTGTTGGGCCATAGTGCGAAGATTAGTCGGATTTGTAATGAGTGTCCGACAAAGATACATGGAGTAGAATTCCTACAAAACTGTTGGAATTACCTTTTAAGGAATTCAAAATAATCTTAGGCATGGGTTGGTTATCTTCTTACTATGGTTGGGTAGATTGTCGTTTAAAGAGATTATTTTTAATTGATGCAACGGGTTTAGAGATAATATTTGTTGGAGAAATGGTAAATCACTTAACCAATGTGATTTCAGCCTTCACTGCTAAAATGTTGTTGTCACAAGGATGTCAAGCCATTTTAGCAAATGTGTTGGATACAAGAATTGTCGAAGTTAAGTTGGAAGACATTCGACATGTATGAGAGTATCCAGAGGTGTTTCTAGACGAGTTACCTATATTACCTCTGGACATAGAGATTTAGTTTGGTATTGACATATTTAAGGGTACAACGTCTATTTCGATGGCTCATTATCGAATGGCCTTGACAGAGTTAATGGAATTAAAGGCCCAATTGCAAGATCTGTTAGATCGAGGATTTATTAGATCGAGTATTTCACCTTGGGGTGTATCGATGTTGTTTGCGAAAAAGAAAGTTGGATCAATGTGATTATGCATAGATTATAGGAAGTTAAATAATGTGATTATCAAGAACAAGTATCCTCTTCTGAGGATTGATGACTTGTTTGATCAGCTTAAAGGAGCAGCAGTTTTCTCTAAAATTGATCTTCGATCGGGTTATCACCAGTTAAAGATTAAAGAGGAAGATTTTCAAAAGATAACTTTTAGAACACAGTATGGGCACTACAAGTTCGTGGTAATGCTGTTTGGTTTGACAAATGTCCCGACAACATTCATGCACTTGATGAATTGCGTATTTCAACCTTACTTGGATCAGTTTATGGTGGTATTTATTTATAATATTTTGGTATACTCAAAAACAAAGATAAAACATGATGCTCATCTTCGTACTGTGCTCAAGATACTTAAAGAGAAAAATGTTATATTCCAAGATGTCAAAGTGTGAGTTTTAGCTGTCATAAATTGCTCTTCTTGGTCATGTGGTCTCGGAAGAAGGCATAAGAGTTGATCCTAAGAAGGTTCAGACAATAGTGGAGTGGAAACCCCCAAAGAATGTTACAGAGATTCAAAGTTTCTTGGGACTTGATGGTTATTATAGAAGGTTTGTGAAAAACTTTTCGATGATTGCTTTTTTGTTGACCAATATCTTGAGAAAAGATGTTTCATTTATTTATACTGAGAAGTATCAAGAGAGTTTTGAAGCTCTAAAGAAGATTTTGATAGAAGCACCAGTCCTGGTACAATCGAAATCTAGCAAAGAGTATTTAGTGTATAATGATTCATCTCATAATGGTTTGGGTTGTGTTCTTATGCAAGAAGGTAAGATGGTAGAGTATGCTTCCCGATAACTAAAGATGCATGATAGAAATTATCCCACTCATGATCTTGAGTTAGTAGCGGTAACGTTTGCTCTAAAAATTTTACGTCATTAATTGTATAGTGAGCGATGCTACATCTACACGGATCATAAGATTTTGAAGTACCTGTTGATTCAAAAAGTGGTAAACTTGAGACAGAGAAGATGGATAAAACTCCAAAAGGACTATGATTTGATCATTTATTATCATCCAGGGAAGGTAAATGTTGTAGCAGATGCACTTAGTCAGAAATCTTTTGCAGCTTTGCGAGCTATGGATGTGTCACTATTGTTTGAAGAAAACGATGCACTATTGGCCAAATTAAAGATAAAACCAATGCTTCTAGATCGGATAAAAGAGCTATAAAGTAAAGACGGGAGATACTTGGAAATGATTGCACTAGTGGAAAAAGGTGACACTAAAGACTTTGAAGTCAAGTCTGGTGGATGTATGTATTACCGAGGAAGAATCAGCATTCCACACGATGATGAGTTGAAGAAGGATATTTTTTATGAGGCACATTATAGTCTGCTGACTATGCACCCAGGAAGGAACAAGATGTATCAAGTTGTAAAGAGTCAATTTTGGTGGCCAGTTATGAAAAGAGACATTACTAAGTTTGTTGCTACATGTATGATGTGTCAACAAGTAAAAGCTGAACATCAATTGTCTTTGGGATTATTACAACCGATTTCTATTCCAGGGTAGAAGTGGGAAAAAGTCACTATGGATTTTGTTACAGGGTTACCTTTGACATCAAATAAGAAGGATTCCATTTGGGTGATAGTTGACTGGTTAACTAAGTCAGCACATTTCATTCCAGTGCGAATGAACTATTCATTAGATTAGTATGTGGAGTTATTTGCATAAAGCTTTGGGTACTCAATTGAATTTCAATATGGTCTTTCATTCATAGACGGATGGTCAGTCATAACATACTATTCAGATATTAGAATATATGCTGAGGGCATATGTGATTGAGTTCAAGGGATCATGGGAAAAGTATCTTTCCTTTAGCAAAATTTTCCTACAACAACAGTTATCAATCGAGCATCAAGATGGCTCCGTATGAAGATTTATATGGGAGAAAATTTCGAATACCATTAAATTGTTTCAAGTTAAAAGATTAAAATCTTGTTGGCCCTGATTTATTAAAAGAGGTTGAGGATAAAGTGAAGATAATTCAAGATAATCTCAAGATGACATCTGGTCGGCAGAAAAGTCTTATGCAAACTTGAGAGAAAAGAGATTGAATTTCAAGAAGGCGATAAAGTTTTTCATAAAGTATCGCATTGGAAAAAGATATTGTGTTTTGGGCACAAAGTAAATCAAATTCCAAGATTCATTGGACCTTATGAGATCTTAAAGAGATTCAGACAGGTGGCCTACCAGTTAGCATTACATCTAGAGTTAGACAAAGTTTATAATGTTTTTCATGTGTTGATGCTTAGAAAGTATCGATCAGATCCTTCACATGTCATTGCATCGGGGAAATTGAGATCCAACAAGATTTGACTTATGAAGAAGAACCAATATGGATCTTGGCTCAATAAATCAAAGAATTACGTAGCAAGATGATTCTTCTAGTCAAAGTACTTTGGCAAAATCATAATGTTGAGGACGCTACTTGGGAAAGAGAGGAGGACACGAGGAAGCAATATCCACACCTCTTCATATCATGTACGTCTTAAAATTTGAGGACGAATTTTATATAAGGGGGAGAGTTGTAATACCCCAAATTTTAGATAGTGACCAAAATACAAATTTTGAAAGTTAAGTGACCAAAGTATAAACTTTGAAAAAGTTCAAGAACAAACATGGTAATTTTAAAATTTTATATTTGGCCCCGTAAATAAATAGTTTACTTCAAGAATAATGTTTATATGGAGATCATAATTTTCGTATGAATTTTGTATTAAAAGTTATAAAGAGATAAAGTTGAGGAAAAAATCGGTAAATCGGATCGAATAGAAATTTTAGGAAGATCTGAAGGATGATAAATTAGACCTAAAAATATTACTTCCATATTTTAAAATGTTGTAAAATAATACAAATCTTTGGAATTTAAGATTTAATTCTGTCGTAACCGGTTTTCGTCCGGGCACGAAATATTATACTTGGGTGAAAAATTTTATGTGAATAAATGGTTTTGAAAATAATTTGTGAGTCGCCATCGGCCTTTTGGGTCAGGTAGGTCGAATACCTAAAAATTATCTTTTAACAGAGTTTTTTTTAAGAAAACATCAATTAAAAAAATGAACTGATCTGCGTTTATAACCAAAAATTCGTTCTTTTTAATAATAAAAAGGGATTCATGGTCGATTACGTTTAGGGAAGGATTAGCACCCCTACAACGCCCAAAATTGGTACTTTTTAATTATAAATTGTCTCTATTATTAAAATTTTAAAAATTCAAAAATATATTTAATTTATAATCCTATTATTTCAAAATTATATATAAAAAAAATATTTATTTATTTAAAAATATCAGAAAAGAACTTCTAGGTGCCTTAAGACAGCTCTTTTCTTTGATATTGATAAATAGTAATTTAAATAATATTGTTTAATTTTAAAATACCAGAATAGGACATCCAGTTGTATTAAGACTGTCCTTTTCTTCTATATTAAAAATAAATATTAAAATAACTTATTAAAAAATTTAATTATTATTTATTATATATATATATTTATGAATACATAAAAATATTTAAAAATATAAACAAGTAAAATTAAAACAATAAAAATACAACTAGAACGATATATTTAAAATCAGTAAAATAAATGAAAACATTTAAAATAAATGACTAAATTATAGTAAAAGTAAAATTAAAAATTCTAATTCATAATTAATCAAAATTATAGGGATTAAACGTGCTATTTCTTTATTTTTTTTATTTAGTGACTAAAATAAAATTATCTAAAATTTGGATATTATAATAAAATAAATTAAAAATATAAACTAGGGATTAAAAAATTAATTATTAAAATTAAGGGATTAATTCTGTTATTTATCCTAAATATATTATTTTAATATAAAGGACTAAAATAAATAAAATTAAAATTTCGAGATCAAATTAAAAGTATTATAAATTCGATTTAGTGACTAAAATGTAAAGTTTACAAGTTAGAAGGACTACGGACGGGGTTTAACTATTATCTAATTACGTGCATAGTCCTTCCCGAAACGACGTCGTTCTGGAAGGCCTATATAAGGTCCAAAACGGCTGGCCCGAAGGGCCAGCCTTCATTTCTCCTTCTCCTCTCTCTCTTTTTTCTGAGAGAAAAAAATTTTCTCTCGCTTCTCTCTAAAATAGAGAGAAGCCAGACGACCGGCCTCCGTCTGCCGGTGTTCGTCCTCCGTCAACCACCGCCGCCAGCCACCGTCTTCGGTGGCCGGAATAATTTTTTTTTACATTAAAACGTAGATCGGACCGTCCTAATGACGGTTCCGATGATCTTTTCCTTTAAACGACTCCCGATCGGAGCAAATCTAAAAAATATACCTTTGGTTTTTCGAAGGTTTTGGTGAGATCCGGTGGTTGGCTTCCTCGGTAAGTTTCTCTTCTTCCTTTTTCTTTCTTTTCTGTTTCTTTGCTGCATTTGTTGTTGAGATCGTTGGTAGTATTTGATTTCTCTGTATTTCTCTTCTCTCTATATATTTTCTGTCTCTCTTTGTCTCTGTCTCCGTCTCTGTCCTTTTTTTTTTGTTCGCAGATGGGGTGATGGCTTTATAGCCATCACCGGTGTGGCCATCGGACCGGTCTGAAGGGTGAAAAATTCGGTGAGTCACCAAAGCTATGCTGGTGACTCACCATAGAGGCGACGTGGACGATCGGGGTTGTGGCAGCAGAGCTTCTGGAGGCTTCTTCGGGGTGGCTTCGTGGCATTGGTGGAGTGTAGGCAGCGGACATGTGGCCTTCTGGAACCAACGGCGGTGGCTGAAGACTTCTGAGGCGGCTGGAAACCATTGAGGCGGCGGCGCACGGGGCTAGGGTTAGAAAACCTTAACTGAAACCCTAAATGTTTTAGGGTTTCCATCTGGTTTGGGCTTGTAATATGGGCCTGATTATTGGGCTCCGGGTTTTGTAATATTAATAAATAATATATATTAATAATAATTATTATTATTATTATTATAATTATAATAATAATAATTATAATAATAATAATAACATTAAAATGAAAAAAAATGAATATCTTCAGTTGCCCCTCTTTGCTTATTCTTAATAAGAATAGAGCAAAGACGAAAAGATAATAAGTTTTTTTTCATTCGACTTCACTTGATTAGTATGGAGATGTTGAATAAATTCTTCTTTTTTTTTCAGATGAGTTCTTCTCATCATGAACTTTCCGCTGGGGATGATGTTGACCTCTTTCTTTCTGTGATAGAGTCATTCAAAAGGTTGAATAAGCTCTTCTTATTATGAACTTCTTCTTCTCCTGATGAGTTCTTCTCATTATGAACTTCTCTGGGAAAACTGACCCATCAAGTGGTGGATTTGAGCAAAAAGTTGAACAAATTCTTCTCATTATGAACTTCTTCTTCTTTCTTCAGATGAGTTCTTCTCATTATGAAATCGAACTGGAAAAGATAGTCCATCAAGTGATAGATTTGAACAAAAGGTTGAACAAATTTTTCTCGTTATGAACTTCTTCATCCTTCTTCAAGTAATGAGTTCTTCTCATTATGAACTATACCAGGAAATTTTAATCCATCAAGTGATAGATTTGAGCAAAAGGTTGAACAAATTCTTCTCATTATGAACTTCTTCATCCTTCTTCAGATGAGTTCTTCTCATTATGAACTCGAACTGGAAAAGATAATCCATCAAGTGATAGATTTGAACAAAAGGTTGAACAAATTTTTCTCGTTATGAACTTCTTCATCCTTCTTCAGATGAGTTCTTCTCATTATGAACTTCTCTGGAAAAGCTGACCCATCAAGTGATGGATTTGAGCAAAAAGTTGAACAAATTCTTCTCATTATAAATTTCTTCTTCCTTCTTCAAATGAGTTCTTCTCATTATGAACTTTTTCTGGAAATGCTGATCCATCAGATGATGGATTTGAGCAAAAGGTTGAACAAATTCTTCTCATTATGAATTTCTTCTTCCTTCTTCAGATGAGTTCTTCTCATTATGAACTTTTTCTGGAAAAGTTGATCCATCAGATGATGGATTTGAGCAAAAGGTTGAACAAATTCTTCTCATTATGAATTTCTTCTTCCTTCTTCAGATGAGTTCTTCTCATTATGAACTTTTTCTGGAAAAGCTGATCCATCAGATGATGGATTTGAGCAAAAGGTTGAACAAATTCTTCTCATTATGAATTTCTTCTTCCTTCTTCAGGTGAGTTCTTCTAATTATGAACTTTTTCTGGAAAAGCTGATCCATCAGATGATGGATTTGAATATTTGCTAAAATTTTGAAATTCCTGTCAAATATTCAACATGGATAAAATGAATGAAAATGCTCCTATTTTGAAAATGTCTAAATATGATGCATGAATGTTGATGCAATCTTCATTTGACTTCAAAATGGTGAACTCAGTTTTCCTCCACTTCATCATTTATTGCCAGGGTCACCTCTGGATATCAGTGTAGCAACTTATGCTATCAAGCTTGCATTTCTGAAGAACTATCTGATCAACTTGTATCTTTATGTATTCTTTGCTTCATGAAAGTCTCAGAAGAATTGTTTTATTTGTGGAACTCTTGTCGTAGTCAGAATTATGACCTTAATGCCCCATTTTGTCTTGGATAAAACCAACTTTATTTGTTTGGACTTGTGTAGAAATCCCATAAAGTTTTCATCTTTGAAAAGAGAATCTGTCATCTTTAAAAAGAGAATCTATCATCTTTGAAGAGTGTAGATGTAGATATGCCTGACTCAGCAGGGATTAATTAAGAGAGTAGAGTCTGTTCTGATTTGACTCTTGAAACATATCACAAGGAGGATTTATTCCAATTCCTTTCATGTCTCCACATCTAATTGGATCTCGAACAAAGCAACTCAAACCATATCATGTAAAGATGTTTAACAACAACCTATTGTTTGATCTTAGTTGGCTCCAATAGTTTCTTGTTGTTAGAATTTTAGCTCTCCTTCTGTGGAAAGAAATCTTCATCATATCTCAACTTCTAATCTTGGGGTTGAAGAAGACAGACTTCATCTTGGATCAAAAATGGAAACCATATGATCACAACATTGGTTCAACACCATAATCACTGGTTCATAAAACATTTGACAATACATTCATCTTTTCATGTGGTTTCTGTCGAGATGTAAAACACTTGACAACACATTCATCCTTTTCTGTGGCTTCTGCTCAGATGTTTGTAAAACATTTGACAACACATTCATCCTTTCTTGTGGGTTTTGCTCAGACGTTCATAAAGCGTTTGACAACACATTCATCCTTTTCTGTGGCTTCTGCCAAGATTTCTTAATCATTGAAGCTCTTTGCCTAGTGTTCAAAGCTTTTGAATGATGTCATAAGACCATTTGAGAGCAAAACTCAGTGGAGATTCAAGTGTGATATTAGTATGACCAAAAAGTTGGTCAAATTCACAAAATGTACTAGTGTCGAATTGAATAGGAGATACCAACTGATCACGTTTTCATATCGTGCAAAGGCAAATATAATACTGATCACGTTTTCTTCTGTAATGAGCGTTGTAAGAATTAGAAACATATCAGCTATAGGGGCCATGTACAGGAAGAGGTTCATGGAATTCTTGCCGCTGGGGATGAAACACCCATGATAAAACCAAAATAGATGAAAACTCAGTTCACCCTGGCTAGCAATGATGATCCCAATAACAACGGGAATAACAGTAATATAAGGGAGAGTCGAGTCTCCCTTTTCAATGTCATCAAGTAAGCAAAAACTGATGTGAAAAACAGCTTCATAATCTCAACATTATGGTTGAAACTAACTGCTAGGAATCTCAAAGAAATATTTCCAATCATCACCGACATACAAAAGGCCAAATTCAGATTTCGAGGTCTCGCGGAACTGATCCTTGGATCGAATGGTCTACAAAGGGACCATCTTTATTCATGTGATTGTGATGTAGCTTAATAAGGAACACGCTATCATGTGACACATGGTTAAGAAGATTGGGTATTTGAAAACATATTTGCTGAGTAGATATTTTTTCAACAACATGATCATAATGTAAATGCCTGATGAACGAAGCAATTATGTATAGTCAGCTTCATTGTCATTGTTTCACCATTTTCATTCTTCATACCTTTCTGTCTCATTAGAAATATCTGTTCAAGTCAATGATCTTGACAGATGATGATGTGGGCCTTCAGCATGCCCCAACAATTGCTGATACGATCGTTCAAAAATGCATCAACAGTCCTAATTCTGATTGAAATGAGCTTTCAACATGCCCCGATATTTGCTTCTTGTTAATCTGAGCCTTCAAAATGCCCACATGGATCTGTCTGAAGGAACCTTTAAAATGCCCCAACATTTGCTGATACATATGTTAAAAGTTTGCTCAACATTACTTCTTGTTGAGATGAGCCTCCAAAAATGCCCAAATATTCATATTGCTGTGAGCCTTCAAAATGCCCCAATATTCTATTTCTGGTATAAATTGGCCTTCACTATGTCCCTCTAGATCTGTCTAAAGTGGGCTTTCTAGATGCCTCAATTTTCTATTTCTGGTTTACTCTCAAAGTCTGTTTGACTTGAATATCATGATCCCTACAAGGTTCAATTTTGACAATACACTGTGGTGGATACTTGTGGCTTTATTCGTGCTCCAAATATGTTTATCCTGAATACTCTCATTCTGGTGTCACTAAACAATAATATTGTCAAGTAACTAGAGAAATTCTCTTGATATTGTCACAAACTTAAGAAGTACTCAATCATTCTGACAGAAACGTCTGAGATATGTGTCTTCTGAATGAGGTGACCATTTTCTGTATCTGGAGGGATTTAGTCGGACAGAGTAGTAAAAATAGCTTGGTAATCCGTTCCAGGCTGACACAGTGGCTTATCATCTTTCAGTGAAGGCCATCTCTGAAATACACTTTTCTGTGGGAGAGAAACCAATTTATGCAAACAGTAATCTGATGCAATGGCAAGACTACATATACAATGGTACAAGCTCATCAAAAATCCGCACCCATGCAACATGTTGATCCTGATAACAACTCATCTGATTATGAAGCGATCTTTCAGTATGATTTCACAGATATTGATAGTTCTTCTGATATCGAGGAAATCATGAATTCTGATTCTGATGAGGAGAGTAAACTGTTGTACTTGACAAAAATGAGATTCTCAGAGGTTGAGGCTTCAATAACCATGGAGAGATGTGGTTCAGATTCATCAATTGCAGAATTGACAGATTTTATATGTGCTGATCAAATGGCTAAGGTTACAGATGCACTTCTTATGGTAGAAGATAGGAAGCCATTATGCAATGATCCCAATTACAAGCAAAGGCGAAACTTGGGCTATGATTTGTGGAAAAGGAAGAAGCAGAGGAAGCTTGAAAAGAAGCTTCTTAATGAAGATGATCATGCAGTTCATCTTTCAATTCCAATAATCGGTTCTGGGGTTCCTACCGAATCAGATCAGATAACTCAAAGAACACTTCCAGAAGATGCTATTGGGTCTCCTTATTTCTACTATGAGCAAATTCATCTTTTCAATCCAATGATTGGTTTTGGGGTTCATACCAAACCAGATCAGATAACTCAAAGAACACTTCCAGAAGATGCTATTGAGTCTTCTTATTTCTACTATGAGCAAATTCATCTTTAAAATCCAATGATTGGTTTTTGGGGTTCATACCAAACCAGATCAGATAACTCAAAGAACACTTCCAGAAGATGCTATTGAGTCTTCTTATTTCTACTATGAGCAAATTCATCTTTAAAATTCAATGATTGGTTTTTGGGGTTCATACCAAACCAGATCAGATAACTCAAAGAACACTTCCAGAAGATGCTATTGAGTCTTCTTATTTCTACTATGAGCACATGGCACTTGCTCCAGTTAATGTTTGGACTGGAATATCACAGTACTTATTCGATGTAGAGCCAGAATTTGTAGATTCGAAGCATTTTCATGCTACTACACTGAAAAGGGCTATATTCATAATTCTGCCAATTGAGAACAGATTTTCTCTTATTTTGCTTCCTCCATGTGCTGATGCTTTTCCATTGACAAAGAAATGATGGCCTTCCTGGGATCCAAGAACAAAGTTGAACTGTTTATAAACATGTACAGGAAGTGCCAAATTGACAGAAAGGATCTGTAAGGCTCTTGAAGCTTATGATAATGAGCCACATTCGAGTGTCCAGAAGTATGTTCTTGATGAGTGCTGAAAATGGAATCTGGTATGGGTTGAAAAGAATAAAATTGTTCCACTTGAATCTGATGAGGTGGAAATGCTTCTAGGTTTCCCTAAAAATCATACACAAGGATCTGTATAGAGACATGTTCCATGGTGGTATCAATGTCCTGTCTCTTTTCTCTGAGATCAATGATGCAGAAGTTTCCTTTTACTGTCTTGGCATACTTTTGAAAACAGATGTGCAAGAACTGAATGATGATCGGTTGGAGCAATTGATGAGTAGTTTTGTCGAATTCGACCTTGTTGTAAGTGGCATCCAACGTAACAACCTTACTGGAAGAAATAAACATCATTGTGATGGGCTTGAAGATTTTTGTTGGTGCATTTACTTGCAATGATTGCTACAACAAACTGTCTCTTCTGCTGCTTCAATATATCCCACTCTTTTCGAATTATGGAACGGTTTAGTTGACAGTAAAATTTGTCATCTTTAACTTTTGGAATCCTGTAACCAATGTTACTCTATATAAAAGGCCTATAAAGGTAGATTCTGTTCCAATGTCTTATTCTGTGCCATAAGTCCTCAAATTCAAATTCAGCAATCTTCTGAAGGACATAATGAATATCATCTTGACAAAGAAAATGATCAGCATAGAAGAAGTAGCAATAATGTATCAAGACTTGAGCCAGCATCACGGTATAACCAAAGTGCAGGTAGTGACTTGTTCATGGCTTTATGATGTAATCTTCTAGAGAACATGAATTGATGGTTGGGGAAAATAATCTTTCTGGTGATGCTTATCGCCCTCAGCATGAGATAAACAATAATCTTTCTTGATGAATTGCTAATGTCATAGGAGAGTGTCACAAGTTCAATTCTCCAGACTTTCTGGCTTCTTGGACCACTTGCCTTCAAAAATGTGAAGCACTTCATTCTTCTGGCTTCGTTCATTCTTTTTCTACAACAGAGGTAGAATAAGCAATAATTACTTTAAGGACCTTCCTCATTTGAGACTGTAGTGTTTGAAAATGTTTTTTCTCCTTTCTTTATTGAAGAATGAAAGAATTTTGCAAAGTATTACCCCTTTCAGGTTCACAATATAATCGAATCATAAACAATGAGTTTAATGAATATCAAATAAATCAACTACACTTTTAAATCATTCAAAAATCATAGTCCTATGGCAAGTGTCAAAATTATTGACTGATTTGAGGTGTAGGTTGATTTTGGTAAAGTAGGTTCTTTCAAGTTGGTTCAGTATGTCGCTTCGGGCTTCCACTAACTTGAAGAAATGGTTGTTATGCTCATCTTGTAGAGATGCTTCTCGTTTCCAGAATCTCAGGAACGTTTTTGAGATGTGTATTGCTTCATTAAGAGCTTAAGATCGTCTCTTATGTCGTTGTTGCACCATTCAATATTCGAGCCGCCTTTTCAGGTTTTCAACTCGAATCCTCCTTTGGTTTCAAAGATGTTTTTTTAAAAATTTATATCTTGAACCCTCCTTTTATCATTTTTCATATCATGCATTAAAGATTTTAAAAACCAATTTTTGCAAATAAAAATCAATCTTGAGAGGCGGAATGAATTCTGAAGATATTCTCTTTTACTTTGAAATCCATGTACGATTAAAATGGACTTTTCAGGTATGTAACGTAGGCCATGGCTTATGGTTATGAAAAAAAGGGATAAAAAGGCCCAAATAAGTGTTTAAGGGTCATCAAACCAAGGATCAATTCATTCTGATGCCATCAATCTTGTTTTGTTTGACTTGGATCTGCCTTGCTGGGGAATTTTCCATCAACTGGATCCCTCTAGACTGCCAAATTTTGGATTCATTTCCATTTTCTCATATCTCCAGCATTTCTTGCTCTTCTTGTTTGTACTTGATCAACCTTGTAACTTGAGGCTCAATAAATCACCCATCTTGATTCAATTTTCCTTTTTCTTTTTTTTTTCTTCTTTCTTTGCTGGATGAGTATAATACTTCAATTGCTTTGAGCACCTCCTTTTCCTTTTGCATTTTGGAGGTTTTCCATTATTCTTGATTGGATTGATCTTCAAGCACTCTGTATTTGACATACTTTGTAGTTAAAAACTTTCATGACTTCATGGAAACTTGTCTTCGTAATAAAACTGTATTGACAATCTTTATTCTTGTGAGCCAATATCCTTTACCTTGCCCCCCAATGTAGAGGGTGATCTTTGGTTAGGGTTGAATTAGAAGAAAAATTATTCAGGCTCAAATGGGGACAACAAAGGATATATATATATATTAAAGGATAAATGAAACAATGCCGTTCATCATCTCATACACAGAAACCTTTGTAAAAAGAGGTATCCACAGGGGGATGAATATTCAAGATTAACTTTATTTACATGAAAAAATGTAATTAATGCATGATATATTTATTTCAATCAATCACTTTCCTCTTCTTCTTTGAGTATGCCCTAATCACTCGAAATTATCATCAATGAGTTGGTCCATGTTGCCTCATATCGTCTCTTCTTGCAGTAAAATTCACGAATAGTTGAAAGTTTGGTTCTTTTGAGGTCTTTTGGTTTATGATGGTTTTGTATTTGGAAGGACAAATGTGTGACTTATAAAGTCATGTATATGGTGAAAGGTAGTATCATCAATCAATCGACTCTACCCGAGAAGGTAAACATCTAGAGTTTGTGTCTCAAAAACAGGTAGAGACATTTCTTCAGAGTCTTAGATAAATGTAGTGTCAGGATTTGGTTTTGGTAAAGGTCGAGTAATTGGTGTTGGATTGGATATGGAAGATATAATTTTATCACTTGCCAATAGATCTATAACTCTTGCAAATTTAAAAGAATATTTAATCTACTTGATACTCAATAATCTCAAGATTAAAACTTGATTCTTTGCTCATAACCATAAAAGCAACACAATTTATTTTTTTGCACAAAAGGCGGAGAAAGAAACAAAAAAACAAGTTCAAACAAGATGCTGAAAATAGAAAAGTACTATAGTGGTAGATAACACTTCCACTTATTTATTTATCATGACTCATCACTCCTCTATTGTTGGGTATGTACTTGGCCCAGGATTTTTATCCTTATTTGCTCCCCATTTCTTGATCATTTCTTGTGTCAAGACTCCCTTATCGACGAGCATCTCTATTTCCTTTAACAGTGACCAAAAATTCCCTGTTGAATGTCCAGATACTCCCAAGTGAAAATTACAGAAGCTATTTTGATCATAGCAATGAGCATAAGGCCTTGGTGACACCTTCACCAATCTTGGTGTAATGTATTGAGCTTTAACCAAATGAGGGTACAGGTCTGAGATAGATTCTTGAAACACCTTTAGAGTTTTTCTTGCTCGCGAGGCTATCACTTTCTTTGATCGTTCTGAACGAATGAATGCTCTCATGTTATTGAGGGGGTTCTGAATGCTCATTTCAGCTATAACTGGGGTAGTATTAACCAGACTCCTTAAATTTCCCCTTGCCTTACTGGTTTTCGGAAAATCTGATATAGGTATCTGAGGTGTCTTCTGGGTTATATCTGCCTCATTCTTTCTTAGACCTATAGGCCAATCTCGAATTACATCCATGGGAGCCTTTTGATTTCTTTTCCCATTTTCTTGTGCCTGATATTCTTCGTAGGATTTGGTTATATTAATTTTTGTTGCAACAATGGTTTCTGAACATTGAACCTTAACCCCTTCTTTTATCTTGCATTTTTGAATTGCTTGCTCTAAAGGGTCTTGGAAATTTCCCTTAAGGTTACCAGGAACCTTAGCTGAACAATTTGGAATTCTAGTCTGATTTATCCAAGGAACTTCCTTATAGGTCCAATTCTCATTTGGAGGCCATTGTGATTGATCAAGTTGTGGAGTAATTGATCTGGCTGAGAGCATTTTTGGATGCAATTTTTCACTCGAACAGTGGAAGGGAGGAAATTGAAATCCCTGCACATTCTTTTTCTTCTTGATCACTCTATAAGGTTTGGCACCATGTTTAACTGAATAAGACCTCATTGTATTAACCCCAGCTTCTTTCTTGACTTTAGTATTGTCAGAGCCTCCTATTTCGATGATTTCTCCACTTATGATAATGTCAGAGAAATTATTAGGGACAACCCCTATCATGTGATTAACATAAGGAAATTTTAATGTGTTGATGAACAAAGTAGTGAACTCTTTTTCAGTCAATGGTGGATGTACTTGAGAAGCAACGTCTTTCCATCATTGTGAATATTGTCGAAAGCTTTCATTGCACTTCATATTCATGCTTTGCAACATTGTTCGATTAGGGGCCTTATCAGTCATGTGCTTGTATTGACCCAAAAAAGCTTGAGCTAAATCCCTCCAAGAACGTATTTGAGTACGTTTTAGCTGATTATACCATCTGGATGCAGACCCAGATAAACTGTCTTGAAAACAGTGGATCAACAATTTTTCATTCTCTACATAGCCAGTCATACGACGACAATACATAGTGATATGATATGAAGGGCATGTGGTCCCATTATACTTCTCAAAATCTGGAACCTTGAACTTTGGTGAAATAACCAGGCCAGGGACCAAACTTAGTTATTTGGCATCAAACCCATAAAATGACTCAACTGTCTCTATAGATTTTATCACCTCTTCTATATTTTCCAGTAGTTGAGTGAATTTTTCCTTCTCAACTGATTTGTTTAGGTCAAGGACCTCATTACAAAATTCATCAGGCTTCAACTAAGAAGTAGTAGGACAATCAGTGGGGAACGATGCTCCAGCTTGATATGGTGAGTTCTTAACAGCAAAATAAATTGGTGACTGAATTTCCTGGGGTACAGAGGTGAACTCAGGAATATGAACAGGTGTAACACCCAAAGAATTTGTGGGGTTTTCAACAAGACTCTTTCCAGCAGTCAAATGCTTATCAATCATTTCTTTCATATTGTTCAGTAGATCGATCTGAGAATTAGCTTCGATTTGTGTCAACTTGCTCCTCAATTCCTCTTGTATTTCTTTCTGCTTTATCTCAAATTTGGCTAGCCTATCTTCAGTTTCTTTAGACATTTTTCTTGTGTCGCGCTGAGCGTTCTTGCTTCAAGGAAAAACCAAGATCACTTCGTTTGAAATCCTTATTTTATTGAATGAATGTTTTAATGTATTATGACATAAAAAATGCAAAGATGCCAAATGCAAATGTAAATATGTGAATGTAATAACAAGAATACAAATTGTGCAATACAAATGCAAAGATGCCAAATGTAAATATGCAAATGTAAAAATGTAAATGTAAATTATTTAAAATACCAGAATAGGACATCCAGTTATATTAAGACTACCCTTTTCTTTGATATTGAAAATAAATAAACATTATTATTTAATTAAATATGTTTTAATGCATGATGTAAATTTAAAAATGTAAATGTAAATACAAACGTAAAAATGTACAAATGCAAAATACAAATGCATGTATGAAAAGGTGTTACTCAAGAGTGATCATCTTAGAACAGATTTCATTGAACGCAAAAGTTTCGGTACATCAAACAAAACTTTACATGTAGGGATATATTTCATTCCTAACTTCTCCAAAGCCAAATTAGTCTATCAACTTAAGGGACATATTGCTTGTCTGGACTGCAACCTCTTCTATGACATTCTCTTTCATTTTCTGTCACTTCTCGGAGTTGCTCATTTTCCCTTGTAAGAGATCTTTTCTGTCCAAGAAGTTCTTGAACAAGATCTTCATATATGTTGCAGTTCTTTTTCAGCTTGGTGACCCCTGTTATCCATTCTTCTAAGGTACTTCCTAGGCCAGCATTTTGAAAGGTTTGACTGACTTCTGAAAATCTTCATGCATGGTTTTCATTTCTGTGCTCAATTTCTCGTTTTGGTCGTTCAAGTCCTTCAAATAACATGCTTGAGATTCATAAAAATCTCCACTACTCTGAATGTCCCGACTGATACTCTTACCATAGACTGCTTTTGGTATCAATCTGGCAGAATCTTTATGGATTACTTTAGGTATTAATATAACCGGTTCTCTGTGTGCAGAACTTCCCTCGATCCTCGTAGTTTCTTCAGGATGTCTTTCCTTGGTCGTATCATATTTTGTTTGATCATAAAATTTTTTGTCCATTTACGATTTCTTTCCAATATGATGAACAGTCTTTCAAGCCAACACCTTTTGGTTATGCCATGATCATGTAATGCAAACAAAAGAAATCAATATGAACATATTAGAGCAATGTAATATGCATGAAAAAAAATAGAATAGTTAGTACCAACTAAAAAAATCTATTTATCAATGTATAAATCTTAACCTCATGTTTTCTAGTTCCATGATTTGTTTGGAAAATTTAACTTAACCGCACGATTTCTAGTTCGCATGCATTTATTCAGGAAAAGGAAATAAAATAAATTAAAAGCTAGAGCTTATTTCTCCTTTGTGTATACCTACTGACAAAATTTCGGCATGGTTTCAGATTGAGAGAGTTTCTAGGGTTTATTATATGCAGGTTTTCAGTTCTAGGAGTAAAGGTACTCGAACTGTCCTTGTTGATGCCCCCTTGGGCTATCAAACCCTCAATCCTAGTCCATTACAGACTTAAACGGACCGAGTTCAATTCGAGGGGATACATTTCTCTATGACTAACACGGAGAATAAATTCTCACGAAGACATAGAGCATATACACCCCGAAAGTTACTTGCTAGGTCTGACACGGAGAATAATTCTCACGAAGACGTCGCTTTCACTCCCACTTAAAAGGGACAAACTCAATTATAGAGCTTTATGTTATGTAATGCAAGTGTTGTGTGTGAGGAGAAATTTTCAAACCTTTGACAGAAAAATAAATAACGAAATAAAATACTTACAAGTAAAATGAAACATATAAATATTATGAAAATAATAAGTAAATATAAAAATTTTGAAAAGAAAGAATTAAAAATTAAATATATGAACTTTTAATTTTTAATTAATAGAGACAATTTATAATTGATTTTAAAGTTTGACCAGTCCCCAGCAGACTCGCCAAGCTGTCGTAACCGGTTTTCGTCCGGGCACGAAATATTATACTTGGCTGAAAAATTTTATGTGAATAAATGGTTTTGAAAATAATTTGTGAGTCGCCATCGGCCTTTTGGGTCAGGTAGGTCGAATACCTAAAAATTATCTTTTAACAGAGTTTTTTTTAAGAAAACATCAATTAAAAAAATGAACTGATCTGCGTTTATAACCAAAAATTCGTTCTTTTTAATAATAAAAAGGGATTCGTGGTTGATTACGTTTAGGGAAGGATTAGCACCCCTACAACGCCCAAAATTGGTACTTTTTAATTATAAATTGTCTCTATTATTAAAATTTTAAAAAATCAAAAATATATTTAATTTATAATCCTATTATTTCAAAATTATATATAAAAAAATATTTATTTATTTAAAAATATCAGAAAAGAACTTCTAGGTGCCTTAAGACAGCTCCTTTCTTTGATATTGATAAATAGTAATTTAAATAATATTGTTTAATTTTAAAATACCAGAATAGGACATCCAGTTGTATTAAGACTGTCCTTTTCTTCGATATTAAAAATAAATATTAAAATAACTTATTAAAAAATTTAATTACTATTTATTATATATATATTTATGAATACATAAAAATATTTAAAAATATAAACAAGTAAAATTAAAACAATAAAAGTACAACTAAAACGATATATTTAAAATCAGTAAAATAAATGAAAACATTTAAAATAAATGACTAAATTATAGTAAAAGTAAAGTTAAAAATTCTAATTCATAATTAATCAAAATTATAGGGATTAAACATGCTATTTCTTTATTTTATTTATTTAGTGACTAAAATAAAATTATCTAAAATTTGGATATTATAATAAAATAAATTAAAAATATAAACTAGGGATTAAAAAATTAATTATTAAAATTAAGGGATTAATTCTGTTATTTATCCTAAATATATTATTTTAATATAAAGGACTAAAATAAATAAAATTAAAATTTCGAGATCAAATTAAAAGTATTATAAATTCGATTTAGTGACTAAAATGTAAAGTTTACAAGTTAGAAGGACTACGGATGGGGTTTAACTATTATCTAATTACGCGCATAGTCCTTCCCGAAACGACGTCGTTCGGGAAGGCCTATATAAGGTCCAAAACGGCTGGCCCGAGGGGCCAGCCTTCATTTCTCCTTCTCCTCTCTCTCTCTTTTCTGAGAGAAAAAAATTTTCTCTCGCTTCTCTCTAAAATAGAGAGAAGCCAGACGGCCGGCCTCCGTCTGCCGGTGTTTGTCCGCCGTCAACCACCGCCGCCGGCCACCGTCTTCGGTGGCCGGAATAATTTTTTTTTACATTGAAACGTAGATCGGACCGTCCTAATGACGGTTCCGATGATCTTTTCCTTTAAACGACTCCCGATCGGAGCAAATCTAAAAAATATACCTTCGGTTTTTCGAAGGTTTTGGTGAGATCCGGTGGTTGGCTTCCTCGGTAAGTTTCTCTTCTTCCTTTTTCTTTCTTTTCTGTTTCTTTGCTGCGTTTGTTGTTGAGATCGTTGGTAGTATTTGATTTCTCTGTATTTCTCTTCTCTCTATATATTTTCTGTCTCTCTTTGTCTCTGTCTCCGTCTCTGTCCTTTTTTTTTTGTTCGCAGATGGGGTGATGGCTTTATAGCCATCACCGGTGTGGCCATCGGACCGGTCTGAAGGGTGAAAAATTTGGTGAGTCACCAAAGCTATGCTGGTGACTCACCATAGAGGCGACGTGGACGGTCGGGGTTGTGGCAGCAGAGCTTCTGGAGGCTTCTTCGGGGTGGCTTCGTGGCATTGGTGGAGTGTAGGCAGCGGACATGTGGCCTTCTGGAACCAACGGCGGTGGCTGAAGACTTCTGAGGCGGCTGGAAACCATTGAGGCGGCGGCGCACGGGGCTAGGGTTAGAAAACCCTAACTGAAACCCTAAATGTTTTAGGGTTTCCATCTGGTTTGGGCTTGTAATATGGGCCTGATTATTGGGCTCCGGGTTTTGTAATATTAATAAATAATATATATTAATAATAATTATTATTATTATTATTATAATTATAATAATAATAATAACATTAAAATGAAAAAAAATGAATATCTTCAAATTCCATGTTTAATTTGGATCGGTTGATTAAAGTGGCAAGATTGTAATATTTGGAAAAATGCAATCGCAAATCGGTGAAGAATGATGTTGTTTGTTCATCTTTGAATTTGGAAAGATGATAAGGTTGAGGTGTCTTGGTTTGATGGTAAATATGAAGTTTCATTAAGGGTAAATTAGTCTTTTCCCAATTAAATGATTTTAATATTAATTAAAGATTAAAGGTAAATTAGCATGGAATTAATTTAAAATTTTTATATTATCTTTTACCTTTTGAAGAAAATAAATTTTTAAATCACTTTGAGTTGAGAAATATTTTAAGAAATTCATGTGATATTTATAACTTGTATTGATATAAGTATATGCGTTGTAGGTGTTACGGTGAGCCTGCATGTACTTTTACGTGGACTTGCAAATGAGTTTGCAGAAGTCTTCTGCACCATTGGTGGCAGACCTTGTATTTGCGTATACACACAAATGAAATGTGACAACGAGAATTTCAAACCATTCTTGTTTATTTATATCGACAGTATTGAAATCCCGTTTGATTTCAAAACAAAATTGGAATTAGCAATAGTTCCAATAAACAATAAATAAATTTTTGTTTACTTTTGATTTTGTTATCGTACAGAGTCAACGTTTCAAAACAAAATCAGTAACCAAAGTTACTTTCATGACAATTTCTATTAAACAGATTTGTCCACTTTGAGATTTTTGCAAATCTATTAAAACAGCAGGATAAATCCCAAAAATATTTATTAGCCATCTCATTTTTACCACTATATCTGAATTATTTCAAATTAAAGAAACGTAGAAGAAAGAGTCCTAAATCGTCTCGGATTAAAGGGGAAACATTAAAATTTCACCTACCTGATTGAATTCATCATTGTCAATCGAAACCTTGAACTATCAAAATTCAATGTGTGACCTCACAAAATGCACAACAACAAGGACTTCACAAAGATTTTAAAATCCAATTATTCAAATTCTTACACAGAAATTGATGGAACCATGTCCTGAAAATAAATTAAATGCAAAATCTTTACATAAGGGATTTTAGAATTCAGATTTCAGAATTGAAGCAAACATATCTTTTGTGTAAATTTTTCTTGATTTTCGCTCAAGATTTGTTTTGTCGAATTTTTAGCACTTCCCTTATAACAGTGATTAAACTTAAAAGAATTTTATATCATCTTGGTAAAATAACAAAAAATCTATCTTAAGACTATTAGACAAATCATTAATAGGAGAATAATATAGAAAACTAAAATAATGATAAATAATTTTAAAATACAATTATAAAATAATTAATGATAAAGAATGAGTTTACCATGTCTTAGGACTATTAGAAGTATAACAATATGAGACCATAATCACCTGAGAAGATAAAACAAATAAGTTTAAACTTCTTAAAAAAATAAAATCAAATAAATAGAAAGAAAATATTTTCTTAATTGATCTTTTGATCGAAAACAGTTTAAGTCTGTCGCTACACAATTTCCATAAGACATATTTTCGGCCACTCTTTTGGCGTTCGAGATCATTGGTCGTTTATCTACCAAGATACAATAACTAGATGATTATCTACAGTAATAAAATTGTAGAGATCACGAACTACTTCATCTATCACAGGAAAACTAAGAGGGAGTGAAAATATTTTCTTCGAGAAAGTAAAAGTTCTTGAATTTTTAGATGTCAAAAACCTAGCATGTTTGCTCAGTATTTATAGGAGATTTTCTAGAAAAATTTTCTCCAACTAAATATCTTTTAATATTCAAATTTAAATAGATTATATTATCTTTTAATATGAAATATTCAAAAGATATAAACTCCTTTTACTATTCAAACTTAAATACATATTATTTTAATTTAAAATATTTAAAATGATATAATTATCTTTGATATTTAAAGTTAAATACACAACAAATACCTTTTAATTTGACATATTCAAAGAATAATTATCCTTTAAATTAAAAACATCTTTTAATTTACAATATTTAAAAAGAACATGAATTTAATTTAAATATTAAATCTATCAATTAAATTCACTTTTTTCCAACATTATAGAGACAAAAATTGATACCATCCAACGACCGATTACCGATCAACTGCACTTTTCTGTCCAAACTAAAAAATGAACTGCCAATCGTAGTCCATATCATTTGATCGCATCAACAAACTTCATTTTTTATATTTGTGATTTTTTTAAATCACATCATCATATTTAAATATTAAATATGAATGTTGCACATGGATATTCTAAAAAATCAACAGAGGCTGAGGTTACTGGAACTAGATGTTTTGAAACATGGAGTTAGACTGTTTCATCAAAACTATGTTGTCTCATATGCTGTAATATGTAAATACATTACATATAATCAGAGACCAAATCAAGTTCAAGTAAAAGAAAAACTCATACTGGTAACAAAGCTGTGTATCATGAAAGAAATCGAGAGAGAGAAACATCAGCAATCCACTAGGTTACAGAAAAGGAAAATCTACCTTGAAAGGTTCTTAAAACCTTCTTCATCACTAAACAGGATAGCCAATGTAACTCTTAACGGTTGACGATTTAGGGTTTAGGATTATACGGTTTAAATAACGATCACAACATCACCTTATGGTGTTCTCCGACTGTTACGACACCAAAAGCACATATGTTATCGCGAGTTAAAGCAGTAATCTATCTTCAGACATCCTTTGCCTATTGACCCTGGCAATGAAATCATCGGCTCTTTTCTTCAATTCCTTGCTAGGCAAAACAAGCTCATGTTCTTCTCCCAGGCAACGCTTCTTCACCTTTTCTTCAACAGGTTTCATTTTCTTCTCTTCCTTGAGTTCCCGGGTCAAAGAATTTCGGAGGCGTCGACGGCTTTCATCGACATATTCATCATAGTACATATTTGTATCCCCGGAAAACGAAGAACCTGAAGCAAAAAACTTGTGTTCTCCAATCAGAACAACAACAATAAGGTTGCCTGCAATGAACATAAGATTGGGGAGATCATAGATGAAGAAAAAACACAACGTACAGCAACCAAACGCTATGAATGTATATGTGAAAAACTTGTCCCGAAACTCTTGTTTCTCAGAGTTGTTTGATTTCCTGTTGGCTCGAAACTTATGCATCAGGACTGGATCCATTGGAGAGCACTAAAGAGCTCACTCTAGGGGATGAGTTCAGATGAAAATTTAAAAGAACATGAACTGGATTTCCATCTGAGACTGATCCCTAAAGCTTACAACCAGAGGATTATATAGGGACAAAGGTGGTAGATTTCATTAAGATTTCTACATGTTGCTTTCTTTTTTTCTTTTATTTTTCTATAATGGGTTGGTTACTTTCTGAAAAGTCATGGGAGATTTATTAGTGTTTATCACTCTACTTTTCCCCACTCAATCAATTATTTTTCATCATCCAAACACTTCTAAATTCATATAATAGAAGGGAGTACAATATATGATTAGAAGATAAAGCTGAACTTGAATTTTGTTCAACTGATTTACATAATCATATTTTAAGAAATAGTTAATTGCATTACATGTCCTAAAAGTATGACTCTCATTCTAAATTGTTCCTTAAACGTTTAAATGTTTCAATTTCATCCCTAAACTATGACTATCATTCTAAATTAGTCCTCAAACTTTTGAACAATTAAATTTCATTCTCAAACTATGACATCAATTCTAAATTGGTCCCCAAACTTTTTAAACTTTCTAATTAATCACAAACTATATGCATGTACTATTCACATCCCTTGTTAATAAGATCGTTAGGCCAAGTTATATTATTATATGTTTGAAAAAAAAATCAAATTTTAGGTTAAACTATGGTTGAAACTAATTACATATTTTGATGGATTTGTCTATGAAATTGAAATATTTAAAAGTTTTTGGGACCAATTTAGAAAAAGAGTCATAGTTTAGGGATAAAAATAGAATGATCAAAAATTGAAGGACTAATTTAGAAATAGAATCATAATTTAAGGATGAAATTAAAATATTCAAAAGAAAGACAAATTTAAAATAAATATTATAGTTTATATACATATAATGCAATTAACTATTTAAAAATAACATATAAATTTAAGTTGAACATCTGCTTCGGTTTTTGAACTTTCTTTATATGCACCGCCACTGCCACTGCCACTACTCAAAGAAGCCCACTTAAAAAAGCATTCATGCTTTCCTTTACATTATTGGCGGTTGAAATATAAGATATTTAGCTTTTTCTTTCAATAATTCGATTAGTAGAAGGCACGTCGTCCACTAGAATTGTGAAGGAGGCTGGTGTAAGACACGGGAAAAGTAGGCCGGCACAAAAAAGATAGAGCCATGTTGGGATTTTCAATAAAAATAAAAGAAATGATTTCTAAACGGAAGTGGGTCTCGAAATATTTTTGAGGGTGAGTAGGGATGACAAATTGGTACAATTTCGTGGATTCCGCACCGCACCGTACCCGCTCTAATTTGGGTGGGGATGGGTATAATTTTAGTGGGTAATGGGCGGGTGTAGATTTAGAAAACGGTACCCGTCGCGGGTAGTGGGCGGGTAATGGGTTTGAGACCTTACCCACCCCGCATCCGCCCGCCCCACATTCGCCCGCCCAGTGAAATATCCATTAAATTTTGGACCATTATGAATTTAGGTATAATTTTAGAGACTAATTTATAAATCCTAATAGTGTATAAGATATAACTTATAATTTAACCAAATATTAGAGATAAGTTTATGCATAATTTTTTTTTTCAAACCTCTCATTACTACGCTGATCTTTCAAACCTCTGGTCTCCACTCTCTAGCTTATTCAGGTACGTTTCTTCCTCTTCTTTAGTCTTTAATTTGGTCTCTTCTTTAGTCTTTAATCTTTAGTCGAACCTCGGTGATATGATCTCGATTATGTGTTCCGAGTCATATATGAGTGTGCCCGATCGTGATTCTAGTCAGAACTCCACATTACTTTGAATGTAATCTGAAATTCGCAAACAACGTTGTAAAAAAGAAATGGATAAATAAAATATAGAAGTGGAAAGATGAAAGATATGTTGAAATTGATTAGCAGCGTAGGAAGAGTGATGCTTGTGGTTGAGGAAAATAAAGGATGAAAAGGTTGGTGAATATAGTAGGGAGTTCGTGTGTAGTATGAAGAATCTCAAGGAAATGGATTGTGACCCTCTAACTATATATGAGTTAGGAACCAACAATATAAATAGATGGAATCGAAGTGTAAATAGATGGAATGTTACCCACTAGCTATAGATGAGCTAGGAACCCACGCTATAACAAAAGGAAATGGATGAAGACAACAAGACCATCTTGAAGCTGATAAAGTTCTACAAGAGAACGAGAATGAAAGCAACCTCTCAAAGATGTTTTATATATTCAAAGTGTGTCTACAAATGATCCCAAAGGTGCCTATTTATAGTGTCATTTTTGGAAAATCAATGGACATGATTCTTGAATCATCATTCCCTCCCTCTTTAATGTGATTTATCCCCAAATCAACGCTTGCTACAAAAGGAAACATTCTTGACTTCCTTTTAGCTGGGAACTTCTTCATTCTTGTTTTCCACAAATACCATTCTTTGGAATTAAGTTTTTCTTGCTTGTGCACTTCATTTCCATGTTGTTCATCCAAATAGGTATATGGTCTTTGCATTTCTTCTTTGTGTTCCTTTGAATCATCATGACGGTGGGTGGAGAGTCTTGACCTTTGAACTCCTTCAAGTAGGTAGGTTATACCATCTCCTTTAATCTTTGTGCCCTTCCACATTATGAACCCTGAATAGATTGATAATGCCCATTTCATCTCCTTGAATTGATCATCACAAGCAAGATAAATTCCATGAATCAATATTCTACAAAATAAATCTAATTTAGAGCTTGCAACATCATTAATAAAATGAATGAACATAGAAAATTCATGAAAGTTCATGAATGGAAGTTGTCCCTTGAAATACTCAAGAATCAAATTCATTGAAACTTCCCTTTTATAAGGTTCTTTGAATGGATGGAGTAAACTTGGAATGTCAATGAACATGTCTCTTGTAACTTCAAGCTTCTTTTGAACTATCACTTTCAAGATAAAGTTCTCGTGGAACTCCCTCGAAGTTTACAAGGCGTCTTGAAAACTTTGGCTGAAACAATTGTGGCTTGGTTGGAGAATAATGTGAGAAAAGAAATAAATGACTACAAGAAAGAAAGAATATGAGAATAGGTAATGAAATCGTAAAGATAATGAAAGAAATGATGAAACGAATATGAAACCTTCTTAATTAATTTTTTAAAAGATGAAAACAATTGCTCCCACCCTTTTTAAATTTTTTTCTTTTTTTTTTGTGTTTTTACTAACCCGGGAGATAACAAATGATACGATATGCTTATTGAATCAGCTAGCTCTAATACCAAATGATATGATCTCTATTATGTGTTCCGAGTCATATATGAGTGTGCCCGATCGTGATTCTAGTAAGAACTCCACATTACTTTGAATATAATCTAAAATTCGCAAACAACGTTGTAAAATAGAAATGGATAAATAAAATATGGAAGTGGAAAGATGAAAGATATGTTGAAATTGATTAGCAGCGTAGGAAGAGTGATGCTTGTGGTTGAGGAAAATAAAGGATGAAAAGGTTGGTGAATATAGTAGGGAGTTCGTGTGTACTATGAAGAATCTCAAGGAAATGGATTGAGACCCTCTAACTAAATAAGAGTTAGGAACCAATAATATAAATAGATGGAATCGAAGTGTAAGTATATGGAACGTGACCCACTAGTTATAGAAGAGCTAGGAACCAAAGCTATAACAAAAGGAAATGGATGAAGACAACAAGACTATCTTGAAGCCGATAAAGTTCTACAAGAGAACAAGAATGAAAGCAACCTCTCAAAGATGTTTTATATATTCAAATGTGCGTCTACAAATGATCCCAAAGGTGCCTATTTATAGTGTTTCTAAGCAGCACATGAAAAGACTCAAAAGATGAAAACATTCTCATCAATTTAGCAATAAAATGCACTTGAATGCTTTGTCTTCTTATCTTCAAGGTTGGCTGAATATTTTAGATCATTTTGGGGATGAATCTAGACAATTTGAAGCTGAATTTGGCCTTAATTTCGTCCAAGGGGTGAAAGACTCTTGCTATTCCATGCTGAAAATTGTCTTAACAAGTGAATTAAATCACCCTTCATGGCATGCTCCCTTGAAGAATATGAACAACCCTTGAACTTAGATGATAACAATCAGCTTTGAATTCCTTGAATGGGTGAATTAAGATTCCTTCAATGGCTTGTCACTTGGCTGAAGTTGAAAAGACTCTCCCTTGCCTCAAACTTATCCAAATCATCCATGCATAAAATTCCCGTAACAAAATTCCACCCTGCACTGTCGTCAATAAATCGATCATATCTCAAGCTCACGATATCGGATTAAGGTGATTCAAAAGGTGTTGGAAAGCTAAGAGATATTGGAATAATTTCCAATTGATTTCTAGAACCAAACACATATGTATCGCATCCAGAATTGGAAGACATTCTGATTGACATTCTTGCATATGATGAAACCATTCAACTTCTCTCATGCACCTAGACACAAAGGTGAACTTTATTCAATATTTAATTGAAAGCATGCATGAAACAATTAAGAGTTAATTTAATAAACGAACTAGTTTGATGAATGAACTACTTCCCTAAATGAACTAGATGATTTAAATGCAATGCATGCTTAAATGAACAACACGCTTATTAAATGCAATGAATGTCATGGAACTAATAAAAGTCATGCAAATTCATGCAATGAATGGTATCATATGATAAGCATATTCTGAGAGGTAAATAAAAACATATGATAAAATATAGTGCATAAATGAGTAGATATATGATGAAGTAAGGTAGAACTCCCTTTGAATCATCCTTGGTGAACTTCAATGGTTTAATCAGATCAAGATAAAAGTTAGGGCTGATTGGGATCACATCATTCCCTCCCTCTTTAATGCGATTTGTCCCCAAATTGATGCTTGCTACAAAAGGAAACATTCTTGACTTCCTTTTAGCTGGGAACTTCTTCATTCTTGTTTTGCACAAATACCATTCTTTGGAATTATGTTTTGCTTGCTTGTGCACTTCCTTTCCATATTGTTCATCCAAATAGGTATATGTTCTTTGCACTCCTTCTTTGTGTTCCTTTGAATCATCATGAGCGTGGGTGGAGAGTCTTGACCTTTGAACTCCTTCAAGTAGGTAGGTTACACCATCTCCTTTAATCTTTGTGCCCTTCTACATTATGAACCCTGAATAGATTAATAATGCCCATTTCATCTCCTTGAATCGATCATCACAAGCAAGAGAAATTCCATGAATCAATGTTCTACAAAATAAATATAATTTAGAACATTGAACATCATTAATAAAATGAATGAACATAGAAAATTCATGAAAGTTCATGAATGGAAGTTAGCCCTTGAAATTATCAAGAATCAAATTCATTGAAACTTCCCTTTTATGAGGTTTTTCGAATGGATAGAGTAAACTTGGAATGTCAATGAACATGTATCTTAGAATTTCAAGCGATTCAACCTTTGAAACTTCAAGTGTAACTCCTTTTGGAACTTCAATGGACATGATTCTTGAATCATCATTTTGTAAAGGTATGATTCTTGGAATATTCTGTAAATCAAGATAATGAGTGGGAAGAAAAGACTGGTTAGTATAAAACATATTTTCCAACTTTTCACTTTCTTTTCTCTCACTTTCAAGCTTCTTTTGAACTATCTCTTCAATAACACATTCTTGTTTTTCAATGTGCTCTTTTTCACTCTCAATTCTCTTTTCAATGCTCTCAATGTCTTTTTCAACTCTCGTTTCTTCTTTTTTACAAACACTTTCATTTTGTAGTTGTTCTTTCAATTGTGTTTCTTTGACAAAATTATCAAAACACACTTGAAGATGAGATAGACTTTCTGAATTGAAAGATGCAAAATTCCTTGGCTCACTTCGCGTTGAACTTTTGACATTGATTCTTGTTAGAAAAATGGGGTCCTCCTTGTAAGATATTCTGCTGCAATTGGGTGTAGAACTAGAAAAAATCGATTGTCGTCTCTCCGTTTTAGTTGTGTTTTGATCTTCGATGGACGCATTTGTGAACAAGAAGGTCGTTCGATCATTCGATCTAATTTCTTTGAGATTGGGTCGAGATGCTTTTGAAACAAACTCCTTATCTCTCGTGTCATGGCTTGCATTTGCAAGTTTGGTGCACCATCATCATTTTTTTCGTCACCTCCTGAAATATGAGAATTGTCTCTAAAAGTACGAGACATTATTATTAATAAAAAATGAAAAATATACCTCACCAACACAAAACCTCACCAATACACTCCAAAGAAAAAAATTAATGTCACTCCACTTGTGTTTCACTCGGGATGGCTTTTACCCTTGATGTTCACTTTTGGCTTTTACCCTTAATGTTCACTTTTGCCTTTTACCACTCTTGCTTTCCTTTAAAGTTCTCTTGGAACTCCCTCGAGGTTTACAAGGCATCTTGTAGACTTCGACTGAAACAATTATGGCTTGGTTGGAGAATAATGTGAGTAAAGAAAGAAATGGCTACAAGAAAGAACGAATATGAGAATATGTAAAGATAATGAAAGAAATGATGAAACGAATACGGAACCTTCTTAATTACTTTTTTAAAAGATGAAAACAATTACTCCCACCCTTTTTAATTTTTTTTTTTTGCGTTTTTACTAACCCGAGAGATAACAAATGATACGATACGTTTATTGAATCAGCTAGCTCTAATACCAAATTATATGATCTCGATTATGTGTTACGAGTCATATACGAGTGTTCCCGATCGTGATTCTAGTAAGAACTCCACATTACTTTGAATGTGATCTAAAATTTGCAAACAACGTTGTAAAATAGAAATGGATAAATAAAATATGGAAGTGGAAAGATGAAAGATATGTTGAAATTGATTAGAAGCGTAGGAAGAGTGGTGCATGTGATTGAGGAAAATAAAGGATGAAAAGGTTGGTGAATATAGTAGGGAGTTCATGTATACTATGAAGAATCTCAAGGAAATGGATTGTGACCCTCTAACTATATATGAGTTAGGAACCAATAATATAAATAGATGGAATCGAAGTGTAAGTATATGGAACGTGACCCACTAGCTATAGAAGAGCTAGGAACCAACGCTATAACAAAAGGAAGTGGATGAAGAAAACAAGACTATCTTGAAGCCGATAAAGTTCTACAAGAGAACAAGAATGAAAGCAACCTCTCAAAGATGTTTTATATATTCAAGTGTGAGTCTACAAATGATCCCAAAGGTGCCTATTTATAGTGTTTCTAAGCAACATATGAAAAGACTCAAAAGATGAAAACATTCTCATCAATTTAGCAATAAAATGCACTTGAATGCTTTGTCTTCTTATCTTCAAGGTTGGCTGAATATTCTAGATCATTTTGGGGATGAATCTAGACAATTTGAAGCTGAATTTGGCCTTAATATCGTCGAAGGGGTGAAAGACTCTTGCTATTCCATGCTGAAAATTGTCTTAACAAGTGAATTAAATCACCCTTCATTGCATGCTCCCTTGAAGAATATGAACAACCCTTGAACTTAGATGATAACAATCAGCTTTGAATTCCTTGAATGGGTGAATTAAGAGTCCTTCAATGGCTTGCAGTTGGATGAAGTTGAAAAGACTCTCCCTTGCCTCAAACTTATCCAAATCATCCATGCATAAAATTCCTGTAACAAAATTCCACCCTGCACTGTCTTCAATAAATCGATCATATATCAAGCTCCCGATATCGGATTAAGGTGATTCAAAAGGCTTTGGAATGCTAAAAGATATAGGAATAATTTCCAATTTATTTCTAGAACCAAACACATATGTATCGCATCCAGAATTGGAATATATTCTGACTGACATTCTTGTATATGACGAAACCATTCAACTTCTCTCATGCACCTAGACACAAAGGTGAACTTTATTCAATATTTAATTGAAAGCATGCATGAAACAATTAAGAGTTAATTTAATAAACGAACTAGTTTGATGAATGAACTACTTCCCTAAATGAACTAGATGATTTAAATGCAATGCATTCTTAAATGAACAAAACACTTATTAAATGCAATGAATGTCATGGAACTAATGAAACTCATGTAAATTCATGCAATGAATGGTATCATATGATAAGCATATCCTAGGAGGTAAATACAAACATATGATAAAATATAGTGCATAAATGAGTAGATATATGATGAAGTAAAGTAGAACTCCCTTTGAATAATCCTTGGTGAACTTCAACGGTTTAATCAGATCAAGGCAAAAGTTAGGGCTGATTGGGATCACATCACCCGGTTTACTGCAAGTCAACCAACAAAACAGGACGAGTACAACAAAGTGGTTGAAAGGTCTTCAGATGGGTCAGCTAAGTTAAGGGTATTTTTGTTTTCGGCTTCGGAGCTGGATCCTTATGGTATGGTTCTATTTGGGGATTTAATTGATGATGGGCAGAAATATGTTGAGGTACTGAATGGAATTGTGCAAGGATTGGCTGGTGGCATCACACGGAAAGAGAGCTTGGTAAGTCTGGCTTCAACACGAAATTCTGATTTTAGTGGGAGTGAGGCTGTTGATAGCATTGGTGCTAGTCAGAGGGATGTTAATGGGGCTCCATCAACAAGCATGTTGTCACCTGGAGGGAATTCAACTACTTTTGTTGATACTAGTCCAAAAATAATGGTTCTGGATCCTAGTCCAGCTGTTCATGCAGATGTCGCTGTTCGTTTAGGAATTCCAGTGGTAAAGTATGTTCCTCCTCAAACATTGTCTGCTCAACATGAGGTTGAGTCGGAGAGGTCAAGGCCTCTTACTTCGACACCTCAACAAGTGGGGACGCCATTATGGAATGCAGTTAATCAACATTGGGGATGCCTCACGTTAAGTCACTTCTGTGGCTTGTTTGTAAAGGTCGTTTACTCACAAACGTAGAGCGCATGCGTCGGCATATTACATCGGATCCTAGTTGTCTTATTTGTAGGGCAGCAATGGAGACTCTTTCTCATATTTTTTGGGATTGTATTACTGCAAGATCAACCTGAAATATTGTGGTTAAACTGGAGAATCTGAATGTGTTTTATGGGATGGATTTTGAGGATTGGATCGTGAGTAATATTCAAGAGGATGAAGATGGTCGGGGGTCCCAAGCGTATTGGGATGTGCTTTTCGGAGCTATTTTATGGGGTCTATAGATTCGTCAAAATAAAATAATTTTCGAACCTATTTACTTACTTTGATGCATGCATTAATGTGATGAATATGTGTTTTACGTATCTTATATAACATGTTTTATTGTAATTATAATTACAAAATACATAATGACAGATAAAAGTGAACAACACAATACTACAGCCACCTCATCACCATCAATCTCAAAGTCAACCACTACAACAAGTTCTACCCCAACTTCTGACTGTGGTGTCATTTATGTACTTTAATTATATTTCTATACTTTAATTATGTCTTTTAATATGATTTTTTTGTATTTTAAGATCTATATTAACACTTAACTCAGATAATCATTGGTTTATTTTATTATGTTTCTTAATGGACGTGTTTGTTTTATATTTGTTGCTTATGTATAACTTAAGTTTGCTGTCAGGCGGGTCTAGACGGGTACGTCTCTAGTTGGGTAGTGGGTGTGGGGATGGATTTGAGAATACACCCGCGTGGGCGGGTGGTGGATTGAAAAATATTAGGTGGGTATGAGGGAGGGGGTTTCCGCACCCGACCTGTCCGTTTGTCATCCCTAATGAGCATACATATATTAATAATATAAAATTTATATATGATTGAGCATAATCAATAAAATAGATAATTAAATAAAAAAAATTCATATTCAGGGCAAGCATGTCTCAAATAAGAGTGAATCTGTCAATGCTTGTAAATCTACTATAGAACTACTTAATCCGTCTTTATAAAACATTTATCATTAAATGCTGGTAAAAGATAATGTTATTTTTTTTAGAGATTATGAGTTATATATAATGTGTGTTATCGATAAATTAAGAAAACTCTAAATAAATATTTTCTTACAAGTACCTTATACTATTAAAAAAAACAATGAGATGAATTCATCTCACATTGATTGAGAAACCAAACGTGGACTAACCCGTGAATTGGCAGATGGGTAAGTTGAAACAATTAGATGAATCTGAAAAGTTGTGCTTCTAATTAGATGATAACAATTCTCATAATGCTATAATGCTTATCCTTTTGGTCTTTTTCGATGCAACTTTACCTAACATACACTTAAAACCCCTACTTTAATTGATTCTTTATGTTTTGTTATATATATACACTTACCCTAATCTTATGCTTGATAAATATTAAAATAAAAAAGAAAAGAAAAGAAAGGGACGGGACGGGACGGGAGTTTAGAGAAAATAAATGATACACTTAATGTGCGTATGGATAGTTAAAATTGATGTATATTTTATAAAATTGCAACATTTTGATGTTGAATGCCAAATAAAATGATATGTTTTTATCAAATAAATTGACAATTAAATTATATTTAATACAAAAAATATTTTTAATACATATAATATTTTTTTGAGAAAATAACCTCAGTGACCGAAAATTCCTTATAATATATGATTATGACCAACTTTTTTTTGATTTGCCAAAATAACCAACAAAATCGCAATGCGATCTCTAAATCGCAACGCAATCTCCAGTGTCGCAAATCAGTTTCCAGATTCGCAACGCGATTCTGACTATCGCAACGCGATAATACATAATCGCAACGCGATTCTGACTATCACAACACGATAATACATAATCGCAACGTGATTCTGACTATCGCAACGCGATAATACATAATCGCAACGCGATTCTGACTATCGCAACGCGATAATTCATAATTGCAACGCGATTCTGACTATCGCAACGCGTATTTTATTTTCAAATTCCAAACACGAATATTAATACATCCCGTAATCGCAACTCTTAACCTAAAACCCTAAGTCACAACTTAGTCCCATCTCCATTCTCACTCTCTACGGCGACATCCGTCCCCATCTTTGACAAAATCCGTCCCCATCTCCGACAAAATCCGTCTATCTCCATCTCTCAGAGCCACCCTCACAATCATTCACGATCAGAAATGGAAAATCAACCAAATCAACCACCGAGGGTTAGTTTTTTTAATTATTTTTATTTTGAAAATTTTCCATTATTATTAAGTTTTTCATATTGAAATTGATTATAAGTTTACTGGTAATTTCAATAATAGATTAACCATTTCACTTAGATTGCTTATTAAATTCATTCGATTGCTGCCAATACTGCTAAACTGTTTAGTCTTTAACCCTGTAAAGTTAGTATTTGTCTTTGTTTTGTCTTTTGGTTGAAGTAATGCAATTCATTCAAGTTTCAATTTTAGACAATGACTATTTGAAACCGAGGATCGCAACGCGAAATGAAAATCGCAACGATAGTTTAATTCGCGTTGTGATAGTCATTTTCGTGTTGCGATTTTCATTTTCGTGTTGCGATTTTAAGTTTCAGAAACTATTATTCTACTGAAAATTGAAACTTGAATGAATTGCATTACTTCAACCAAAAAACAAAGACAAATACGAAATTCACAGTGTTGCAAATTTAAGTTTGAAGAATAAACTACTACTACTCTTTATGTTTATTATTGTTTTTGGTATATCTTCACAGTGTAGTTTTTAATCTAACTTGGTATGTTTATTGTTTTTGTAGAACTTTTTTCGGCTCAATTGACCTTCAGGAATAAAATAAGTCTAGTCACTACAATTGCATCGAAGCTTTCACCTGTACAAAGAAAATTGTTTGATGATACTTGCTTCGGGCCATGGCTGAAAGTACAACATCCGGGTGGAGATGCTATGTTGACCCATTTGTGGCTTCAGACCATGACTAGAGATCTACCCAAGAGTATAAAATGTGGTAATGAAGAGATATGGTTTCATTTTCCACCGGCGTATACGTGTTTTGGGCAGGAGGAGTTTTTCTTAATCACTGGTCTACACTTCGGACACGATGATGTAGGTCGATACACTAGTCATATTACTCGCCCATCATGGTTATCCCGGGTTTTTCCTGAGCTGTCAATAGAGAAGCTGAATTTACACGTCGACGACTTGACGAGATTATTGAATAAGAAAGATGGTTTTACTCTGATGGATGACGTCGATGTTGTCCGAGTATGCCTTTTAGTACTTTTGCATGCCGGCTTTTTAGGCAGAGATGTCAGACAACCTATTCCTAAGGACCTAATATTATTGGTAGAGGACCTAAATGCATGGAACCTGCTTCCGTGGGGTTCGTATCTATGGAAAACTACCTGGAATAAGTTGTCATCTGCCTTTGATGACCGCAAAAGTTTGCGTGGCGATGGTTCCAAATACACTTTGCCAGGCTTTATTTGGGCCTTTAAGGTAAGAATTTCTATATAATGTTTCCAAAATTATAATTAATTATTTAACAATTACTAATGTTTGTGTATTATATTGTTTTTGTAGATTTGGATATTTGAGGCTTTTCCCGACATGCAGACATATGCATTAAAAACTTCAAATGATATTCCTAGAGCTATTTCCTGGAAGAGGAAACAACGGCTGTTGATTTGGGAAGAGTTACTACGGTATACGATAATAAATGATGTAAGTTAACACAAATACTACCATATATAAACAAGTTATTACTAGTACACATTTAACTTTGTTTGAGCTTTTATATTGTTAGGAGGCCAACACTCCATTACAGAGGCTAACATCCATGGAGGCTGAGCTTGCCACTGATTGGTGGCAAGCTAGTAAGTGTTTTTTTGATGGCACGGATGATGAGCAACCTCCACTTCGAGAGCCATCACCTCACCCAGAGCCATCACCTGATCGACCACACTATATACCTCTATATACCTCTATAACGACATTTATCTCCCTGTTCTCCACCTCGACGGGATGAGTTAGGGGAGTTACGTGATGAGGTCAATGCCTTGCGTGAGGAGGTCGGTACTTTACGCGATGACAATAGTGCATGGCATGACGAGGTATCTACTTTACATGGTGAGGTAGCGGCTCTACGTGAGATTGTAGCATCGTTGCAGAATGAGGTTCATACTATACGCAACGAGGTAAGTTTAAGATTTTTCATATTTAACTTGATTTACTCGTAATTTCACTTAGATTAACCATTTCACTTAGATTGCTTAGTAAATTCATTCGGTTGCTGCCAATACTGCTAAACAGTTCTAAAATAACCCTGTAAAGTTAGTATTTGTCTTTGTTTTGTCTTTTGGTTGATGTAATGCAATCCATTCAAGTTTCAATATGCAGAAGAAGAATAGTCGCAACACGAAACTTAAAAATCGCAACGCGAAAATGACTATCGCAACGCGAAAATGACTATCGCAACGCGGAAATGACTATCGCAACGCGAATTTGACTATCGCAACGGGATAATAGCAATGCAAAATAAAAATCGCAACGTGAGAATCGCAATGCGAAAATGAAAATCGCAACGCGAATTTAGTTTCGCGTTGCGATTTTGGTTTCGCATTGCGATTATCCCATTGCGATAGTCAAATTCGCATTGCGATAGTCATTTTCGCGTTGCGATAGTCATTTTCGCGTTGCGATTTAAGTTTCGTGTTGCGATTTTATGTTTCAGAAACTATTTTTCTTCTACAAATTGAAACTTGAATGGATTACATTACTTCAACCAATAGACAAAGACAAATACTAACTTCACAGTGTTGCAAATTTAAGTTTCAAGAATAAACTACTACTCTTTATGTTGTCCTTGAACATGCACTAAACCTATATGCTGTCCTTTTAAATGTTTATAAGTGCTTACTTCCGGAATGTTATCTGATGCATTTTGTGAACTATGATAGAATAATGACTTGGGTGAATACCGTGCAAGTTTGAAACATATTTGTCTTTGTTTTCACTGTTTAATATCATGTCTGTTTATTTACTGATTTATGTATTAATTTATTTTTAGCGACCCGATAAGGTGGATGCTTTACGTCGGGTTTTTCTTGCACGACGGGGTTCACGCATCAGACGGTGTGCACGTGCCATTATGTCTCTGTTCACCCCAATAGTGCGAAGACTCCGTAAGAAGAAGCCCGACTCACCTGTCATCGTTCAAGAGGCCTCTCCTATCATTCAAGAGGCCCCTATCATCCCTCAAGAGTCCTCTCCCACCGTTCAAGAGGCCCCTATCATCGTTGAAGAGGTCCTTCCCACCATTCAAGAGCCTGATTCATACGGCGTAATATGTCGAATTATTGAGAAACCCCCTCACATGCTGGACATGATGGATGACTGTTGGCTTTCGTATGAGTTACCAGTCAGTACCATTCCGGCAGATGAAGTGGAGAGGAGACAACTACCGGAAACAATTCTGGATAATACCCTTTGGGCTAAGACCGCAGTTGATTTTTATCTACATGAGCGGAGCCAAGGGTGTTACGCTGACATATACAGACTCAACGATGATATGCATTTGTTGGTTGATCGGTCTTGGTGGGGTGTGTTATTAGGGGTTGAAGACAAAGGCTATTTCGATGGGGGGTAAGTCTTATTTTTCTTCTTATATTTCATTTTGATTAATTGTTTTTTAAATTTATGTAATTCACTAATATATGTTTTTTTTTGTAAAACAACATATTGATGCATGGGTGTCACGTCTTATAATAGTAAGGAAATTGAAGAAAAATAAAAAAATACGCGATATACAATTATGCCGACATCTTTTCACGTAGTTCACTTGAAGAATCAACGACAGGAATCATATGTGTTGGCTAATGGACAAGCTAAACTTTATCATGCATGGTGGGAGGTCGATAAGGTTAGTATTTATTTTTTAAATATTTTAAAGGTGTTCATAAATAAGTGCGCAATTTGAATTATTACTTATGATTGCAGGTGTTTATCCCTGTTTTGGAACGTACTCATTGGCTTCTCATCGAGCTTCAGCTCCCATCCCTGAAGATAATAGTATATGACAGCATGATAAATTACATATCATTGTCTGATTTGAGAGATATTATCAAGGGATGGAGCTCTCATTTGGCTAAATTCTTGGATGCGATTAATTATTGGACTTATTCTGAAAAGAAGAAGCCAAATAAGTTCAATGTTACAGTTATCAGAGGCGAGACCGCGCCACAACAAATGCAGGAAGCCAGAGGGGATTGTGGTCCTCTCGTATGCATTTGCTTGGAGCGTTTGATGACAGGAAGTACACAGTTTCTACCTCCCACTGATAGAGATAGAGGTGTAGTAGGTTTATGGTTTTGGTATTTTATGGCTAGAGCAATATATGCGAGACGCTGCCTACCTGCATCCGCGTTATGAAAGTTTCCATAAACAATTTGTAAGTCAAATGCTAGTGTTGTTAAGTACCTAGAATTCAATAATAATTTGCTGTTTGTTGGTTTTAGATGTGTAGAGAGTGTTGTTTGAGCAGATGTTTGGTTTCTGCAGGTTAATCCTGAAGTGAGCTGCGTGAAATTGATGTATGGGTGCATAAACAACTGTCTGGGGTACACTTTTTTTGATTGTTTAATTGATTCTTAAAAGTCTGATTTGTTTAATTGATGAGGAAAATAAGAATTATTAGCATTTTTTGCTTGTTTAATTGATTTATAAAAGTTGATTTGTTTAATTGATGTGTAAATAATTCTTATTTGTTCTTGTTTAATTGATTTGTAAAAGTTGATTTGTTTAATTGATGTGTAAATAATTCTTATTTGTGCTTATTTAATTGATTGAAATGTAAAAGTTGATTTGTTGATTTCAATCTGCATCATATTGAAGGCAAAAGACCTGTTGAAGGTACACTTTCGCAACGCTAAACTCAAAATCGCAATGCGAAAGTCAAAATCGCAATGCGAAAGCCAAAATCGCAACGCAAAAGTAAATTCGCGTTGCGATAGTCTAATACGCTTTGCGATTTTCTCGTTGTGATAGTCAAATTCCCGTTGCGATAATCAAATTCACGTTGCGATAGTCAAATTCGCGTTGCAATTTTTGAGTTGCGATAGTCAAATTCGCGTTGCGATATTCAAATGAATGTGTAATAAGTGATAACAACTAAACAGATCATAGCAATGTTCAAACTTAAGTTACTAATACATGCCTAACTGAAAATGTTAAAAGTTTACACATAAAATACACATAATAGTCAAATTCGCGTTACGATATTCAAATGAATGTGTAATAAGTGATAACAACTGAATAAATCATAGCAATATTCAAACTCAAGTTACTAATACATGCCTAACTGAAAATGTTAAAAGTTTACACATAAAATACACATAATACAACGTTTGCATTTAAAAATCACCTAAGTTAATAGTCCCAAAAGGTGAAGATGGTTGTGATTGGGATTTTGATTTTGATTGCGATTTTGATTGCCTTTTTCTTGACACTGGTGATCCACATGTCAACCTTGTATGACCACTTTCCTTGCACCGACTACATGTCGATCTCTTCTTCTCTTCACCCTTAGACGGTATACGATCGTGACTTTTTGGTCGGCCAGGTAGCCTTCTGTCTATGGCTGGTGGCAAAACTGTTTGTAAGTCATCTGGTATGTCCCACTCAGAATGATGTGGAATAGGGTAGATAATCTCGGCATAAGTCTATCGATATACTTCTGTAGTGTAGCAATCCATAGTGTATACGCTTGAATCATCTTGGTTTAGATGAAGAGCAACTTTTATAACATGGCCACACGGATAACCAGATGTTTGCCATTTCATACAACTACAAGTCTTTGCATTTAGATTGACAAGCCCATTTAAGTTATTATCCAGTACTTCAAACAAAGTGTTTGAACATGGTTCAACTCTCCATGACGTTGACTTCACAACACGTTTCGTTATCTTTTTTTCAGTCCATGGTGTAACATGATGTTCCAATTGTTGAAACATTTTAAGATTTCGATATAACAAATTAAGTTAAATGAATTTTAAGATTTTTGAAGTGATTTTCTAAGTATATTCGATATAACTATTCGAATATCAAAACATTACTCCAAATATTTCAAAAATCATTTTTGATCCTTACTTAAGTGTAAAATTAAGTTTTAATCATAAAACAATTTCAAAATATTTTACAAAGTATTTCGAACCAATTCAAAGCCAAAAATTCCAGAATACTCAGAGGGAACCGATTCCCCCCCATAGGAGGAACCGATTCCCCCCTGAATGGTTTGGCTCCGAGATTTCCAGAATGCTCGGAGGGAACCGATTCCCCCCAAGGGGGTACCGATTCCCCCTTGTTCAACGGTCGAAATATTTGAATTTTACACTTAGGGAACCGATTCCCTATGAGAGGGAACCGATTCCCCCCACTGTCCAAGCTGTTTTATTAAATGTTTTCACACTAAAACGGCTATAATATCTTCTCTAATTATCCCCAACGTTCAGAAGTGATCCAAGGTGTATTTAAGCAAGCTTAGAAGCCATTGATCAGATACAAGAAACATCAAGCAACTAGAATCAAGAGAGAATCAAAGAGAAAGCATCAAACCTCAAGTTTGAGCATTTCAAGCCCATTTTCATTCAATATTCATTTTGCTTTCAAGAACACTTTTTGTGCTCAGTTGTATTCATCTTTGAGTGTTTTTTTTCTTTGTTCTAGAATTGTGCAAACATCTTACCTTGTGAGGTTTTCTTGTAAGTTTGCAAATTTGTAATCTTCTCTTTGAGAAAAGAGTGTTCTCAAGAGTTGGGGTATACTCTTGAGGGAATTGTAAGGTTATCTCTTTGGCCTCAAAAGAAAGAACAAATTAGTGAATTTGTTGGAAAATCCTTAGTGTGGATAGCTAAGGTAGTGGACGTAGACTTTGTTTGAGAAAGTCGAACCACTGTAAATCGCTGTGCAATTACTTTCAATTTTCTGCAAAAGCTTCCACAAAATTTTTATTGCCAATTCACCCCCCTCTTGGCCAATTTCGTCATTCGATTAACTCAACAATTGGCATCAGAGCCTAACTCATTTGAAGGTTTAATCGCCTCTTGAGTCGATCCGGGAAGAGTTACATCGATTACAAAGTCATCAATGGCCTCCACTTCAAACTTCGACTCCGGTCTTGATTCGATGCCCGTCAACAAGCCTCCTTTCTTCAATGGAGCTAACTATGCCTATTGGAAGAATAGAATGATGTACTTCATTCAAGCAAGTGACATGGGAGCATGGAATGCTGTAGAAGAAGGATACATCAAACCTCTCACTCATCCAAGGTTGTGGAGTGAAGGAGAGACAAGAATGTTCCAGCTCAACTCCAAAGCCATCCATATTATTTTTTGTGCTCTTGGACCAGATGAATACGGAAGAGTTTCATCGTGTACAACCGCCAAAGAAATATGGGACAAACTTCAAGTCACACATGAAGGTACAGATGAGGTAAAGAAATCAAAAATTAGTATTCTAACGCATAGCTATGAAAATTTCAGGATGAAACCAAATGAAGACATCAAAGCTATGACGGATAGATTTTCAACGATTGTCAATGGTCTCAAATCATATGGAGAGATCATCTCAAATGAAAAGCTTGTGAGGAAGTTAGTCTACTCCCTCCCAAAATCATGGCAATCAAAGAAGACGGCAATCATCGAGTCTAAGGACCTATCGTCCTTAACTCTTGAAGAACTTATCGGTTCACTCCTCACTCATGAGATGATGCTTGAAGATGAGGTGGACCTTGATAAAGTTGAAGAGACACCAAAGGAGAAGGAGAAGAAGAAAAACATTGGAGTTGCTCTCAAATCCACAAAAGATGAGAGTGATTCTAATGATGATGATGACGAGGAAATGGCATTGTTTGCCAAACGGTTCAGAAAAATGATGAGACCTTACCAAGGAAGAAAATTCAAACGAAACGAAGGCCTCAAAAATGAACCAAAAGAGAAGGACCCAATCATTTGCTATGAATGCAAAAAGCCGGGGCATGTCAAATATGATTGCCCACAATTGAAGAAAAAGGGTCAATCAAAGAATAAGCACAAGGCTCATGTGGCTACATGGAGCGATGAAGAAGGTTCCGATGAAGAGGAACAAGAAGTAGCAAACTTGTGCTTGATGGCATTCGGGGAAGATTCTAAGGTAACCTCTAACTCATCTGATTTTGATGATTTATCTTATGATGAGTTATTTGAGGAGTACAATGGGTTGGCTTCGGATTATGAGAAATTGTTTTTAAAATATAAAAATGATGTTTCAAAATTGAAAAATGAAAACAAACTCATATCCAAAACCAACAACGATCTTGAAAGTAAAATCAAAATTTGCAAATCAAACTAGAAGAGTTTGAAAAGAAAAATTTAGATTTGCAAAATTTACTTTCAAAGATCAATGATGATCATCAAAAGAAAATTGATGATCTTAAAACTTCTTTTGATAAAGTTGGAACAAAACTTTTTGAAAAAGGTGAAAATTCAAAATCCAACTTTGTTAGAAAAAGTTTTAGAAACTACAATCATAGAGGTCCCCAAAGAACCTCAAATGGAAAAATCATTAGAAGTGTGTGGGTTCCTAAAGAACTCATTACTACTAAAGATAAAAATATCCTACACAAATGGATACCTAAAGGGACTAGGATTTTGGAAACTAATGAATATGGACCCAAAAGAATTTGGGTACCAAAAATCAAAAATTAATCTATGTTTGTAGGGAAAGGAGCATTGCTACAAGGCACGGGAAACAAATTCAAACTCATGGTACCTTGATAGTGGATGCTCAAGACATATGACCGGAGACAAAAGCCGGTTCATTGAGCTTAACGCCAAAAATGGAGGAGAAGTGACTTTTGGAGACAATTCAAAAGGTCACATTGAAGGTATTGGTACAATAGGTAATACCTCTTCCATACAAATTAAAAATGTTTTATATGTGAATGGATTAAAGCATAATCTATTGAGTATTAGTCAATTATGCGATAAAGGATTCAATGTCTTATTTGAAATTAATGGTTGTAAAGTCATTGACATTGCATCTAATCGGATTATGCTTATTGGTCATAGAATAGGAAACATTTACATGGTGCATTTAGATTCTATTGATATGACTAATTTATGCCTAGTAGCTAAGGATGAGCATGATAGTTGGTTATGGCATAGAAGACTAGGTCATGCTAGTATGAGTGTTCTGCAACGGCTAATTCAAGGTGATTTAGTTCGAGGGTTGCCTAAGCTTAAATTTGATAATGATAAAATCTGTGATGCTTGTGCTAAAGGAAAACAAAAACGAGTTTCTTTTAAATCTATTAATGATGTATCAACTAGTAGAGTATTACAATTAATCCATTTAGATCTTTTTGGGCCAACTAGAACTACTAGCTTGGGAGGAAAACAATATGCATTTGTCTTGGTAGATGACTATTCTAGATACACTTGGGTTCTATTCTTAAGTACTAAAGATGAAGCATTAGAAAATTTCATCACATTTTCAAAAATAATCCAAAATGAAAAAGGATACTCTATCACTAGTGTTAGAAGTGATCATGGAACTGAATTTGAAAATCTTGGATTTATTGAGTTTTGTAATTCTAATGGTATTAGCCACAATTTTTCAGCACCTAGAACCCCTCAACAAAATGGAGTTGTTGAGAGGAAAAATCGAACTTTAGAAGAAATGGCTAGAACCATGCTTTGTGAAAATAATTTGCCAAAATATTTTTGGGCGGAAGCCACAAATACCGCTTGTTATGTTATAAATCGAGTAATGATTAGGCCAATTTTAAAGAAAACTCCATATGAAATTCTCAAAAATAAAAAGCCTAACATTAGCTATTTTCATCCTTTTGGATGTAAATGTTTTGTTTTAAACAACGGTAAAGAAAATCTTGGTAAATTTGATGCTAAAAGTGATGAAGGAATTTTTCTGGGTTATTCCTTAAACTCTAAAGCTTATCGTGTATTTAATAAAAGAACTTTAGTTGTAGAAGAGTCTATACATGTTGTTTTCGATGATAATCCCCTTCCGAGGAAGGATTCTTCTGTTAATGATGATGTAGGTATTGTACAAGCAAATGACGTTAGATATGACGTTGGAGAATCATCATCAAAGGAAGAAACAAAAGATGAGGAAACTCATGATCCCCTCGAGAATCCAACCATTGAAGAAAGGGAAGTATCTTTTCCAAGAGAGTACAACTATGTCAAAGATGGTGAAATTATAGGTGATCCATCAAAAGGGGTAACTACTCGATCTTCTCTTAGAAATATCTGTAATTATGTTGCATTTATTTCATGCATAGAGCCTAAGAACATCAAAGAAGCATTAAAAGATGAACATTGGATTATGGCTATGCAAGAAGAATTAAATCAATTTGAGAGAAGTAAAGTATGGACATTAGTTGAAAGGCCAAGTGATAAATCTACTGTAGGTACTAGATGGGTTTTTAGAAATAAACTTGATGAAAGTGGTAATATAGTGAGGAACAAGGCTAGACTTGTTGCTCAAGGCTATACTCAAGAAGAAGGCATAGACTATGATGAAACATACGCTCCCGTAGCTAGGATGGAAGCAATTAGAATGTTATTAGCATTTGCATGTTTCAATGAATTTAAATTATATCAAATGGATGTTAAAAGTGCATTTTTAAATGGTTTTATAAAAGAAGAAGTGTACGTGGAACAACCTCCAGGTTTTGAAGATTCAAATTTTCCGGATCATGTTTTAAAATTGACAAAAGCTCTTTATGGTTTAAAACAAGCTCCTAGAGCTTGGTATGAAAGATTGTCAAATTTTTTAATTGAAAAAGGTTTTTTAAAAGGAAAGGTTGACACTACATTATTTTTAAAGAGAAAAGGTAAAGATTTATTAGTAGTTCAAATTTATGTTGATGATATAATATTTGGTTCTACTAATGATGTTCTTTGTCAAGAATTTTCTAAGCTAATGCAAAGTGAGTTTGAGATGAGCATGATGGGGGAGCTCTCATTTTTCTTGGGACTCCAAATCAAGCAAAGAAAAGATGGCATCTTCATTAATCAAGCTAAGTACGTCAAAGATATGCTCAAGAAGTTTGGACTGGAAAATGGGAAACCTCATAACACTCCAATGAGCTCTTCAACAAAGCTTGACTTGGATGAAGGAGGTAAATGTGTAGATGTTAAATTATATAGGTCAATGATTGGCTCTTTGCTTTATCTAACTGCAAGTAGACCGGACATTATGTTTAGTGTTTGCTTATGTGCTAGATTTCAATCATGTCCTAAGGAATCACATTTACTAGCTGTTAAGAGAATCTTTAGATACCTTAAGGACACTCCTAGTTTAGGACTTTGGTATCCTAGAGACTCTAGCTTTAGCTTGCATGCTTTTTCTGATGCGGATTATGGAGGATGCAAATTAGATAGGAAAAGCACCTCCGGTACTTGTCAATTCCTTGGAAATATGTTGATTTCTTGGTTTTCAAAGAAACAAAATTGTGTTGCATTATCTACCACTGAAGCAGAATACATTTCAGCCGGTAGTTGCTGTGCACAAGTTTTATGGATGAAACAACAACTTTTGATTATGGAATTGAAGTAGGTACCATTCCTATCAAGTGTGACAATACTAGTGCTATTTGTCTCACTAAAAATCCCATCCAACACTCTAGAACTAAGCACATTGAAATAAGACATCACTTCATTAGAGACCATGTCACTAAGGAAGATGTAGTTCTAGAATTTGTTGATACTTTGCACCAATTAGCGGATATCTTTACAAAACCCTTAGACAATGAAAGATTTTGGACACTTAGGAGAGAATTAGGTTTGACCAACCTATCTTCACTTAGTGTTTAAAATAATTGTAGCACTTTTAATAAATCTTGAAAAATGCTTATAATAATAATTTTTGATTGCATTCTTGCTATTAGTTAGGGGGAGTTTGTGATTCTTAATGAAAATTAATTTTATGTTCAAAAACAATTAAAGACTAATTTAATTATTTGAACATAATTAATGTTTGATATATGAGTTGCCAATACCACTAGAAAAGATTAATTTAGCATTTTGTGCTTAAAAAAAATCGGATTTTAGCATTTTGGTGCAGAGGGAATCGATCCCCCCATGAGGGAACCGATTCCCCCTTTGAAGGGGAACCGATTCCCCCCACAGGGGAATCGATACCCCCTGGGGTTCTGCTAAAATCGGGCAGAATCACCCCCAAACTCTCAAAAACCCTCTTCCTCTCTATCTCCGCCGTTCTCACCCTCTAAACCCCTCAAATCTCCATTTTTGCTTCAAATCAACGATATTAATCGGAATTTGCTTCATAAATCATCTTCCAAACCTGTTGGAATCATTAAAATCGTGCAAACAACATCTAAATCCCCTCAATCTTCATATTTCAAGGTAAACTTTTCTAAACTCTTTATTTCATTATTTTTGAACATAGGATTAGTTTCAATTAGTTCTAGGTTGAAATAGTGATCGGGCATTGATTATTTAGTGATTAGAAACAAGATGTTACAACTAATTTCATCAAAAACACAAGAATTTTTCAAATTTTTAAAATTTTCGAAATAAAAAAAAAAAAAAATTGTTGTTATTATTGTGTTTTGATCAAATTATATTGTTGTTATGAAAAACTATACATATATTGTTTCTCAAAACCATATTTTTCAAAAGCTTTTCAAAAACTTTGCCCATTAGGATTAATTTAGAGAATCTTGAAATATTGAGGACTCATTTGAGTTTTGGGATTAATTGAATTGCATACACTTGTTTTAAAATTGCAGGTTATTATATCTATTCCGATTTCCTTCACCATGTCAAATCCTAAACGTCCTAGGTCTTCATCTAGTCGTTCCAGTCGTCAACCAAATCCACCTCCAAATCCTCATTCTATTCCAATTTCTAATCCCAATCCCACTGATCCTAATTTGACTATCCAAAATTCGTGTTTCAATCATCCTGGGTCTAGAAATCACCGATATTGGTATTATCAGTATTTCGATTCTTACAAAATCCGGGAAGAACGTATTCCTTCTCGTCAAGCTATGTTAGCTATCAATTTTAAATATCTTCCCATTTTACAAGAATGGAAATTTGATAAACTATTTGATCTTGAACCCATCGTTTACCATCAACTTGTTCGTATATTCTACTCTAATGCCGTATGCGTTAAAAACCAAGCTGAAACCGAAACCATAGGAATTCGTTCCTACCTTCTAGGACAATTCTTATATATTGACCCGGCATATATAGCCAATACTTTTGGATTAGATAATGATGGTATTTCGAATGAAAAACAAATCTTAGGTTCTCGTTATAAAAGAAGAGATAGTGCGAGTGTCTTAGACCTACATGAGCGTTTTCTTCATCTAATGATTTCTTGGTGGTTTCGACCATCCGGAGGTCGTTATTCTACTCTTAGAGCTTTGGATCTTTGGTGGTTACATTGTTTCGAAAACCGTATTAAAATTAACCTACCTCAGATTATTTTTGCTGAAATTGTTGAAACCGTAAATCTTGTTCCTAACAAGAAACACTGTTCATCTCTAGTTTACGGTTACTTTTTGAGTAATCTGTTTTCCAAAGCTGGGCTTAGAGTCGGTCTAGATGCAGTTTTTCCTCTTAAGAAACAAATAAATCTTCTTTCCTTAACAAGAGCGGGATGGGTAAAGGACAAAGAAACCGGTGAATGGGTTCGTTCTTCTACTCCGGGAGCTAGTTCTTCACAAGCTCCACCCGAGGCTGACGAAGATCCCGAGTTTGAACAATTAATGAGGGATATTGATGAAGCTGAAGAAGAACCTGAACAACCCGAAGAGCAGCCCGAGGAGCAAGCTCAACAAACGCATCAAATGCCTCCATATTTTCAATCCTTTATAGAGACATTCGATTTCCGATACGCTACCATGGACTCGCGCTTTTCCTCTATAGAGTCTCATTTATCCACAATGGGAGCTCAACAATTAGAGATTCTTCGGGAGATGCGTGCAAACAATGAATCAACCAACGCTCGTATCAATGAACTCACACACGAGATGGCCGCTATGCGAGCCCGTTTTCCTCCTACCGATCCGGATGCTTGATTTTATGTTTAGCTTTAAAACTTTGAACAAAATAAATATTGTTTCAACATTTTGATTTGTTTGATTTTGTGGATTTTGGATATATGAATGGTGTGAACTTATATGTTTGGTGTGTTTTATACATTTCTGCATTATTTACATTATCATTAGCAATATGACCAATTTTGCCATATCACATTATTTATGAATATTGATTTATGAAACTAATGGCTAACCTCTCTTTTGATTGTGATCTTAGCAGCTTAAGCTTATAATTAATAAATCAATTGGCTAAATGATTTTCAAAACCTTGTTTTACACTGTCTTTTTGATTTAACAAAAAGGGGGAGAAGAATAAGTGTTTAATGTGTTTAATGTTTTACATGATAAATTGAAGAAGTGTTAAAGTAAGGGGGAGTAATTTCAAAACTTGATTTCAAAAATCTTAAAATGTTTTGTTATATCAAAAAGGGGGAGATTGTTGAAACATTTTAAGATTTCGATATAACAAATTAAGTTAAATGAATTTTAAGATTTTTGAAGTGATTTTCTAAGTATATTCGATATAACTATTCGAATATCAAAACATTACTCCAAATATTTCAAAAATCATTTTTGATCCTTACTTAAGTGTAAAATTAAGTTTTAATCATAAAACAATTTCAAAATATTTTACAAAGTATTTCGAACCAATTCAAAGCCAAAAATTCCAGAATACTCAGAGGGAACCGATTCCCCCCCATAGGAGGAACCGATTCCCCCTGAATGGTTTGGCTCCGAGATTTCCAGAATGCTCGGAGGGAACCGATTCCCCCCAAGGGGGTACCGATTCCCCCTTGTTCAACGGTCGAAATATTTGAATTTTACACTTAGGGAACCGATTCCCTATGAGAGGGAACCGATTCCCCCCACTGTCCAAGCTGTTTTATTAAATGTTTTCACACTAAAACGGCTATAATATCTTCTCTAATTATCCCCAACGTTCAGAAGTGATCCAAGGTGTATTTAAGCAAGCTTAGAAGCCATTGATCAGATACAAGAAACATCAAGCAACTAGAATCAAGAGAGAATCAAAGAGAAAGCATCAAACCTCAAGTTTGAGCATTTCAAGCCCATTTTCATTCAATATTCATTTTGCTTTCAAGAACACTTTTTGTGCTCAGTTGTATTCATCTTTGAGTGTTTTTTTTCTATGTTCTAGAATTGTGCAAACATCTTACCTTGTGAGGTTTTCTTGTAAGTTTGCAAATTTGTAATCTTCTCTTTGAGAAAAGAGTGTTCTCAAGAGTTGGGGTATACTCTTGAGGGAATTGTAAGGTTATCTCTTTGGCCTCAAAAGAAAGAACAAATTAGTGAATTTGTTGGAAAATCCTTAGTGTGGATAGCTAAGGTAGTGGACGTAGACTTTGTTTGAGAAAGTCGAACCACTGTAAATCGCTGTGCAATTACTTTCAATTTTCTGCAAAAGCTTCCACAAAATTTTTATTGCCAATTCACCCCCCTCTTGGCCAATTTCGTCATTCGATTAACTCAACACCAATGTTCCTGTAAATTTAAATAAATAATACTTAGTAAAATTTATGATAAGTTACGAATTTAAAGAAATAATACCTGCATGGTTTCTTTTCTTGTAGTACCACTGTTGAATAGAGGCTCGAAAAAACTCCATTAACATAGTAATGGGTAATTTCTGGGAATGACGACTTAGTGCGTTGATTGATTCTGCACTATTAGACGTCATGAAACCATATCTTTCTCCAAGTTGATGTACTCTTGACCATCTTTCAAACCCAACATCTTCTAGTGTTTGAGCACATTGAGGCAAAACACGTCTTAAACAATTTATATGCTTATTAAAATCCACTTCCCGATAAGCTTTTACAGCCTTCCATTATGTCCATTTGTGATTTTTTATATCAGCAAACCTTGATTTTAGATTTCTATACAAATGAACACCACAAAGTCCATAAAAAGTATCTGGGAAACACCTTCTAACAGCGTTGTCAATTGAGTTTTCCCTATCGGATATGATTGTCAGATTGCTAATAGGACCTATGCAATCCCTAAGATGCCCTATAAACCATGTCCATGAATCAGAGGTTTCAAATTTGCCAACCCCGTAAGCTATTGGCAGTATCCCATTGTTAGCATCCATGGCTACTGCTAATAAGTTTACTCCAAGGTATTGACCTTTTAAATGTGCTCCGTCAACTATAATAACTGGGCGCATGCAAGTAATAAACGAACGAATCTACAAAATCATATACACAAGAAATATAATCATTTAAATGTGAAATGCATATAACCAACAAAAATGAGTCAACAAAATTATATTGATTTACTAACCGCAACACCAATGGCGATAAACAGCAACTCAAAGCGTCCATCTCTATCTGTTTTGATATGAGTTACCGACCCAGGATTTTTCAGCTTTAAATTATGACAATAAGCCGGCAGTTGGGCAAACGATGCTTCTGGCGACCCCCTCAACAATTTCAAGGCATAACATTTGGCTCTCCAAGCTTGAGAATATGAGATACTAATCTTGAACCGAGCATTCATGTCAGTCATAATTTCATGTCCCCGGTATACCCTGCCATTCAAAAACATTAACTCAGCCAGAAAACCACCCAACACCTTTTTGTTTGCCTGTCTATGGTGAGGAAAAACTTGGGTTCTTGAACATGTATGTTTATCAATAAAAGTCCTAACTTGAAACATTTCCCGATCTTTTATCCTCTTTGCAATCATACGCCACGTACTGTTTTTGTCAATCATACACCTTGTTTCGAAACGATCTTTGCTTGATTTGTTAACTTTTAGTTGATAGCCATCTTCTACACATTTCGTATACAAAGCTATCTTCAAGTCTTCCTTTGTATCAAAACAATCATCTTTCTTGATACGAATAATTTTTGTGTAACAATGAACTACTATTTTTACCAACTCTTCTTTTGGCATATGAAGTAATTCTGGCATATTCCAGTTATACTCCCGTGGCATTTTCTTCGGGGACTTTTCTTCGGGGATTTCTTATTCTTCTTTTTCTTCTTCAGGGTTATATGAATTACATAATGGATGTTCAACATGTTCATTCACAGTCGTAGCTTCCTCCTCATTATCATCAACAACATCTTCCTCGGCAGCGGCTGTTTCATCATCAAAATTCGGGTATTGACCAATATCAAAATCATTACACGTAGGGTCTGTTTCTTCTTCTAAAACATCATCAAAATCCGAGTATTGACCAAGATCAAAGTCCGGGTATTGACCAAGATCAAATTTCGAATACTGACTAGTACTCACCATTTTTTCTGTTGGCTCATCATCGTCTAACTGGTCAATACGAAAATCGGAATTTGGTGCTGAAAGATGATTGGGATTTGGATTAGGGAAAGGTTGTGGGTTTTGAGATTGTGTTTGGTATTGGAAATGTGGTAAAAAAAAATTTGCTTGGTGATGAAATTGTGGTGGAACCATTAAATTTTGAGCACCATAAACTGGGGTTGAAAAACTTAGTTGATTACTACTGACTCAACTTCACTACTTCTAGGTTCAACAACATACAATGTAACATCATCTTGCGAAACACTAATGTAAGCAATGAATCATTCAGCATCTTCATTGTCGGTTAACAAATAAACTTTACCTTTTCTCTGATAAGATAGCCTAAATCCACTTAAGGGCTCTAAATTCAATTTATTTGCAACACGTAACATTAGAGTTTCATAAGTTAACTTTTTTAATGACAGTTTTAGTTGAAGATTCATGGTTAAAGGCATATATTGTAAAACACCATGAACATTCTCCCATGACCCTCCAAAACACAAATCTATTCAAACATGATCAACATTAGATGATTTCATTATTGTAAATTAATTTACTAAACAAACGAGCTGAGAAACTAAAACCTGTTGCCGGATGGGGAAGGATGTCGTTGGATATAGGAACGGATATTGCCGGAGAGAGTGATAGATGGAGATGGAATGAGTTGCGATTTAGGGATTTAGGTTATGAGTTGCTGCTGCTGCGTAGTTATATACCCAAAACATTTGTGTTGCGAAATTAAAACCTGTTGCGAATTTGAAATTCAGCGTTGCGACAGTCATAATCGCGTTGCGATAGTCAGAATCGCGTTGCGATTTACATATTCGCATTGCGATTTTCTAAAATCGCAACGTGAATTTGAAAAATCGCAATGCGATAGTCAAAATCGCGTTGCGAATCTGGAAACTGATTTACGATACTGGAGATCGCGTTGCGATTTAGAGATCGCATTGCGATTTTGTTGGTCATTTTGGCAAATCGAAAAAAAGTTGGTCAAAATCGTATATTATAAGGAATTTTCGGTCACTGAGGTTATTTTCTCTATTTTTTATCTGAATGCAAAAGGAGAAGGACCAAAAGTTAAATTAGACCATTGTTGAAAAACAAGGCTAATTTTGTGGGATTTTGATCACGATTAGGCATGTGATATTGGGTAAAAAGGTGAAACCTTTCTATTTTTCATCTTCCTTCCTCTCCATTCTTTGTCTTCCCTTCTCCTCCAAGTGCCTTACATCAATGGTGAGTGCTATGAACATCTTTCAATCTCCTCTTAAACTTTAAATTCGTCCTGGTTGAAATGTATTTGAGGTCGGGAGGTGGATTCCCCTTGAAAGTTTCCCTTCAAAATGTGTATTCAAAATTTGTATTAAAATAACAAATTGAAGTTTCCTGACTAGAGAAATAGATCCGGGAGTTAATTACGTGTTGAAAAAGATTACCACCTCATAGTGCCCTTTCAGTACCTAGTCACTTATATTATTGTCTTAAAAATAGAAAAAAAAAATAAACTTTAATTTAATCAGTGATATTTTAAATTAAAAATAAAATTCAATTATACTTTAAAGAAAACACGATTTCTAAAATGATAAAAAGGGAATATGCTATAAAATAAATAAGTGCAGAAACTTACTTACCATGAAACGCCTAATGAGATGAAAAGAAAAAAAAAATATTAGTAAAAAAAATAAGTAAAAAACGCGAATAAGTTGCAAAACTGAAGTAACGAACTAATATGGAAACAAAACAAATATCAAAGGTGAAATGATAAATAAAAATAAAAACCAAATAAATAAGTTAAATTAAAAGGGGAAAAGGAATAATTATCTTGATTAGAACAACCCATTTAGATAATGATAAATTCCACCTATACCTTAAAAAGGGAACAGAATTCGTTTGTAATGTATATAATACGTTAATATGAAATAAATAAACAAAAACAAGACTTACCTTATTCTAGAAACCTAAAAGATTAAAAGAAAGAAAAGTATTAGTATAAAAATAAATAAAATAAAACAGAAAAGAATAAATGATGTATTAATCTTAAAACAAGACAAATATTAAAGATGAAATAAAGTTAATTAGAGGGGAACCTGAAAAACAAAACAAGTAAAACATTAATAGAAATAAAATAAAGATTAACAACTAAAAATTAAAAAAATAATTATGACGTATAAAAATAATTCAGGAGTTGAGGTGAATAAAATACAAATATAAATATAAAAAAATAAATAATATTAATTAATTTAAGTAATATAAAAATAATAAATAACCTAAAAACATAAAAAATATTAGTAAAAGAAAATAATAAATTAAAGATGTAAATAAAAAATTAATAAACAATAAAATAAAAGAAAGGGCCAAATTAAAATAAATGTAACTTGAAAGTCATAAATAAAAATAATTAGGGGATTAAATTGAATAAAAACTCGGAATTGATCTTCAAAAATAAAACAAAAATCCTGATGTTAGGGACTAAAATTAATTATTTATCAAATTATAGGGACAGTGGAAGGCCTTTACTCATTTCTACCCAAAAGAATTGGAGTAAGCCTCCCAAAACTACAACGTTTTGGATGACTTTCTATACCCTTTTCTAAGCTTCATTTTCTCATCTTCTCTTTTCCTTCCCTCTCTAGAGAGAAGCCCTATCTTCTTTGTAGACATACAAGAGGGTCACCGCCACTCACCCGTCATCATCGTCGGTCATTTATCAGCTGTCGACGTCAATATGGTCGTTTGAGCCCAAATTTTATCGATTGATTTGTCTTGGTCCCATGAGTCCAAATTCGAGATCCGATCGGCCGTCGTCCACCATTGGATCATCATAATTTTTAATTACATTGCTTTGGGTGGTGTAATCTTCTTTCTCACAGTTTGGATATGCCAAAGAAAACTTTCAGCCACCACTAACTTCGTAGACCGAATGGTTAGGGCCTTCTTTTCTCTTTCTCCTTTTGAATGTTTTGTTCCTCTCCTACTTCTTCTCTATTTTTTATTGGTAGTTTGTGCTATTAACAAAAAAAAAATGCAAGCAATTCTGAAGGAACAAAAAACAAACTTTTATTGATTTTGTGTGTTTGATTACAATGTTTGTAAGTCTCCTTCGTTTTTTCTATCTCGAATCCTCATTCTTGTTTTTTTGCAGGTTCCGTTATTCAATGAGAAGCTTCCTTTTTTACAGTAAGAATCAAAAGATTTCAAAAATCTCTTTTCCATTTAGTCTTGGATTTCTTGTAATCTTTTCAGATTTGTTTTTTTATTGGGAAGTTATACGGTGCGCACCTTTAATATAGAATTAAAAAAAGTATTATTGATTTTATTATTATTTAAATAATAAAATTGATAAAAATTTATCTAAAATATTATTATTTATACTTAAAATATTAATATTTTTAAAATTCTGATAAAGTATCAAATAATAACAAAATTGGTAGAGAAAATAATAAAATCGATAATGTTTTATCAAAACCGATAAAACGTATAATAATAATAAAATCGATAAAAATAATAATATTTTTAATAATTATTTTATTAATTTTATTATTTAAATTATAATAAAATCGATAATGTTTTTTTAATCATATATTAAAGTTTTTCTTGGCATGCTTTTGTTGCCTTAATTGCTTCGAACAGAATCTAGGGACGATAGTCCGGTGCGTGGTGGAGGTATTTCAAACTTTATCACACGTGGGGATCTTGATAGTTGCGCGTGGCGTACACATACCTAGCTGGCACCAACTCCTTCTAAAGCAGTGGCGGCTGCACTAATGGGGTCTCTCATTTGTTAAAATTGTGGGCCTCTCATAGGCTCCTTGCAAATGGGTTGATCTATTTGAATTAGTTGGGCATGTAGAAATAAATAAAGATCATCATTTATCCATATATATACACTTAATAAACAATATATAATAATAATGTCAATAATATTTATAATAAATATATTAATTAATATATAATAAATAGATTAGTATATAGTAATAAATAATAACACGTATGATAATATAAATATATATAGTAATACAAATATTAGTAAATAATATTAATAACATAAATAATAATAGTAAAAATATAATAATAGATAATAATATTAAAGATATGTAATAATAAATAGTAGATAATATAAAATAATACTATATAATAATAATATGAATAATAAACTCATAATAAGTAATACATATTATATAATAATAATATTATTGAATAATAGGAGTAATGAGATAAAATGAAAACAAAATTAAAATTCAATCATTGATGAAAATGAGTGTCTACAACTGTTCATCTTTTCCAATTATCGTGTAACGAAAATAGGAAAAATAAGAAAATACACAAATTTTTGTTCGACATTTAAAACAAGCTTGTTCCTGTGATGTCATGGCATTTAGCTTCCCCTCAAGAATCGGGAAAAACTTCGGGTGACTCCCTTCCGCGGGTTAAGTCAGGTGAAGACTTATTCATTATGGTGAGTTAAGTTATATCGCGGATGATTATTCTTTCTATGATGCTCTTTGAGTTCAATATCTTTTGTCGCGAAGTTAAAAATTGACTAAAAAAACTTGTAAGCACCCTATGGGTTAGATCGGTTGGAAAATAGCTCCTCGTTGTTGAGTTAAGCTTTTGATGTGGATGACTCCTCCATTGTGATTTAACTCAAGGATGGATGTTTTTGGGCCCAATATATTTCTTCATGAAGTTGAAATCTGACATAGAACCATCGACCTTCTGTGGGTAAAGTTGGAAAATAACTCATTGATGTTGAGTTAAGTTATGTTGTAGATGGCTCCTCCATTATGAGTTAAGTTAAGGTTTGACATTCTTCGAGCCTGATATCATTCGTTGTGAAGTTGAAATCTAACTCAAAGTTGTAGATGACTTCTCAATTGAATATCCTCTTTCGTAGAGTTGAATTTGACTTAAAGATTTGTGAACCTTGTACGGGTTAATCTGGTTGAAATAGCTCCTCGTTATTGAGTTAAGCTATGTTATAAATAACTCAGAATTTTTTCTACACTAAGTCAGGATCTTAACAATCAAATCCGTACTTAATCGAGTTAAGTATGAATCCTCAAAGCACTTTCTCATTCAGGGTCAACTCAAACTATTTTACCTCTCAAGGACATTTTCGTAATTTCTTAACTAGATAACTTTGATATTAACTCTTAACGAAAATAATTATAATATAGAGAATTTATGGTTAATTGTTTTCCTGAACATTCTCTGATCTTGAAATGATTCTTTAACAGACTTCCAGATTCTTGCCCAAACCCACTTGGGGTTAAAAACCGATTATCCAAATTTTCTAAGCAAAACTAGTATTTCCTATGCATTTCAGTATTTTCATCATATCAACATGTCTTTAAAAACCTCTTATCCCACTTCCATGGTTAAATCTTATTTTTTACAATATAAGGGTATTTTTGTAATTTTATTCTACCGGAGTATTCTCGTAATTTCTCATCCAAGTACTTTTAACATTTAACCTTTAATGACATATAATATAAGCTACAAATCCATGATAATTCCTTTATCACTCATCATAGAACTCATAATATAATTCTAATAATCCATCAATTTCTTATATTAATTATCTGAACCATAATCAGTTGCCAAATTTCTACTGTATTCGGATCGAGTGTAGAAATTCATTAACTACACAAATGAGACCAACATTATCTTATTCATGCATTTACCAATATTCACATGTTCCATAAAGCATAAAGAGGTAGTAAAGTATTACCTCGATTTTCATGCCATATTGATCGACAATATAAATTCCATTCGAATGACCTCGATCTTAAAATCAACTTCCAATAATTCCTTAGATGCATATCAACAGAAATTACATCAAAACCATAGCTTAATTCCGAAAAACGGATTAAATCAGGTGATAAATCAGTTAAAAACAGCTTACCGGGTTCAAGTTTGGCGAAACGGACTGCGGAATCGAACTCAATATGTCGACAAAACCCAAACAATAACTCTTGAATTTAAGCTCACCAACTCAATTTCTAGCTTCTAATATTTTTCTCAAGAACCCGGACCTTTAAATATCGAACTCAAATTCCAAAATAAATTTCCTAGCCATAAAAATAATTTATTAAAAATCCTTTCTGTAATAGAGGGATATAACTGAAAAAATTAAGAACTCAAAGGGCCAATTTAATACTTAGCTACCAAGGCAAGTGACCTAAATAATCTTATTCAAACCATTAGACAACATTCATAAATATATAAAAATAGAAGACAAGGTTGAATTCTCACCAAACTTGGATGACTCATGTTATGATTTACCCTTCATCCTTTATTAATTTTTCCTACAACCCACTTGATTTGCTCCTTCATCATTTGTCAATTTTGAAGGCTCAGGCATTGGACTTTCCTTTGCTCAAGTGATTACATCGTCCACCTTCAAACCAGGAACAAAATCCCTATGTTTGTAATATGTTGTACTCTTCGAAGCTCTCCACTCGGCTGTCCCTATTAGCTCGGCAAAAACTTCCAGCAGGGTGCCACCGCATCCTATGAATATGCAGTGATCACGATAGGCATTTATGATGAAATCCTTTTTGGTGAGCAGTGCTCTGTTTGGTTCTGCGATGCGAGGTTGCACCAAAGCTAATGGTGACACCGTAACTGTCCATACATCTTTTCATTCCTTCCATCACCCAATCGCTATTCACCTTGATAGCAGGCCTAGCTGCCTCCGAGAACTCCACTTGGACGGCGGTGTCGCGATTTGAAATGGCTGTCACCTGAATTATCGTCAGCATCTCACCACCGAGATAATCTCTGGATTCTTGTACTCCTCCACCATTCTCTTGATTGATTTTAGCGTTAAATTTTATAATAATTTTGGAGTGGGTTCAACAAAGCGCTCATTATTCGTCATTACTAACATGAGTTTGTGAGCAGTTGAGCATACCAACTCTTTGGAATAGACAGATAGTAGGACAAATAAAATTGTCTTACTCTATCAAATACACCCACCACCATTATTCTACTGAAATCATAAAATAAAGAACTCTCCCCACTTATGGTCTCTATTATCCAAATTATAATATTAATAATAATAAACAAATTCATATCAATCAATAATGTATAGAATTCACGTGAATTCTAGAGTTTTTGAACCCAAAGAAAGGCAAAATTATATTTAGAGTCCTCAACCTTTTTAAAATTCCTTGATAGCCAATATTTTAATTCGACCACTTCTATAAATATCATATGAAATTTTAACTCATAGATTAGGGTGTTACAATTCTCCCCTCCTTAAAAAAAATTCATCCTCGAAATTCATTCATGTCACATAATTTCATAAATGAACTTCCATCAGTTCCTTCATAGCTTCACACATCTTTTACAGAAGTATGGATCCTCTACAAATTCTTAACTAGCTGAGTACACATTTTCATCAGAACTTTTCCTCATTCCAATAAAATAATCAGAACACATTTATCCTTGTGGAATCAATTCAGCCTTTAGTTACGATAATAAGCTCATAAAGTAGTAGCATACCCCAATTTCATTTCTGGAGTCAGGTCAGAATTTCTCAAATGAGTAACTCTCACATGGCTCGTGAGGTACTTTACATCGTTTAGACAGACGTTACTCGTATTCCTTTATAAAACGATAGAGTCCTAACGGATAAAATCTTAGATTTGCTCATTACAAATAGGGACTCAACCTTGGAGTTCCGGTTCAAAGAGGTACGATCACAATCTAGGGGCATGTACTGATCATACATCTTTTTGAAATTCGACCGGCCAGCCTATCTTGAAAATTTTGACTCAACCATAGCTCTGATACCATTAAATGTAACCCCCTCAGATCGATACGGGTAACACTATCCAATCTAGAGTGTCATATTAGGGCCACCAGAGCGACCCACTGTAAAAATAGCGGAAAATTTAAAACTTTTATTAAAACATGTAACTTATAAAATAATTTATCGGTATGCTGAAATAAAACAAATTTTCAGACTCGTATATAAAACAAAATACAATTGCAAGCCCCTAATCACATGTACCATACTCTGCAACCAACGCTGGAAGAACTCCCTTACTAAAGTCGATAACTGCACTGATACAATTCTTTTAACCTGAAAAGGTGAGTAACATAGTGAGCTTCAGAAAGCTCAGTAATAAAGAACTACCAGATTATGCTGAAGAACGTGCATATACAAATAAACATATATTTCCTTATTGGTTCCGAACATCTACAGATTTTATGATGAGCTGAGATCCTACTAATATTTCAAGGGTAGAAGACAATGAGCTTTCAGTTTAGATAAGTATTTCGAAAGACTAAGTTCAGGAGATCAGAATAGGTTCTCTAGTGTATTCCCGTAAAATCAGTAAAAAGATAAATATTTTTTTAAAACATATATATATACCCCCATCCATTAACATCATAAATGTGTAGGTTCCCCATAACCATACACCCAACCGCACATGCCATTTAGACCCTGAGCACAAAGCCGAGGAGTCTGTAGATAATCTCCCTCCAATAATAAACCCCTCAGATAAAACATTTATCCGTCGGTAAACGGAGATATCAAAAACAAAATAGAATTCAGATCAGATATTAGAACAGAATCCATATCAGAAATCATAACAGAATTCAGGTAATATATCAAAACAAAATTCAAGTCAGAAATCAGATAAAATATTTATATGATTAGGGAACACAATAGAGTTTACAGATATTATTCAGAGGTACTGAATAATCTTAGTAGACAGAGAAATACGGATTTTTAGTATACCGATAGAATACCAGAAGTTAGAAATACTATTGGAAAAGTTCATTAACTGACGGAATCATCAGTTATTCAGAATGTGACTTGAGATGATAAGGAAGAACTAAGATTCATAACCTTTACAATCTATGTCGATTGATTGGATTATCAAACAACTCTAGATGAATAGCTCCCAGAAATAGTACTTGTCAACTTGTCAATTCATTAGCCTTCCAGAGTTTTTATTCTTTAATACCAAATATTCTTATCCATAGATCATCTTCTGAGTCATCATTGAACAGATCTTAAGGAGACGAACATATATTCTAATGTCTTTATTTCATTTCCATGTTTCAACTATATCAGGAAATGTCGACGTACTTGATTTGTGGTTCATAATCCATAAAGATAATACATCACGTAAGTTCATCTGAGTTTTCAAGCTTATTCTAATTTCTTACTAAATCCTCAGTCCTTGAGGTTACCTAGTTCATTTAGCAGTCAAGTCTATTCTAGTTACTTCGAGATTTTCCAGAGTAATTCAGACGTTTCTAAATTTCAGATACATATTTTACTTTTTTTCAATTCAGTTCGGTCTTTGTGGTTGATTTATCGAACAGATATCCAATTCTTAGTACTAAATACGATATAGAGTTGAGTTGAGCTGAATACATCCAAAATTATCATCGAGCCAAACTTGAGAATACAAATACGCATTCAAGTGACATCTATGTCGTTCAGGTACTGATATAACACTAGCATTGGTTGCTCGGCTTAATATATAATCCATAACTTTTAAGAGTAGTACCACATCCATGTTTATTTGGATTCTTTAATTAATCAAACACCTCTACTTAGTTTAGGTCATAAGGGTATTTTGGTCATTTTGGTGCTCAGTTTCATTCCATTCTTTTCAGAGCTCGAGGATATACAATCATTCCTGAGCTTGGTGATATTCTTGAGTCACTTTCATTACAGGGGCATTTTGGTCATTTTATAGATCTAACGTATTTCAATCATTTCCTTCCGTCCAATTTTATTACTTAATTTATTCTTATCACTTACTTCAGTCCTTTCAAACAATTCTGACAAAAGAGCATCATTGATAAATCATTATTCAGGTATTTACTTATAACTCGGATATTTTCGGGTTAAGTGCATTCTCAGATTTTACAAATGGAATATCAAAAATTTTCTGCACTAAGTCAGGATCTTAACAATCAAATCCGTACTTAATCGAGTTAAGTACGAATCCTCAAATCACTTTCTCATTCAGGGTCAACTCAGACTGTTTTACCTCTCAAGGGCATTTTCATAATTTCTTAACCAGATAACTTTGATATTAACTCTTAACGAAAATAATTATAATATAGAGAATTTATGGTTAATTGTTTTCCCGAACATTCTCTGATCTTGAAATGATTCTTTAGTAGACTTCCAGATTCTTATCCAAACCCACTTGGGGTTAAAAACCGATTATCCAAATTTTCTAAGCAAAACTAGTATTTCATATGCATTTCAGTACTTTCATCATATCAACATGTCTTTAAAAACCTCTTATCCCACTTCCATGGTCAAATCTTATTTTTTACAAGGTATTTTTGTAATTTTACTCTACCGGAGTATTCTCGTAATTTCTCATCCAAGTACTTTTAACATTTAACCTTTAATGACATATAATATAAGCTACAAATCCATGATAATTCCTTTATCACTCATCACAGAACTCATAATATAATTCTAATAATCCATCAATTTCTTATATTAATTATCTGAACCATAATCAGTTGCCAAATTTCTACTGTATTCGGATCGAGTGTAGAAATTCATTAACTACACAAATGAGACCAACATTATCTTATTCATGCATTTACCAATATTCACATATTCCATAAATCATAAAGAGGTAGTAAAGTATTACCTCAATTTTCGTGCCATATTGATCGACAATATTAAATTCCATTCGAATGCCCTTGATCTTAAAATCAACTTCCAATAATTCCTTAGATGCATGTCAACAGAAATTACATAAAAATAGAGCTTAATTCTGAAAAACGGATTGAATCGGATTATAAATCAGTCAAAAAATAGCTTACCAGGTTCAAGTTTGGCGAAACGGACTGCGGAATCGAACTCAATATGTCGACAAAACCCAAATAATAACTCTTGAATTTAAGCTCACCAACTTAATTTCTAGCTTCTAATCTTTTTCTCAAGAATACAGACCTTTAAATATCAAACTCAAATTCCAAAATAAATTTCCTAGCCATAAAAATAATTTATTAAAAATCCTTTCTATAATAGAGGGACATAACTGAAAAAATTAAGAACTCAAAGGGCCAATTTAATACTTAGCTACCATGGCAAGTGACCAAAATAATCTTATTCAAACCATTAGACAACATTCATAATTATATAGAAAATAGAAGACAAGGTTGAATTCTCACCAAACTTGGATGATTCCTGTTGTGATTTACCCTTCATCCTTTATTAATTTTTCCTACAACCCACGTGATTTTCTCCTTCATCATTTATCAATTTTGAAGGCTGCATTGGACTTTCCTTTGCTCAAGTGATTACATCGTCCACCTTCAAACCAGGAACAAAATCACTATGTTTGTAATATGTTGTACTCTTCGAAGCTCTCCACTCGGCTGTCCTTATTAGCTCGGCAAAAACTTCCAGCAGGGTGCCACCGCATCCTATGAATATGCAGTGATCACGATAGGCATTTATGATGAAATCCTTTTTGGTGAGCAATGCTCTGTTTGGTTCTGCGATGCGAGGTTGCACCAAAGCTAATGGTGACACCGTAACTATCCATACCTCTTTTCATTCCTTCATCACCCAATCGCTACTCACCTTGATAGCAGGCCAAGCTGCCTCCGAGAACTCCACTTGGACGGCGGTGTCGCGATTTGAAATGGCTGTCACCTGAATTATCGTCAGCGTCTCGCCACCGAGATAATCTCTGGATTCTTGTACTCCTCCACCATTCTCTTCACTGATTTTAGCGTTAAATTTTATAATAATTTTGGAGTGGGTTCAACAAAGCACTCATTATTCGTCATTACTAACATGAGTTTGTGAGCAGTTGAGCGTTAACTCTTTGGAATACACAGATAGTAGGACAAATAAAATTGTCTTACTCTATCAAATGCACCCACCTCCATTATTCTACTGAAATCATAAAATAAAGAACTCTCCCCACTTATGGTCTCTATTATCCATATTATAATATTAATAATAATAAACAAATTCACATCAATCAATAATGTATAGAATTCACGTGAATTCTAGAGTTTTTGAACCCAAAGAAAGGCAAAATTATACTTAGAGTCCTCAACCTTTTTAAAATTCCTTGATAGCCAAAATTTTAATTAGACCGCTTCTATAAATATCATATGAAATTTTAACTCATAGATTGGGGTGTTACAAACATGGTAGTTCAAGATTTAAAATAATCACTTTATTTATGGAAATCTTTGTATGTGCCCCTTTTTACCTCTTTATTTGTTGAATTCGGGACCTCAATTTAAGTTGAGCACAATTTACTTTTTGTGTTTGAAATATCTCTTATCATTCTTTATTTGATTTGAATCTTCAAACATATCATATCTGGCCAACCTTGCAATGCTTTATTGTTGATGGCATTCACTGATGTGAGTAGATTTTCTTTCGCCATGCCCCTTAGTATGGGGAGTGATCCTTGCTTAGGGTTAAGTCCAAAGAAAAAATTATTCCAGGCTTAAATGGGGACATCGATGGATTTTTTTCAACTTTTGTGAATAAATAGTGAAACAATGTTGTTCATAATTTCATATATAAAAATATTCGTGCAAGAGGTATCCTCGGGGGATAGAGGTTCATAATTAATATTTTATTCACTGAAAAAAAAGTCATTAATGCATGATGATTCTTTAATTTTTTATTTTTTATTATTTGTTTGCCCCAATTACTCAAGATTATTCTCTTTATATTTTTTCTTGTTCTAAAACCGACTTCAAATTGCTTCTTGGATTCTAATTTTATTTTCAATGGCATTTCGGGTCATATCCGCCTCAATCTTGTTGCACTAGTTTCCATTCAGACTTAATTGGTAATTTATGGGTTACCATATCTGTGTCCAGTCCTGAGATGTCATGGTACAAACATGTGAGCACACTTTTTTATTCTTGGCAAAACTCAATCAAACTTTTTAATGCTTCAGTAGAAAGTGTTATGTTGATCTTGATCTATCTATTTTCTTCCTCAGACCCTAAATTTAAGACTTCAATATTTTCTTTGTGGGGAATTTTTTTTTCTTCACTTTCTACCATTCTTAATAACTCATAAGTAAATTCATATTCTTCCTCATTGTCACACTCATTGATTTCCCCGAGATCGCAGGCTTCTCAAAATCGATCTCCGGGTTAGAGTCATTGTCATCCATACCATTGATATTTAGAGACCTGAAAGAAAAAACGAGCGGAACATATATACATATATACATGCGAGAGAAACTATCTCACATAAGAAGTAGAAATAAATAATATATATACACACAAAGAATTAAGAAAATGAATGAGAAAGATATTTTTCAAATAAAAACATGGAATGCATTATTTATTGAAGGTAAATAAAAATAATCCATTCACAATTACAAAAGATCACCTACTACCCCGGGTATGAGAAAATAGGGAAAGTTTGAGTATTACTAGGAAAAGGTTTGAAAATTACATGTAGTTTTTCAACAATCCAGTTGTTAAGCACGGACCCTTGCAATAATAGACAGATACTAGATCTATCAATTTCTTTGGTACCATCCTCAATTAAGGTGTTAATACTAATATTTTTCAGAGAATCTTCTAAGGTAGGTAGAGTCATCATTGTCATTCCTTAAAATGCATACCCCATAGAGATAAACATTTTATAAAGATGGAGGAAGACCATTGGTTCCCATTGATTTTCTTCACCAGCCAATCTTGCCATTTTTATCTCTCAACTCTTTTGGATCTCATTCTTACTATTTTGAGGACTCGTGATATAGTTGGGGACACTCCTCTATCAACTCAGGAAATGGTGACAACTTGATTGTAGGACTTAGGAAGGAAACAAATACCTACAACAAGTGAAGGCCACAAAAAGAATGGCTAAAGGTGGCATATGTAAGGGTTTAAAGGGTGGGCTCGAATGATAAGAGTTTGGTGGAAGAATGGCTAAGTTTATTTGGATGATGATGGGCTTATGAAAGAAAAATGGTTATGGTGTTGATAATATCATAATTAGATTAAGGAAGAACCAATGCTATAGAGAGCAAAGACCCGACCTTATAAATCTAATCAATGGATGGTAAACAAGGACTTAGACCCACTATTTATAAACATATAGTGAAAGGTGATTTATTTAATTATTATTTTATCTTTAAATTACTTATTGGTTATTAGTTTTTATGGTTGATTTATTTTTTTGACTCATTTTCTGTACATGACACTTGATTATGGAAATTTCACTTAAAAGACATAATTATGTAGTTTTTTTATTTTCGAAATTAAGGTTGAATTAGTGGACATGACTCCGGGCATGATGTATCTAATCAGGCAATGAGTCAGCAGCTTCCAGAAGGTCCAATCAACGCTTCTAGAAGGATGAATGACTCTTCCGCGTTTCTGACATTTGAATCCAAGTCAAACTCATTATTTTAGCATTTTAATTTAAATATTTTAAGAATTTTATTTTATCTTTGTTTTTAGTATTTTAGTTTAAATAGTTTAAGAACTATCATTAGGAATTATCTTTTATTTTCCTTGTTTTTAGGATTTTGAAGGCTATAAATACTCTCTCAGGGTAAGCCTAGAAACTCATTCAGAATTTATTCTTCTTATTTCTCTGGTTTTATAAAATTTTTCTTTTCTTTTCCAAAGTTTTTCTTTGTTTTTATTTTTATTTTTATTTTTAAAGATGTTAAGTATGATTGTCATACTTAGCTAATTTCTCAATAGCCAAGGGCTGAAGCGACAACTCAATCCCTATTGTGAGCATTGAAAAGCACTAAAATAACTTTGAGTTATTTTCTCCATTTTCTGGAGTAATAAGATTGGTAATCGACCTATCTTTGAAAAATTAAAAGGCTTTCTAATCAAAAGGTCAACGTTGGTTCAAAAATTATTCTAATTTATAGTTGGGAGGTAGAATCGACTGTTAGAAAGTTCAACTTCCTGTGAACACAATTAATGGTGGTCCGCTAAGGGAAATTGAGATCGGGCTCGATTCTCATTGAGGCAAGATAATCCGAGTTGGGTTTTTCCAGATCTATAAAACAGGTTGATGCTAATGACAACAGTCGTAGTTGGTCTCCGTAAACGACTGATATCCAAAAATAGATTTTGGTTTATCGATTCACAAGAGAGAAAAACAAGTTACAGGGATTGGGCCTTGTAACTTGTAACCAAAAATAACCGAAGCAAACACTTATTTTAAGAATCAACTGGAATTTGAGGCAAAAACTAAAGTCCAAGGCTAATTTCACTTTAAGTTTTTCTTTATCTTAATTACTTTAAATTTAATTATTTATTTATTTTATCATTGTCTTTTATTTTATTTCCTCTATTTAATTTAATTTAATTTAATTAATTAATTATTTTATCTTTATCTTTTATTTTATTTTATTCTAATCTTCTATTTTAAAAACAATTTTTAAATCTCCTATTTAATCTCATCTAAAACTCTACCTTATCTCATCATTAACTGAGTCAAAAAGTTCACTTTATTAGAAACACCAGAGTCTATGTGGACCAACTCTGCTTCTCCACTCTACTCTATCTCTCTTTATTTATTTTTAATAAGATAGAATTATTTCGACAGTAAAACGACGCCTGTCAAAATTGGCGTCATTGCTAGGTACTTCTACTATAGTAACCAATAAAGTTGTTTCATTTTTATTTATGACCATAAGTAATACAAGTGATTTGGTAGAATTTTATCAAGAAATAGAAGCTCTAGCCAGATGAATTCACGTAAAAATGGTTCGAAAAAAATGAAGGAAACGACAACATGAACAACTGAAGCATTCAGATCCAAAATTAAATCCAAAATAATCATCTTCCTTTAATACAAACAAAGAACCAATAACCGAAGATACACTAGTACAGAGAACAAAGCATAACCAATGGAAAATCAGATGATTCGACAGTTAGCTGCGGTACCTTCCGTACAACAATCTCTCTGCATTATTTTTCCTCAGGGCATAACTCCATTTACTTTGAAAATGGGCCTTATTCATCTTCTTCTTATATTCCATGGGCTTCCCAATGAAAGTCAACACATACATCTCATAGAGTTTCATATGGTTTGTTCAAGCCTGAAACCTCAAGGAGTATATGAAGACCAAAAAAAACTACAGGCTTTCCTTTTTCCTTTATCTGGTTTAGCTAAAGAGTGGCTATTTCATTTACCTCCTAGTTTCATAAATACTTGGGTTGATTAACTTGAATTTTTCTTGATAGGGTTTTCTCTGTAGCAAAAGCAAGTGAATTAAGGAGAAGCACTATGGGAATAAGACAAAAAGATGGAGAATCACTTTACGATTACTGGGAGAAATTTAAGAAGATTTGTGCAACCTGTCCACAACACGAATTATCCGAGCAAACACTCATCCAATATTTCTATGGAGGGCTACTTCCAATGGAGATGAAAACTATAGATGCTGCTAGTGGAGGATCTCGTATGAACAAAACACCAGATATAGCAAGAGAATTAATTTCGACAATAGCTGTTAATTCTCAGCATTTTGACACTTCAAGTGAACCCAACCAATGGGTTCACTAGATATGTACTATTTCCTTAGAAAAAATTGATAAATTAACTGATATAGTTAATTCTTTGTTGTAGGAAAATGGATCAAAAAAAGTATGTGGAATATGCATAATGACATATTATCCAATAGATTGATGTCCAATGCTACAAGAGGAAGTTAGTGTAGAAGTAAATGTTGTAGGGAACTTTCTGGGATTTCCACACAGACCCTATAACCCATACTCCAATACATATAATCCGGGATGGAGAGATTATCCAAATCTGATCTATGGACAAAACTCAAGGAAAAATTAACTCTATCAGTAAAGGCCCCCACAAACGTTTCAACCACAAAAGTCTTCTCTGGAATCCATTGTTAATGTTTGGCCTTGTCCCAAGAAAAATTCAAAAATCAAACCAAGACCCATCTACAAGAATTGGATAAACAAATGAGCCAATTGGCTCAAACCATGGGAAGATTATAATCACAAGGGAAGTTACATTCTTAAACAGAGTCAAATCCAAGAGAGAATGTAAGCAACATCACTATCTGAAGTGGTACAATTGTCGAGCAAACAGTCCCAGAGGATGTTGGTGTAAATCCAAAAAGGGATGAAGAAAATTATATACCCCAATCAAAATAAATAGTTGGTGCAGACCCTACTAATGAAAAGGGGTTTGACTCAAATCCCCAAAGAAAGAAGAAAGAAGCTTCAAAGCTTGATCCTACACCATATCCATATGAAACTCCACTATATTTTCCTTCCAGGTTAGTAGAAAAGAGACAAACAAGCTGAAGAGAATGAAATTCTACAGGTATTCCAAAAGTTTTAAATTAACATACCTCTCCTAGACGTAATCCAAAAAATGCCAAAGTATTCTAGATATCTTAGAGACATTTGTACCACGAAAAGAAGCATTACAATAACATAAAAGGTGAATTTGGGAGAGCATGTTTCCCCTATTTTCTAACTAAAGCTTCCACCAAAGTTAAAAGATCAATATATGTGTTTGCTATACCTTGCAAAATTGGAAATGTTGAAATTAATCACACAATCTGCGATTTAGGAGTTTCTATAAATATTATTTCTTTATCTGTGTACAACTTACTTTCTAATGAGCCTTCGAAGGATACAAGAGTAATAATACAACTGGCAGATCGATTATAATATAACCCAAAGAACTCTTGGAAGATGTCTTAATTAAGGTAAATGAGCTTTTATTTCTGGAAAATTTCTATGTTATTGACATGGAAAACGACCGAATGAATACTTGTTCAAAGATACTTCTGGGTCGTCCCTTCCTTAGCACATTAAATAAAAAAATCAATGTAAGAAGTGCATTCTTAAAATGGAGTTTGACAATGAGATTGTAAAATTTGATATATACAAAGCAATGTGTTATCCTGATAATGACAGTGGTATAAACTTTGTAAATGTCATTGAGCATGCCGTTGAAAAATTTATAGCACATAACTTTGTTGATAACCTGTGCAGGGAATTAGAAGAACTTGACTATGAAACCAGGGAGTTTGAAGAAATCTTTTCGGTTAATTCTGATTCATGTTTTATTCCTTTATGTCATAAGTCGTTACCTTTTGTTATACATACACCTCAAGTCGATTTGAAAAAAATTACTGGAGCACTTGAAGTATGCATTTTTAGGCAAAAACAAAACTTCGTCGTTTATTATCTCAAGTAAGTTCTCGAAAGAAGAAGAGGATGACTTGGTAACAGTGTTACAAGCACATAAAAGGGCAATCGGCTGAACTATTACCAATACCAATGGACTTATCCCCTCAACTTGCATGCATAAAATCAATATCAAAGAAGGAGAAAAACTGTAAAGGGAAGGACCACGCCGATTAAATCCACCTATGATGGAAGTGGTGAAAAAGGAAACCCAAAAACTTCTTGTTATAAATGTAATTTACCCAATATAAGACAGTAATTGGGTAAGTTCAATCCATGTGGTTCCGAAGAAAATCGGAGTTACAATAATTGAAAATTAGGAAGTGAGTTAGTTTCTAGAATAATTCATAATGGATATAGAGTTTGCATCGATTATAGGAAGTTGAACTCGTTAACTCGAAAAGACCATTTCCTCTTCCATTAAAGATAAAATGATAGAAATATTAGCTGGTATCTCTCATTATTAATGTCTTGATGGCTTTTCAGGATTTTTCCATATTCCAGTATCACCAGAAGATCAGGAAAAGACAACATTCACATGTCCCTTTGGTACCTTTGCTTACCAACGTTTGCCTTTCGGACTTCATAATGCACCTGCCACATTCCAAAGGTGTATAGCTAATATTTTCTCTAACTATATTGAGAAAGGTATTGAACTCTTCATGGATGACTTTACTGTTTACGATAATTCATTTAATGAATAATTTAACAAATGTGCTTAGACGGTGCCTAGAATTTAATCTTGTTTTAAATTATAAAAAATGTCATTTTATGGTTTATAAGGGGTTAATTCTAGGCCATATTTTTTATTCAAAAGGGATTACAGTTGATAAAGCAAAAAAGGAATGTTATACACTCATTTCCTTAACCCAAAACTGTGAGGGAAATTCGTTCTTTTCTTAGAAATGCAGGATTTTACCTCAGGTTTATTAAAAAATTTTCAAAGATAGCACAACCTTTATGCAATCTACTTCAAAAAGATCAAGAGTATGATTTTAATTCAGAATGCAAGGAGTCATTTTGTTCGTTAAAGGAGAAGCTTATATCAGCCCCAATTGTTAAACCACCAGATTGGAATTACCCTTTCGAGCTTATGTGTGACGCATCGAATACAAGTGTTGGAGCCATTCACGGTCAAAAAATTGACAAAGAGTCGCATGTCATAGCCTATGCATCTCGAATCTTGGATTCAGCTCAGAGAAATTATTCAACAATGGAAAAAATTGTTTGTTATAATATTTGATTTAGAAAAATTTATATCTTATTTTCTTGGCACTAAAATTATTGTTTATTCTGATCATGCATCTTTAAAATATTTGATGAGGATGAATGAGGCAAAACTGAGACTTATCTGATGGATCAGGCTTTTACAGTAATTTAACTTAGAAAACAAGGATAAGAAGGAATATAAAAATATGATAACGGATCACTTGAGTTGAATTCCCTTTTCTATAACTGATCCATCACTTCAAGAAGGATTTCCTTAAAAAATCTTAATATGGCACAAAGTATAACTCCATAGTTTTCGGATATGGTCAATTATTTGGACGCATGTAAGTTACCATTAGATTTACCGAGAGCTGAAGTCAATTTAAGAAAGAATCTCTATATTATATTTGGTATGATCCTTATCTATAGAAACACTGCTCGGATAAGGTAATTCGGCGATGTATTGCCGAAAATGAGGTAAATTCAATTTTATAATTTTTCTACTCTTACTCTTGTGGTGATAATTTTGTGCCAAAACGTACATCTCATAAAAATTCTTGAACGTGGTTTCTTTTGTCCTAATAAACTTTTGGGATTCTTATCTATTTTGTAAAACTTGTGAAAGATGTCAACGTACAGGTAATTTAAGTAGTAGAAATGAGATGCCAGTTAAACCTGTACAAATTTGTGAGATTTTTTATGTTTGGGGAATCGATTAATGGGACTTTCTGTTTCTTCATTTGGAAATACTTATATAATTTTGGTTATGGATTATGTTTCTAAATGGGTGGAAGCTAAGGCTACCCGGAATAATGATGCTAAAACTATAATTAACTTCTTGAAAAATTCTATCTTTTCCAGTTTGGTACGCCATAGACTATAATAAGTGATAGATGAATCCATTTCATTATTCGAGCAATCGAATCACTTATGAAGAAATTTGGAGTAACTCAAAGAACTGCCATCACCTACCATCCACAAATAAATGGGCAGGAAAAAGTGTTGAATATAGAAATAAAAACAATTCTTGAGAAAATTATTAAACCAGATTGTAAGGATTAGAGTCTAAAATTAACTGATGCACTTTGGGTATACCAAACCACTTATAAAGGTCCCATTGGTATGTCTCCATACAGACTTGTTTTTGGTAAACTGTTTCATTTGCCAATTTAATTTGAGAACCAAGCTTATTAGGCAGTTAAACATCGTAACATGGACATGGATGCGGTTGGTGAAACTCGAAAATTACATATTCAGGAACTTGAGGAAATCCGGGAAACGCCTATGATAGTGCTAAGATATTTAAAGAAAAAACAAAAGAATTCCACGAAAGTAAAATTTGTTTTAAAAAATTTTATGTCGGGCAAAAGGTTTTATTATTTAATTCTAAATTTAAACTTTTCGTAGAAAACTCATATCAAAATGGCTAAGACCGTTTACAGTAACTCAAGTATTTCATCACGGTGCTATTGAAGTTGAAGATAACTCAGGAGTTCGATTTAAAGTTAATGGTCAAAGGTTGAAGTCATATTATGAAAATGCTTCGGTTGGTCTAATCTAAGAAATTGATTTGGACGAACCCAAATACTGAAAAAGGGGTCATTGAGCTAATGACGTTAAACAAAGGCCTTTGGGGGAGGCAACCCATTAAATTTTATTTAATTTTTGTGTGTTTCATTCCATTTAATTTCCAATATACTTTTATTCTATTATATGCTCATTTTATTATATTTTCTGAACATATTCAAATTTCGATCGAATATATAACCAAGGAGCAGTGTTTTAAATATGGAGATAGGAAGCGGTGTAGATTAGCATAACCCACCCCCATAGGCGGACCATAATATTCCCAAATCAAATTTTCCCTTTGGTGCCAAAACTTCTAATTTAGGGGGCTTGAAAGTTTTTTTTTTTTAATTTCAACGGGACTTACCTTATCTTTTCACCTATCACTATCTACACCTTTTATAATTTTAAACTAATCCCAATACACAATCTCTTTTGGCCAGTTATATCCTAACAAAAAACCCAACTCCTATATTATTTTTTATTCTACCTTTTATCCATATATTTTAACTATCTATTATAGTTTGACTAAATGTCAAACTCTCTCCTTTTATTTTTTAATCAATGTGACCAAGCCCACATTAAACAAAAACAAAATCTTTTCTATTTCATTCATTCTTTTCTCCCAAGTCATACGACAAGCAACCATTTTTTCTCTTCTTTTCATCGATGAGCCTCCATACCAATCACGTCACCGCCCGCTGATTCGTTGCGCCACCGCCCCCACTATGGCCTTTTTTACCTTCTCCTATATTCAATATGGTAAGAACATGTAACTAAGTCAACCAAGGTGCTCCTCTTCCGCTCAACCTTAGAGGATGCCCTGTCCATGCTAATCTGACATTCGTGATCGTTCCAAGTGATTTGGACTTGCTTCTCGCTCCACCTTATCCTTGTCGTGGTGGGCAAAAATTGCAAGGCTCTCCATCGTGAACTCCAACATCTACGCATGAATCCAGCACCACTCCTTTGTTCATCAGATATTTCATCTTCTCTCATCATCATACTACCGGTCCAAACAGTCCATGACCACCCAAAACTACATCATCGGCCACCCCAACGTTCTACTCTACGTCGTCAGGTTTCGCTTTCTAATCGATGCCAGATGCCATGCCAACATCGTCTGCTGTCCCTAACAACTCCAGGTAAACTCTAAACCTTTGGAACTTGAACATTTAATGATGTGGAACCCTTCTTTTAGTTTTACAAATGATTTTGAACAAGGATTTCCCATTCCACTGATTGTTACCGCAACTTGCTCTTCACATCAGCATGCTACGCCACCCCCATCTCCTTTATTTGTTGCAAGGTTTCTAACTGATTCTGGTCATCATTCTACTCATGGGGGTGATGCTGATAATGACGGTTCTTCTGAAAGACACCATCGGGGCCGAACTTATTCGGTCCTAAATGAAGAAGTTCTTCAATGATATCTTCAATTTGATGATGATGAGTGTTGAAGGTTTGACAACATCTGACATCACCGGTTTCAGGTTTGAAAATATATTCCCTCTCGTACTCTTGATACTTTACATTTATGAGGTGTAGCACGTATTATGAATTGGTGTTCAAATTTTTTGCTACATTTACCGTTTTACAACATTGAGTTGTTTCTTTTAACTCTCCTGATGTTATATCCTTTCGATTGCTTGGCCAGTACTTCAGAATGTCTGTGAATAGTTTCTCTTCTTCTATGAGGTTTGTGACGGATATCATAGATCATGGATATCTGACTTCTTTACTTGAGATGCCTTAGGATTTCGACTCTGAAATAGCTTATGAGGCACTCACAGGATTGGTGGGAGTTCAATACAATGTGCGCACTACTAATTCATGGAACATTTATGATCTTGCTCTCCTCTATATCCAATGGTTCTTAGCATACAATTATTCTTGATGTAATGATACTACGTCTGCACTAAGTAAGGTTTAACTATTTTTTTATGGTGTTTGCAAACCAATACTAAGGTAAATTTGGGATTTTGGTTCACCCACACCTTTGGGCAAGTTATACGCTCCAATCGTTCCCTTATTCTAGGGCCTTATATTACTCACCTTGCATTTCGTATGTTTCCATTGACATTTGGCACTGTCCAATATACTTATGCTTTTGCAATGGATGCTTTCGATGCTAGGTGTTTGAACACAATGGGTCTCCTTGTCGGCACCCCCGACATTCCTCACATAGTTTCTCCCGACACTATCACTCCTCGAAATCAGTGAGTTTTTCTTCGCAAGACTACTCTGTAGTCACCAATAACCAAACATTAGCATAGTGTGATCGATGAAGTTCATGGGCACCTCGATTCCATTGAGGCTAACTTAGTTGAGATCTTGTCTAATCTTCAACAAGATTTTCTCATCGTGGTCGCGCCTACAGCGGCCATTAAATCAGGGGAGTAATTATATTCCCTCTCTTATGCTTTTATATTCATATTGAGACATCATCGTCTAAGTGAGGGGTAGAATTTGGTATCAAATTTTTCACTCGCTTGTTTGATGTTTTGGAATTAAGTTATTCTGATATTGATGTGTTGGAATCTTTAGTTACGTATCTTAAATTTACTTTATACTATTGCTTCCTCTTGAATTGTGACCATGTTTTGGTCAAACTTAATTTACATGATGGTGATTGGTATAGCTGGTGATTTTCCGCTAAGTATTAATATTTCATGCATTTGTTGATGGAGATGAACTCGACTCTTTACATATAAGCCTTTTCTTGTGAGATTAAAGCATAAGGAGCATATATTTTCTTTCTTTATCATTGTTTGACTTGAGTGTACCTGACTATTTATGGTATTCTAGGACTTGTAATCATAATGCATATCGAGACTATATGTTGGGTATAATATTTTAATGTGATAGGGGAACCTAGGATTAAACCTACTTTTTTAAAAAAGCCTACCCATTTATATATCCACTATCGAACCACTTTTTGAGCCTTTATCATTTTTCTTTGTTTTACACCACATAATTAAACCCAAGCATTTATTTTTATCCCTCTTTTATACCCTTTTAAAGATAAGTAGATTAGTTGTTTACATTTATAAATGTTCTTTATTTTATTATTTCGTTATTTTTGTCATCTTTTATTTTAAAAAAAACGAAAAAAGGGTAAAAAGAAAAAGATTGAAAAATGATGTTTATGTTTTTATATGTTTATATTTTTACTTTTATTTTATTTTATTTTAGGAATATTTTATAAATATCTTTTCTTGGTACTTAAATCGATATCATGGCCTTTTCCCTACCTTAACCTAAGCCCCATTACACCTTGATTTAAAGACCCCTTGATTATTTTATTACTTTCACTTTTAGTGCACTACAACAAAAGTGTTATGTATCGGCATTTTTAGCGGCATTTTTAGGGTAAACGCCACAAGATTTAAGCATGTAGCGGTGTTTACAATCGAAACTCCAGAAAATGCTACTTTAGTGGCATTTTTTCAGCAAACGCCACAATAGAGTGGTAATTTGGCGACTTTTATAGCTGAAATGCCGAAATATAGTTGTTTATAGTGGCATTTTTCAACAAACGCCGCAATAGAGTAGTCATTTAACAGTGTTTTATACAAGCGTCGTAATATGGTTGTTTATAGTGGAATTTGTTTAACAAACGATGCTATATAGAAGTAATTTAGCGGCGTTTATCAAACAAACAGCATAATAGAGTTGTTTATAGTTTGTTTGTGCAAAAAACACCGCAATAGAGTAATAATTTAGCGGCATTTTTCCTACAAATGCCAAAATATGTTTGTTTATAGTGGTGTTTTATAAAAAGGTCGAAAAAACATGTACTACGGTGGTGTTTTTTTTAAAAACACCGCCAAAGGGTCAATATATGCACCACCCTTTTCGCTTGCCCAATCCTAAATCATTTCTACGATTCTTCCCTAAAAGGAATTTCTTTGGTACAACAACAACCCTCACTTATTTCCAGGCAAAGTCGTGTTCTGTCTGTCCCGGTGACCAAATTGGCCCTCTCACTAATGAACAATTATCTCACAATTGCACGGTTTGATCCTTTCTCTCACTACTGAACTTTTTCATTTATTCTTTGTTGGTATTCTGAAAATGGGGAAAACCCAGAAAGCTAACGTAATGGAGAAAAATAATAGCTTTCAAATATCTATACATATTGTTTTACTGGTTTACTTCTTGGGAGTAGTGTTTTTCTGCTTTCGTGGAGAAAAATAATAACTTTCGAATAGGCAAAATAATAGCTTTTCAAAACGTGAACAAATGGTTCTGATACAAAGAGCAGGTGTTGCATTCAGTAAGAGAAATTATCGTCGGAATGTCTATGTGGTTTCTTTGCTCTGACGATGAATCAAATTATTGTTGGGAGGCTATCAGTCTAAACTTTTCGTCGAAACTCGATGATGACCCGAAAGGCCCTCCTATTGCAAAATACCCTTCCATGGCCGATCTCCTAATTGAATGTAATAATTAATCGCTGAAAGTTTATGCCGCTATATTTTTATTTTGTACTCTAAAATTTAATAGATCGCACGCATGTAGGATGTTCAAAGCTTATTGAGAACGATGATGATAGAATAGTGGATAAATATCCGATGTTTAGAACCGAAATTGGTAACTCTGTGTAGTTGAAAGAATCTTCAATTGCAAAAGCAATATCTATCCTAAATGAAGACGACGTTGCCTCTACTGATACTCCAAGTAAACGTTTCTATCTTGTATTTTTTTAATGTTTGATTCAGTTCCAAAGCCACCTCCAATCAAGTTTCATACTGTAGGTGTAAGGTCGTTATTTCTTTCAAGTGAAGCAGTGCAATGCGCAAGGAGTCTTCTTGGTGAACCGGATGTAGGGGATTTATTTGGTGAAATGGATGAAGAGTTTCTCCATATAGAGTTTACACGGAGGAAAAACATAACGATGCGTCATCAAACAAGGAAAACAACTTTCCTACGTCTTTTCCCCACGAAAGAGCACCATTAAATTCTAGTTATCAATATGATGAAGACTTTTTATGGATAACTTTAATGTTTCTAAATTTTAATGTATTTTATTGTTAAGTATTTTTATGTATAACTTATGTCTTAATTAAAATGTATGATTTTTAGATAAAAGTACATGATAACTTATTTTTACAACAAACGCCGCAGTATGTTCAACTATACATTTAATTTAATGTTTATCAAATTTAATTTATTATGTTGTTAAGTTTTATTATGCATAACTTCTGGCTTAATTAAAATGTATGCTGGTTGTTAATTAAAATGTATGATTGTTGTTATGTTTTTTTAAAATTCACCACTATGTAGTAGACCAATAGAAGTGTTTTTATAGAAACTAACTTTAAGCATATAGCGGCGTTTTTTGTAAAAAATATCGCAATATAGTAGTAATATAGCGGCGTTTATAGCTTAAACGCTATAATAGGGTTCAAATATAGTGGCGTTGTTTGATAAACGCCGCCAAAAATTATAACTTTAGCGGCGTTTTCATAACAAATGCCGTAAATGGGTCGGACTTTAGTGGCGTTTTACAAGAAACGCTGCAAAAGGGTCGTACATTAGTGGCGTTTTTACAAAAAACGCCACAAAATATTTATATATAGTGGCATTTTTCTGTAAACGCCGCAATTGCTTTTAACAAACGTGGCGTTTTAAATTAAAAACGCCGTAATTGGTTACACATTAGTGGTGTTTGTATTGTTAAACGCCGCAAAGTCAGTTTTAAAACTCCTGAATCCCTAGCCATTTTTTCTTCTTGTTTTGTCTACGATTTGCCCATTACAATTTACCCACAAAACACCAGCAGCCATCTCCTTCACTACGCCGTGCCTTCTTCGTCTCCGGCGTCGGGCTTTGTTTCTCTTCATTCGTGTGTTGATTCCTTAATTTTTGTCACCCTTTTCCTCTTAGCCTCGAAACACTGAAAACTCCAAGGCCCCGACCGCTGCCGATATTCAGCGCACTTCCAGCGTACGGTTAGACCCTTTTCGGTAAGCAGCTTATTCTCTTATGTTCTTCTCTTCTGTACTTCCATCGTAATGGTTTTCCTACATTACTCCAAAAATCCCATCTGCAAATTTAAGAAATCTTCCCTTATTTTAAAAAATTTCAGTACCGTAATTGTTGATTTTCCTCGTCACGTTCGACTTACTAAATTGTCAGTACTAAACGTGGCAATGTGAACAATGGAAATGGGTTTTTTCAGTATGTCTTTTGCTTCTTTATATGAGAAAATCTGACGAATTGTGGTTACAAGTTGAATAATTGAAAGGATCTGTTCATGGTCCGATGGAAAGGATTATGTCAGGTATTTCTTGGATTCTAAAATCTTAATTTACTATCTAGGAGGTTGTTAATGGTATAATAATGACTATGGATAAATTGTGATTTGCTAATTGTATTGTACTCATGAATTGAAGCATGATACTAGATATATTATACCCACTTCTGGTGTCAGGCTTCAAATTAATATCTTATGTTTATTTTTATTATTTCTAGATATATTATACTAGATATATTATGCCATTGCCTGCCTATTAGATCTTTTAGAATTCTTTAGATTATCTGCTTATACCTAAGCATTATTGATAAAAAGTGGATCACTATTTTGAAATAAACAAGTAAAATGAATTAGTTTTGGAGTCAACCTTTGTTTATAGTCTTTTCTCCTTTTAAATGAGCCAATAACATTTTATTAGTTATGTTGGTCTAAACAATGAGGACCAAGATCCTCATTTCTGGTTTGTATATCTTAATACTATGATATTTACACATTGATTGGCTGGTAGTTTAGCACTTTTTCTTTCTACTTGTACCTCATAGTTTAATTGGTATTCTAAGTCTTAATAGCTTTTTGAGGGAGTAACTGTAACACAACTTGGAATTTATTGTATGCTATCTGTTTGGGAGCTTTCGTTCTTCCGGTTGCACCTTCATGGTCACTGACATTTGGTGCATTTTGCTACTGAGAATTATGCCATTTTTTATAGTATTCAATAAATTTATAGTGTTTCGGATCTCTGAAAACTTTTATGTGCTTGATAGGCGAGCCAGCTTCCTATAAAACAAGACTTGTTAGAATTTGAGCACGTGGTGACAACTCACTTTCTGAAGTTGGGTTAGGACTATAGGCATGTATACAATGTGTAAATAAGAATCTTAAATATATAATAATATTCTGTTAGCATTTTTTAAAGATTTTTTTTTATAATTTCTCTTTTATTGTCAAAGGCTACGACGAAGAGCAAATTGAACGAGAAGCTAGACAGTTTACAACGTCGTTTGGAGCTTCTTGAAGTTTAAGTTGGAATTGCTTCTTCTAACCCTTCTCTTTTCAGTACGTGATTCCAATTTTGAATTTTATTTGGTTTAATTTCTTTATTGTGACCTAGTTCTTATCATAGTTTATTTAACCATTCGTTTGACCTTCTAAAAACCATAGTTTTTCTTTTATTTATTTTTGATGTGGTAAACTTGGTGATTAGTGAATTTTGCTTTTATATCTTTAATTTCCTCCTACAGAACTCGGTGGTTTTTAATTTTCAGCTTATTTATCGAAATTAATGTAAATAAATACATGGCCTTTTGCCATATGTATTAGGGTTTTTACTATGTTCATTATCTTTAATTTCCAGCTTATTAAGGGCATATTGTATAAACTTAATACGACTAACGTATTCAAAATTGTAGATTGTTCACCCACCCACCTACATAACACATCCTTCTTCTTTTCGGATTTTGGTGCTATTAAGCTAATGTTTCATGGAAAACTGGAAAGTCTAATTATTTTATTGTTGCATTGTTGTTAACAAAGATTTTTTGGTTGCATGGTAAGCTTTGTTTGCTCAAAATGTAATTAAAAAGTTTTATAGATCTTAATAATATTGTGGGAACGGGTATATTTAGAGTTACTAAATGTATTATTACTTGAACTTAGAACAATTTATTTGGAGCGAACATATCTTTTTAAAACATCAATATTGTTTACATATTTCCCTTTTTTACTTTGTCTAAATGAAATATGTATCTTATGTAGGTCCATTTAGTTTGTCTCTTTTATTTTCTGGTCTAAGAATTGAAGCAAATCCTGTTCTTGAACCTTGGAAATCACTGTTGCTGTTGGAGTTTGATCGAGTTGCACAGGTATAAATGGCATGCATATATTATTCTGATTCAGATTAATATATTAAGTGGTTCAAATTCAGATTCTCAAGTTCATGATAGATAAATACGAAGTGGCATGCAATGTTTAATTATGGCCTTTACTTTAGAATTAAGCTTAAATGTAACTATTTATGCTATCTCATGAAAGCCTCTCTAAGGTTAGTTGTGGATCACCAAACATTCCTGGTTCTGGTTCATCGAAATAGCATCATAATAAACATATTCCAGGTTTGTCCATGATACTCATTAAGTAAAGTATTTTTATGTTACTTTAAGATTGTCAAGTCAAGTGTACTAAATTATTATTTGTATCACATAGTTGACTAGGACTTAAGTGGGTTGTCCTTGGAATTCTAACTTCTAACAATGATGCATTTCACTGAGAAATAGTATGCATTTGATTGAGAAATTGTTGACTATGACTTAAGTCGGTTGTCCTCTTTTGTTATTCTTTTTCTTTATTTCTTCAACCTTTCGCACATTTAACATTGGGTTTATATTTCGTTCTAAGTTCTTAATACCTCTCTCTGTAACAATGAAACATGAGTATGTTTAGATGTAAATGCTACATTTCGATGAAACATAAGTGTAAGTATTTAGTTCTATAGTATGCAATTGTATATAATTCTCGTTATGATTTTTATAATTTAGGAATGATTAGTTCTATACTATGCAAATATTATTATGCACTAAATATGATAATTTAATTCTTCTGTTTAGGTTCTAAATTTATATATATTATTAGCAATTAACATTTGAAATTGAAACTCCAGAAATACGAGATGGATAAGAGTTGGATAGATTTCTCAAGAGTAAGCATAGAATATTGAAATGGAGTCGAAAAATTTCTAAATTTAGCTTTTCTAAATGCAAGCCAAGAAAATATGATTCTTTGCCCTCGTAAGAATTGTGTGAACATTAATTGGCACATTCGTGAAGTTGTATACGAGTATCTAGTTGTTTTTGGATTTGTTCAGGGGTATAGAAAATGAATCTTTAATGGAGAGTTTGTATCAGATAGATCTGCTTCCACGAGTTATTCGACTTATCATGCTCCTTCTCCCCATCGAACTTTTAGAGAAGCTGACATGGAAGGGATGTTACGAGATGCATTTAATATGCACAATCATCAGTCGTATGTTACAGAAAATTATTGTCAGGATGATGTTAATGATTTCATTGAGATGAGAAGAAGTGGATGTGATGAAGAGCCTAATGGATAAGTGACAAAGTTTTACAAGTTGGTGAATGAAATGAATGAACAACTTTATAAGGGATCAAAGTTTTCAAAGCTTTCTTTCTGCATTCGTCTTTTCCACTTAAAATGCCTAGGAGGGTGGACTGGTAACTCCTTTACGCAATTATTGGAGTTACTAGGAGAAGTGTTTCCTTTTGCAAAAATCCCTTAATCATGCAAAGATATGAAGAAAATGATCAAAGATTTGGGTCTTGGATATGACAAAATTCATATTTGTTCGAATGATTGTATGTTATATTGGGGTGATCGAAAAAATCAGGAGTTTTGTCCTGTATGCGGAAAATCTCGATGGATGACTAGGGAGGCAGAAAATGTTATCGAGGATGAGCTCAAGCACGATCAAGAAAGAAACCGGTGAAGATTCTGCGATATTTTCCTCTCATACCTAGTCTACAAAGATTGTTTATGTTCTCCAAGACTGTTGAGTCTATGAGGTGGTATCATGATGGCAGAACCGATGATGGATTATTACGTCATCCTATGGATTCTTTAGCTTGGAACTCATTTGACAAAAAGTATCCAAGTTTTGCAAGAGATCCTCAAAATTTCAGACTCGATCTTGCGATTAATGGGTTTAATCTATTCAAACTCATGAGTACTTCGTATAGTACTTGGCATGTTGTACTTGTTCCATACAATTTACCTCCTTGGATTTGCATGAAACAATCATCTTTCATCTTATCCATGATAATCCTTGGCGAGAAAGGCCCCGAAAATGATATTGATATTTACATGCACCCGCTAATTGCAGAGTTAAAACAGTTATGGGAAGGGGTTGAAACGTACGATGTGTTGACGAATGAGAACTTTTATTTACGCGTGACTTTATTATGAACAATTAATGATTTTCCTACTTATGCAAATTTATCTGGTTGGAGTACCAAAGGTCGTTATGCTTGTCCTTGTTGTGCTACACAAACATGTTCGAAGTGGTTGGTTAATGGAAAGAAGTTCTCTTATATGGGACATCGTTGGTGGTTACCTGATAATCATAGATTTAGATGAAAAAAGAATATGTTTGATGGTGATGAAGAGTTTCAAAATGCTCCTGACCAAACAACCGACACTAAAATATTCAAAATGTTGAAAATATCAATTTTACTTATGGAAAGATGAATCAACAAAGTAGTACACGATTAAAGAAAAAGGCAAAGCAGGTCAATGAAAAGGTTGAAGTTAACCAACAAAGTGATGATGAGTCTGATGAGGAGGAGGATCCAAATGAGTTAGACTTATAGAAAAAGAGGAGTATATTCTTCGAGTTGCCTTATTGGAAGAAGCAGATTTTGAGACATAATCTTGATGTAATGCATATTGAGAAGAATGTTTGTGAGAATATTATTGGGACCATTCTGAATGATGGTAGAAAATCTAAAGATAATCTTAAGAGTCGACTATACTTAGTGGAAATGGGAATTCGGCATGATCTTCATCCGGATGAAAGATATTTTTTGATGCCTTCTATTTTTTCTTATTCGAAGAAAGAAAAATAAGTGTTTTGCATGGTGTTGAAGGATGTAAAGGTCCCAGATGGGTATGCATCAAACATTTCTTAATGTGTCAGTGTTAAAGATTGAAGTCTTTATGGTTTAAAGTCACATGATTATCATATATTAATACAAGATTTACTGCCAGTAGCTGTTCGCGGTTGCATGTCGAGTAAGGTGACGTCTTGTATCATTAAACTTTCTAATATAATGAAATCCATATGTGGGAAAGTCTTGATGGTTGAAGAAATTGATAAACTACAAGATCGAGTCGCCTTCACTTTATGCAACTTGGAGAAGATATTTATGCCTTCATTCTTCACAATTATGGTGCATCTGCTAATTTATATTCCTCACGAAGCAAGAGTTGGTGGACTAGTTTTCTATCGATGGATGTACCCTATAGAGAGGTGTTAATTAAATGATATGTTTCAAATTACTACTGATTATACATTTTAATAAAATGTTTTTACGTGCTATGTTGTTTTGTGTATAGGGTCTTGGGCAAGTTGAAGTCTTATTATCGTAATAAGCGTTATCCGGAAGGATCAATTGCTGAAGGGTATTTGGCAGAGGAATGTATGACATTTTACTCTAGATATTTGGAAGATATTGAAAAAAATGGAATAGACCAAGTCAAAATGATGTGTTAAGTACTAACGACTTACCTCAACATTATTTGTTTGGAAGTTATGGTCAACCATTAGGGAAAGTTGAAATTACACACTTAGATGACACGTCTTGGGTACAAGCGCACCAATATGTTCTTTTCCATCACGATTTAATAGATCCCTTTTGCACGTAAGTCTTTCGGACCCAATCCTAATGAAATCTCTTAATATTTTTTATGATAAATCATTTTTAATGACATAATATATTTTATAATGAGTTTAAAGAAGTCTTGAGATCTTGTGCACGCTCCTAAAGATTACATTAGCGAGAGATATATAAGTTATTCACATAAAATTTTCATGAATGGTTAGTCCAGAAGGTAAGCAACTAAATCATTCCACATACTTATAAATAATATATGTCTTGCTTTTTATATCGAAATCAATGCAAATTAATTCACCATTCATGTGTAATAGGTTTGGAGTGGGAGAGAAGTTAGTGAAGATGTTAAATGGCTCTCTCAAGGTCCGAATAGAATTGTTAAAAGATATAATGCTTTCCTCATTAATGGGTTCAGGTTCCACATGAAATCTTGTGAAAGATTAAGGAGGATACAAAATTGTGGAGTCGTAGTTACTTCGTCAACTACAAGTTATGCTAGTGTCAGGGATAACAATCCGCAGGAGGAAGAGGTCGATTATTATGGAAATCTTATGGACATTATTGAGTTAGATTATTATGGAAAACGAAAGGTTGTGTTGTTTCAGTGTGACTGGGTTGACGTAAATAGATGCATAAAAAGAGATAAATTCAGGTTTACAATGGTGAATTTCTCTCGATTAATTCATAATGGTCAACGATTGATGGATGAACCATATGTATTTTCTTCTCAAGTGAAACAAGTATTTTACTGTCACGATCCAATGGATGACGGTTGATATGTTGTGCTCTGTAATACTCCCAGAGACTTGATAGACATCGGGGATGGAAGTATAGATGACATTGAAACAAGATCAGAATGTTTACCTCTATTACTACAAAACTTAGATGAAGCTATCACTAATACAACACAATTTCAATGGGTTCGGGAGGACATTGATGAAGATATTTATGACAACTGACATTACATAAGAATGTTGTACGCTTTTATATATTCACTTAGTTATTTATAATGTTATAACTTTTAAGATGTTGTCTTTCAATTATTCATTAATTAATTCGTTTTCTTATTACAAATGTTTGTTTATTACAGATATCATGTCAAGGAGAAAAATAAGTGATTTGCAGATTGTTCGAGGTTCTAAAGACCATGAACAAATAAATAACAAGGAATCGAATGCAGGTGAGTCTTCCGAAGTTCCTGAAAATGTTGAAGAAGATGTAGAAATTCAAGGTAATCTCGAAACTTTATTTATTAGTTTGTTTATTTTCAAAACTTAAATTAACTAATTTCTTATATAGTTGAAAATGGTAGAACGCACAAGAGTAGAGGACGTACAACGTTGAAGGAATTATACCAACTTCCTCCTGGGCACCATGTCAAAGTTTCAAGAAACGATGTTGGTCAACCTATTGGCCCAGAAGCACGTCTTCTAGCTGGTTACTTAGGCATAGTTGGACGTAATGCGAATTTGTTACCGATCAATTATGAGTCATCGCGAGAAATGCCTAATAGTAACAAAAATCAAGCGTTAGATTTTGTTAAGGTAATAATGTCATTATAATAGATACTCTAGAACAATTCAATACTAATTTATGCTTACGTTGAACACTTACTTGCTGTACAGGAAAATTTTCTTTAGAGGTCTCTGACGATTATGTGAAGCAAGTGTTAGGGAAGAGATGGAGAGACCACAAGAGCTCATTAAAGAAGAAATACATCAAGAATGATATAAGCCTTGAAGAGAAGCTACAAACAGTCCCACCTGGAATGCTCAGATACCAATCAGAATATGCAGTCAGATTTTGGAGTTCACAAAAAGGACATGTATGATGTATTTTTCAAAAATAATTTTAACGAATTATAAATCATCATTAAAACTGGTTGTTTGACATTATAGAACCGAGAGCATGTTGGTGTTACTAGCAGGCAACAATAAAAGTTTACGCATGCGGCTGGATCGAAGAGCTTTGTCTATATAGCCAATGAGGAGATATTATACATTATTGACATAGTTATTTGTATTCCATGTACATACTAACTCAATGTAATTATTTTATGATACATCGTAGGAAAATACATCTGGTTCTAAAGTTGGCCGAATCCAACTGTTCGACATGACACATACAAGGAATATTAGCACTCCTATGACTGCTGAAGCTGCAGAAATTATGGTACGTTTATTGGAGAGAGGTTTTAATTTTTCCTGACTTTATTTATATCAGTACCATAACATTTTTTATTTGAATTAATTATTCACTATATTTTAAGGAAAAATTGAGGGAGAAAAGGCAGAGTAACATGCTACTGCTTCGAGTCAAGGTCTTGTTAATGATGATGACATTGAAAACCAAGCTATTAATGACGTTTTGGGTCCTGAAAGATATGGTCGGTGCGCTGTCAAGGATCGCTCGTTACTCCCACAAAATATTTGGGATCCAATTCATCAAAGTACATGTCATCATAGTCTCAATCTTCCCAATTAGAAGTTAGTCGTTTGAAACAAAAGTTGGTTGAGATGGATCAACAAATGGCTAACATGAAAGCCGAAAATGAAGCAAGGGAAGCTGAGAGTGCAGCAAGAGAAGCAGCGACATCACAGAGAGAAGCAACATATCAGCAGAGATATGAAGAATTTGAAAAATGACTCAATGATATGATGCAGATGTTACAGAAAATACAATCTCAGAATCCACCATCATAGTCTCGTTTAGGTTATAAAATTTTGTTAATGTTACTGAACCTTGTTTAACTGAACTGATGTTACGCTAATGAAAACTTATATTTATTATATTGGATTTGATTTATGAATATAGAGTTAGATGTTATTTGTGTCATGTTTGTTGGATTTTTGGATCAGGTTGAAGAAAATAGATTTGGGGTAATCGAATAAAATATTTAATTTTTTTAAATTCTATCTTCTTTAGCGGCGTTTGTATCCATAAACGCTGCTATATACATTAGTATTTTACGATGTTTGTGGCAAAAACGCCGTTAAAGAACATAACTATTGTGGCGTTTGTGTGAATAAACGCAATTAAATAACATACCTATTGCGGCGTTTGTGTGAAAAACACCGCTAAATATTAACACCTATTGCGGCGTTTGTGTTGAAAACGTCACTAAATATCGATAACTATTGCGGCATTTGTGAGAAAAACGTCGCTAAATATCCAAACCTATTGCATCGTTTGTTAAAAAAATGCCGCTAAATATCAAATCATATTGCGACATTTGCTGTAAAAACGCCGCTATATATCGTTACATATTGCGGCGTTTTTGACCCCAAACACCGTGAACTTTAACGACGCTATTTTCAGCGGTGATTTTTACGGCATTTGTAATATCACCGCAGGTGTTTTTAGCGGCACTAAAAAACACTTCTATAGGTAAAAAAACGCCGTAAAAATAATTTTTGTTGTAGTGGTGGTGTAGATATGATTGGATTCCACGCCTATGGTAACATCTTGTTTAGTTCCGGTTTGAGCGATTTCATTTTATCCTAAACACTTTGAGCGTATATGCTTGGATCTTTGTGAGGTATTGAGTTATGTGAATTACCCCAAAATTTTAGTTAGTGATCAAAATGTAAACATTGAAAGTTTGATGGTCAAAGTAGAAAATTGGGGAAAGTTTAAGGACCCAAGTGGTAGTTTTCCCAAAAAAATTATTCTATAAATGGATTTGTTTAGTGACTAAATTACAAAATTTTAAAGTTAAGTGACCAAAGTATAAATGCTGGAAAAGTTCAGGGACTAAAATAGTATTGTTAAAAGAATAAATTTTGGCATCGTAAATAAATAGTTTATCTCAAGAATAACGTTTATGTGGGAATCAAAATTTTAATACGGGTTTTATATTAAAAGTTATAAAGCAATGAAGTTGATGAAAAATTCGATAATCGGACCGAATAGAAATTTAGGGAAAATCTGAAAGATGGTAAATTAAACCTAAAAATATTATTTCCACTTTTTTAAATGTTAGAAAGTAATATAAATCTTTGGATTTTATGATTTAATTTCATGTTTAATATGAATCGTTGGATTAAAGTGGCAAGATTGTAATTTTTGGAAAAAGGCAAGGGTAAATCGGTGAAGCAAGATATTATTTGTTCATCTTTGACTTTAAGAAGATGATAAGGTTTGGTGTGTTGATTGGATTGTAAATATGAATTTTCATTAAGGGTAAATTGTTTTTTTAACAATTTAATAAATTTAGCATGGACTTAATAAAATATTCATGCAAATTTGTGTCTTATTTTCCAAAGTGCCGTGAACGTCCAAGGTAAGAGAAAAAAATTTAGTTTCCATTTTTGAACTATTTACTTTGGATTTCAAGTAATGTCGTGCAATAGAAAAGTGATATATTCGAAAAATGCTATCTTTTGGAATCAATTATGCTTGCTTAACTTGCTTGATTTCAAAGATCCCAAATCATAGGGTTCTTGAAATTGATGATTAATCTTGATGTTTTAGATGTTGTAGATTTCATTTTCAAGCTTGATTGATGATTAAAACATGTCCAAACTTCCTATAAATTATTCTATAATTTTCCTCCGAAAGATGAAATTATAGAATTTTGTGTTTTGATGAGAGTTGATTAGGGCTTTGATTGTAGATAATTTGTAAGGTTGATAGGAAATTTATTTCATGCTTGAATCGAATCAAAATCAATCAAAATCATGAAAACCTAGTTTTAAAGGTTAAAGAATTCGACCATGGTATATTTGAGTGAGAAAAATTAAGGAAAATTATATAATGGCTGAAAAGGATGTAGGAAGTATGTTTTAAGTCTTACAAAAATTTGGGGACCATTTCGATGATTTTGGGAAATGTTGTAAATGGTTGTGGAATTGTCTAATAGTTGATGTACTATGCTAGAATTTATTGTTTTGGAATTGAAATTAGTGTTAAGATCTGAAATAAGACCATTTTGGAAATTTGAAAAGCTTGGTGATCTAAGTGTAATATTCATATAGTTGGGGTGCTTAAATGTTATTATACCTTGTAAAAGCACTTGGATGGTAATAATTTCAGTGCTGGAAATTTTATTTTAAATTTTAAGTGATAAAATGGTGAAGGACTATTTTGTGTAAATTGGAAAATTTTGTGCCAATATTAAAATGAATTATTAAGTATTTTGGTAGAAAATAAGTTTCAAGTATTTTATGGATTTTGTTTTGGAGATATGTTTATGTTAGTACAATACTAACATATGTATCGATATCAATTTGTGATTTTTTACAGATTGTGATTGAGTTTTGTGATCGAAACAAATTAAGAATAAAAGGATCTAGTGTGGAGCACAATGAGGATGACTTGCGCTGAGTCAACCTCGAACATTTTTATAAAAGCAGGTTTTATCGTAATTTGAAATACTCTCATAATGTTTATGAAAATGATTTTATGAATAATTTTAGGGTATGAACTTACCTAAAATAGATGGATGAACTTTTATCTTGTTTTAACAGCTGTCGATATTTCAGAATAAATGTTTAATCTGCGAATTTGATTTAAAGTCCTATTGTATGTGCATTGAGAGTCATAGGTGCATTTCGACATACTTTGTGTATGATGGTTGTCGATCGATTTTTTTAATGCATATGTTGCATTTTCGTATCAGTACTTTGTGTACTTTCGACACTATGTGTGGTGCGCACCCATGGTATTCATAATGAGTTTGTGAATTACCATTTCGTTACCTTAGTATAATGTTGTCATCACCACAAATCATATGCTGTCGTTTATCACTTAAATGCAAATCATGTACATTGCATTCTCATTCGACATACATTGGGCAAATAAATGGATACTTTGCAAAAATACTGATTGATAGGTATATTGGGCTTACTAAATATTGTTTCCTATGTTATTTCAAAAAAATTAACTTTAGCAAGTTAGTTTTATGTATTTTATACGATAAATCATATTTTGATATTACAATGGTTTACTCATGTTTTTGAAATACCTTACTTTATTAGGGCTTACTAAGTATATACCTAGCGTGTGATGATTTTCACGTATAGGTAAAAGTCATGGTTAGAAGTAAAGAGTACAGAGCAACTCCAAGCATAAAAGAATATACTACAATATCAATAAGACATCATATGATGTGATTTTGACGTAGTTTAGTGGCATGTACTTACGAATATCCTATTAGCTCTGTTTAACTACTTTAGAAAGTGGTTTGTAATGAATAAACTGAATCGTTTTATGCTATTTTAAATATGGATAATATGAACCAATATTATTAATTTGAGTAGACGAATTTATATATATATATATATATATATATATATATATATATATATATATATATATATATATATATATATATATATATATATATATATATATATGTGTGTGTGTGTGTGTGTGTGTATGTATTTGAAGAATGTTTTATAAACAATATTATTAAATTGTTTTATTTAAATAAACAAAATTTTTCTGGTTTTAAAGTACCAAAATACTGGATTGAAAGTCAAGTGACATATGTGAATCGTGTATGGCAACGTAGACCCGAAATGTGTGTAACATTTATTGGTATCAGAGCTACAGGTTTAGACTTTTCTTGACATGAAATGAGTTTTAATTTTTGTTAAGAATATACATGCCACTAGGATGTCAAAAGTTTACTGATTTTTTTTATATATAATATGATAATTCTTATTAGGGAGTAATGTTACTCTTTACTAATGTAGGATGATTTTGACTGTATTCAGATGTTGGAAATTAAAGACAAAGGTAAAAAAGTTGGTAATGTTGAAAAGAAGGTAGAGAGAAATCGAAAAAAAAAAATCTGACATGACTTCTGTATCACGTATTATAAGAGTTGAAGATGTTAGGGATTTTCCTCCATTATGAGGAAGAAATGCCCCAGCGTTTAACGAAGCTTCTATATTTGATGAATCCATTAAAAAGTTTGAACGACTTACAAGAGAAGTTGAATCAGATGAGGATCCATAGAAGATTTCTGAATCTTGGATGACTCTGAGGTTTCTTCATGTAAGCTTAAATAATTGAGAAATATTTAATTTAACCATTAAATTTTTTAAAGCATTGTCGATTTGAGTAAGACAAAATAGTAAGCATTAAATAAGTTATCCGCTAGAAGTTTAAAGAAAGCTAATTTATTAGTGAACCAACTTATTAGGAGTTTGAATGAGAATATATGTTAAGTTTTATGGACTTGATAGAGTTACCTTTTGAAGGTAAAATTATGAATGTGGATTGTCTGCCTATTTCATGCTACAATGAATTATTACTTAGATTGAGATTTATTCTCAAAAAATTGAAAAGTTTCAAGTTTATAATGATAGGAAAAAAAGTAAATTTATTTACTAGTGTGGTTTTAGCATTAAATGCTATGAAGTTATTGCTACAAATTTGTCAATTTTTCTTATTGAACAACGTGGAAATTTAGGATTTCTTTGAGAAGGAAAATTATTCAACTACTAAAGAATAATTTCTATGGGTCTAGAAAAACTATACATATTACCTTAAGAATGAAATAAGGAATTCTAAAGTAGAGATATTCAATTCGACTTGATAACAAGTGTTATTATGGCAGAATACATATGTGTCAAGATACAAGTGCTAGTTGTACAAATCGTAAATGTCCGATAAATATTATGTTCATGATGAATCTTATAGGATTATCATTAACGAGTTTTAGATCATTTTTTGAATGAGTTAGTTTTCTCTACATTAAGGTTGGGTTTATGGTCGTAAGAAGTGATTAATTTAGAAAGAAGCGGAGAAATTGTAAACTTTAGTGATTGATTAAAAAAAACAAAATCATCACTAAATTGATATAAAAAATTATTACGTTTAAAATAATGTAAGAATGATTAATAAATTTTCTAGCTAAGTTGATAGATACTCAAATATCTGAATTAAGATCATATAATGTTCCCATAATTTAGGAATTTCCATATGTCTTTTTAGATTAATTATCTGGGTTACCTCCAGATTGAGAGGTGAATTCAAGAATTATGGTTTTCAGGGCGTTGATCTTGTTTTTATGGTTTAGTATCAAATGGATGTGATTGAGTTAAGAGAATAAAGGATCAATGGCAAGAACTACTAGATTGAGGATTCATTAGACCGAGTATTTCACTTAGGGGTGCACAGGTGCTGTTTATGAAAAGGAAAGATTGATCTTCGATCGGAATACCACCAATTAAAAATTAAAGAGGAAGATATTCCAAAAACATTTTTCAGAACACGATATGGTGATGTTTATTGATGAACCGAGTATTTCAGCCTTACTTAGATTAATATATGGTGGTGTTTATTGATAACATTCTGGTATACTAAAAAATAAAGATAGAACATGATGTTCATCTTTGTACTATGCTCGAGATACTTAATGATTAAAAGTTATATGCCAAGCTATCAAAGTGTGAGTTTTGGCTGTCATAAGTAGTTTTTCTTGGTCATGTGGTCATAGAAGTAGACATAAGAATTTATCCTAAGAAGGTTCATACAATATTTGAGTGGAAACCCCAAAGAATGTTACAGAGGTTTAAAGTTTCTTAGAACTTGCAGGTTATTATCGAAGGTTTGTGAAAAACTTTTAGATGATTGCTTCTCTGTTCACCAAGATCTTGAGAAAGGATGTTTCATTTACTTGAACTGAGAAGTGTCAAAAGAGCTTTGAAGCTCTAGAGAAGATTTTGACGGAAGCACCAGTGCTAGTTCAACCGAAATATGACAAAGAGTATGTGGTGTATAGTGATGCATCTCATAATGTTTGGGTTGTGTACTTATGCAAGAAGGTAAGGTGGTAGCGCATGCTTCCCCAAAAAATGAAGTCATACGAGATAAATTATCCCACCCATGATCTTGATGTAGCAGCGGTGGTTTTTGCTATAAAGATTTGGCATCATTAATTGTTTGGTGAGTCATGCCACATCTACATGGAACATAAGGGTCTGAAGTACCTGTTGACTCAAGAAGAGCTAAACTTGGAATAGAGGAGATGGATAAAAATTTCAAAGGACTATGATTTGATCATTGGCTCTGCATCGAGGAGGGAGCAAGCTGTATTAGGATGTAAAAGAGTTGATTTTGGTGGTCGGGTATGAAAAGAGCCATTACTGTGTTGTGCTACATTTTTTACGTGTTAACATGTAAAAGCTTAGCATCAAGTGCCTTTGGGATTGTTACAACAAATTTTTATTCTAGAATAGAGGTGGTAAAGAGTCACTATGGATTTTGTTACATGGCTACCTTTGACATCATATAAGAAGGATTCCATTTGGGTGATAGTTGACCGGCTAATTAAGTCGGCATATTTCATTTCAGTGCGAAGGGACTATACATTGGATAAAAATGCAGAATTATATATATATGAGATATTTTGGCTACATGGAGTTCCAGTATTGATCATATTCGACAGAGATCCAAGGTTCACTTCAAGATTTTGGAATTCCTTGCACAAAGCTTTGGGTAGTAGATTGAAATTCAGTACGACCTTTCATTCGTATACGGATGGTCAATCAAAGCATACTATTCAGATATTAGAATATATGCTGAGGGCATATGTATTTTCAGTTCAAGGGATAATAGGAAATGTATTTGAATTTAGTAGAATTTTCTTGCAATAACAATTATCAGTCAAGCATCATGATGGTCTCTTATGAAGCCCTTCGTCAGAGAAAATTCCAAACACCATTAAATTGGCTCAAGTTAAAAGATAAAAATATTGTTGGACATGATTTATTGGAAGAGGTTGAGGATAAAGTGAGGATAATTCAAGATAATCTCAAGATGACATCTGATCGGTAGAAATTTTATGTAGGCTTGAATCGAAAATAGATTGAATTTCAAGAAGGCGATAAAGTTTTTTCTTAAAGTATAGTCTTGGAAAAAATATTGCATTTTGGGCGCAAAAGAGAACTTAGTCCAAGATTCATTGGACCTTATGAGATCTTAAAAAGAGACGAACCGGTAGTTTATCAGTTAGTATTACCTCTAGAGTTAGACAAAGTTCATGATGTTTTTCATGTGTCAGTGCTTATAAATTATCGATCGGATCCTTCATATGTTATAGTATCGGAGAAAATTTAGATCCGACCAGATTTGAATTATTAAGAAGAACCAACACAAATCTTGGCTCGAGAAATCAAAGAACTGTGTAGAAAGACGATTCCATTAGTCAAACTGCTTTGGCAAAAATCATAAAGTCGATGACGCTACTTGGGAAAGAGAAGAGGACATGAGGAAGCAATATCCACACCTCTTTACATCAGGTACGTCTTAAAATTAGAGGACGAGTTTTATTTAAGCGGGGAGAGTTGTAATACCCCAAAAATATTTTGTTGTGACTAAAATGTAAACTTTGAAAGTTTGATGGTTAAAGTAGAAAATTGGGAAAAGTTTAAGGACCTAAGTGGTAATGTTCCCGAAAAGAATTTGATTCCATAAATGGAATTGGTTAGTGATTAAATTGCAAAATTTTAAAGTTAAGTGACCAAAGTATAAACTTTGGAAAAGCTTAAGGACCAAAATGGTAATTTTAAAATGTTACATTTTGGCCTTCTAAATAAGTAATTTATCTCAAGAATAACTTTTATGTGGGAATCAAAATTTTAATACGAGTTTTGTGTTAAAAGTTATAAAACATTGAAGTTGATGAAAATTTTGTATATCAGATCGAATAGAAATTTTGGAAAAATCTGAATGATGGTAAATTATACCTCAAAATATTATTTCCACATTTTTAAATGTTGAAAAATAATATAAATCTTTGGATTTTAGGATTTGATTTCACGTTTAATATGGATCGTTGGATTAAGTGGAAAATTGTAATTTTTAGAAAAAGGAAAGGGAAAATCAGTAAAGTAATATATTATTTGTTCATCTTTGACTTTAAGAAGATGATAAGGCTGAGGTGTCTTGGTCAGATGGAAAATACAAAGTTTCATTAAGGGTAAATTGGTCTTTTCCTAATTTAATGAATTTAATATTCATTATAGTTAAATTAAAGGTAAATTTAGCATGAAATTATTCAAAAATTCATGGCATTTTGAAATCATATTCTCCAAAGTGTCGTGAACCTCCAAGGTAAGATAAAAAAAATTGGTTTCCATTTTTGAGCTATTTACTTTGGATTTCAAGTTATGCCGTGAAATAGAAAAGTGATATATTCAAAAAACGCTATCTTTTGGTACCAATTATGCTTGCTCAACTTGCTTGATTTCAAAGATCCCAAATCTTAGGGTTTGCTTTCAGACAAGGGTTCTTGAAATTGATGATGAATCATGATGTTTTAGAGGTTGTAGATTCCATTTTCAAGCTTGATTGATGATTAAAACATGTTTATAATTCCTATAAATTATTCTATAATTTTCGTCCAAAATATAAAATTATAGAACTTTGTATTTTGATTAGAGTTGATTAGGGCTTTGATTGTAGAGATGTTGTAAGGTTGATTAGAAGTTTATTTCATGCTTGAATCGAATCAAAATCAGGAAAACCTAATTTTAAAGGTTAAAACATTCGACCATGGTGTATTTGAGTGAGAAAAATTATGGAAAATTTATATAGTGGCTGGAAATGATGTAGGAAGTATGTTGCAAGCCTTAGAAAATTTGGGGACCATTCTATAATTTTTGAAAAGTTAGTGAACCAACTCGGTATTTTTGGAAAAGTTATGAATGGTTGTGGAATTGACTAATAGTTGATGTATTATGCTAGAATTTACTGTTTTGAAATTGAAATGAGTGCTAAGATGTGAAATATGACCATTTTGGAAGTGTGAAAAGCTTGATGATCTAAGTACAATACTCGTATAGTTGGGGTGCTTAAATGTAATTGTACCTTGTAAAAGCAATTGAATGGCAATAGTTTCAGTGCTAGAAATTTTGTATTAAAATTTAAGTGATAAAATGGTGAAGGACCATTTTGTGTAAATTGGAAAAATTGGTGTCAATATTAAAAGGAATTATTAAGTGTTAAGTATTTTTGGTAGAAAATAAGTTTCAAGTATATTATGGATTTTGTTTTGGAGATGTGTTTATGTTAGTACAATACTAACATATGTATCGATATCAATTTGTGATTTTGTACAGATTGTGATTGAGTTATGTGATTGAAACAAATTATGTATAAAAGGATATAGTGTGGAGCATAGTGAGGCACATCTTTTGGATATATAAAGTGTCAAGGTGAGTACATTTATTATGTACTTATGTGATATGAGGATGACTTGTGATGAGTCAAACTCGAACATTTTTTTAAAAACATGTTTTATCGTAATTTAAAATACTTTCACAAACTTTGTGAAAATGATTTTACGAATAATTTTAGGTTATGAACTTCCCTAAAACAAATGGGTGAACTTTTATATTGTTTTCACAGCTATCGATGTTTCAGAATAAATGTTTAATCTGCGAATTTGATTTAAAGGCCTATTGTATGTGCATTGAGAGTCATTGGTGCATTTCGAGATACTTTGTGTGTGATGGCTATCAATCGATTTTTTAATGCATATGTTTCATTTTCGTATAAGTACTTTGTGTACTTTCAGGAATATGGGTGCACCCATGGTATTCATAATGAGTTTGTGAATTATCATTTTGTTACCTTATTATAGTGTTGTTGTAACCATATAACCTATGCTTTCGTTTATCACTTAGGTGCAGCTCATGTACCTTGCATACTTATTCGGCATACATTGGGCAAATAAATGGATACTTTGGAAAAATATTGATTGATAGGTACGTTGGGCTTACAAAATATTGTTTCGCAGGTTATGTGAAAGAAATTTGGTTTACCAAGTTAGTTTTATGTATTTTATACGATAAATAGTATTTTGATATTATAATGGTTTACTCATGTTTTTGAAATATCTTACTTTATTATGGCTCACTAAGTATATACCTAGTGTGTGATGATTTTACGCGTAGGTAAAAGCCATGATTAGATGTAAAGAGTACAGAGAAACTCCAAGCATAATGGAATATACTATAATATCAGTAAGACATCCTATGATGTGATTTTGACATAGTTTAGTGGCATGTACTTACAAATGTCCTATTAACTCTGTTTAACTATTTTGGAAACTGGTTTGTAATAGATAATTTGAATCGTTTTATGCTATTTTAAATATGGATAATATGAACCAATGTTATTAATTTGAGTATACATATTTAATATATATATACGTATGTATTTGAAGAATGTTTTAAAAACTATATTATTAAATTGTTTTATTTATAAAAAAACAAAATTTTACAGGTTTTCAAGTACCAAAGTACTAGATTGAAAGTCAAGTGACATATATGACTCGTGTATGAAAACGTATACGGAAAATGGTTGTTACATTTATTGGTATCTGAGCTACAACTTTAGCCATTTATGGACATGAAATGAGTCTTAATTTTTGTTAAGAATGTATACATGCCACTAGGATGTCAAAAGTTTATTGATAGTTGTATATATACTATGTTGATGCTTATTAGGGAGTAAAGTTAATCTTTACTAATGTTAGATGATTTTAACTGTATTCAGATGTCGAAAACGAAAGACAAAGGTAAGAAAGTTGATAATATTAAAAATAAGGTAGAGAGCGAAATCGACCCAAAAAAATCTGACATGACTTCAGTATTATATACTAGAAGAGTTGAAGCTGTTAGGGATTTCCCTCCATTCTTTGGAAGAAATGCCCCAGCGTTTAACGAAGCTTCTGCATTTGAGGAATCCATTAAAAAGTTTGAATGACTTAGAAGAGAAGTTGAATCGGATGAGGATCCAGAGGAGATTTCTGAATCTGGTGATGACACTAAGGTTTCTTCAGGTAAGCTTAAATAATTGAGAAATATTTAATTTAAACATTAAATTATTTAAAGCATTGTTGATTTGAGTATGAGGAAATAAGTAAACGGTAAATAAGTTGTTCGCTTTAAGTTTAAAGAAAGCTGAGTTATTAGTGAACCAAATGATTATGAGTTTGAATGAGAATATATGTTAAGATTTATGGACTTGATAGAGTTACCTTTCTAAGGTAAATTTGTGAAAACGGATTGTCTACCTAATCCATGCTACAATGAATTATTACTTAGATTGAGATTTATTCTCAAGAAATTGAAAAGTTTCAAGTTTGTAATGATTGGAAAAATAGTAAATTTGTTTACTAGTGTGATTATAACATTAACTGCTACGAAGTTATTGCTACGAATTTGTCAAATTTTCTTATTGAACGGCGTGAAAATTTAGGCTTTCATTGAGATAGAAAATGTTTCAACTGCTCGAGTATAATTTCTATGGATTTGGAAAAGTTATAAAAATTACCTTAAGAATGAAATAAGGAATTCTAAAGTAGAGATATTCAATTCGACTTAATAATAAGTGTTATTCTGGCAGAAGACCTATGGGTCATGATACAAGTGTTTGTTGGACAGATCGTAAATGTCCGATAAATATTATGTTCATGATGAATCTTATGGGATTATCATTAACGAGTTTTAGATAATTTTTTACATGAGTTAGTTGTCTCTGCATTAAGGTTGGGTTTATGGTCATAAGAAGTGATAAATTTAGAAAGAAGCAGAGAAATTGTAAACTGGTTATTATCAAAGGTTTGTGAAAAACTTTCAATGATTGCTTCTCCATTCACCAAGCTCTTAGGAAATGATGTTTCATTTACTTGAACTGAGAAGTGTCAAAAGTGTTTTAAAGCTCTAAAGAAGATTTTGACAGAAGCACCAATGTTGGTTCAACCGAAATCTAACAAAGAGTATGTGGTGTATAGTAATGCATCTTATAAAGGTTTGGGTTGTGTACTTATGGAATAAGGTAAGGTGGTAGTGTACACTTCCCGGCAACTAAAGACATACGAGATAAATTATCCAGCTCATGATCTTGAGTTAACAACTATGGTTTTTTCTCTAAAGATTTGGCATCTTTAATTATTTAGTGAGCAATGCCACATCTACACATATCATAAGGGTCTAAAGTACCTGTTGACTCAAAAAGAGCTAAACTTGATACAGAGGAAATGGATAAAAATTACAAAGGACTATGATCTGATCATTGACTATTCATCCAGGAGAGAGCAAGATGTATCAGGATGTAAGAAAGTTGATTTATGTGGATGGGTATGAAAAGTGCCATTACTGAGTTGTTGCTACATGTTTGACATGTTAACAAGTAAAAGCTGAGCATCAAGTGCCTTCGGGATTGTTACAATCAATTTTTTATTCCAGAATGGAAGTGGTAAAGAGTCACTATGGATTTTGTTATAAGGCTACCTTTGACATCAAATAAGAAGGATTTTATTTGGGTGATAGTTGACTAATTAATTAAGTCGACACATTTCATTTCAGTGTGAATGGACTATGCATTGGATAAATACGCAGAGTTATATATAAAAGAGATAGTTCAGCTACATGGAGTGCCATTATTGATCATATCCGACAGAGATCCAAGGTTCATGTCAAGATTTTGAATTCATTGAATAGAGCTTTGGGTACTAGATTGAATTTATATACGACATTTCATTCGTATACAAATGGTCAATGAAAGCGTATTATTCAGATATTAGAATATAGGATGAGGGCATGTGTATTTACAGTTCAAGGGATCATAGGAAATGTATTTTAATTTAGTAGAATTTTCTTGTAATAACAATTATTTGTTGAGCAACATGATGGCCTCTTATGAGGCCCTCAATGGGAGAAAATGTCGAACACCATTAAATTGGTTTGAGTTAAAGGATAGGAATCTTGTTGGCCTTGATTTATTGAAAGAGGTTGATGATAAAGTGAGGATAATTTAAGATAATCTCAAGATGACATCTGATCGGCATAAATTTTATGCAGGCATGGAGCAAAAAGAGATTGAATTCCAAGAAGGTGATAAAGTTTTTCTTAAAGTGTCATATTGGAAAAAGATATTGCGTTTTGGAAGAAAAGGAAAACTTAGTCCAAGATTCATTGGACCTTATGAGATCTTAGAGAGAGTCGGACCGGTAGCTTATCAGTTAGCATTACCTCCGAAGTTAGACAAATTTCATAATGTTTTTCATGTGTCAATGCTCAGAAAGTATCAATCGGATCCTTCACATGTTATTGCATCGGAGGAAATTGAGATCCGACCAGATTTGAATTATGAAGTAGAACCAATATGGATCTTGGCTCAAGAAATGAAAGGATTGCGTAGAAAGACGATTCCACTAGTGAAAATGCTTTGGCAAAAATCATAAAGTCGAGGACGCTACATGGGAAAAAGATGAAGACACGACGAAGTAGTATCCACACCTCTTTACATCAGGTACGTCTTAAAATTCGAGGAAGAAATTTATTTAAGGGAGAGAGTTGTAATACCCCAAAATTTTGGATAGTGACCAAAATGTAAACCTTGAAAGTTTGATGCTCAAAGTAAAAAATTGGGAAAAGTTTAAGGACCTAATTGGTAATGTTCCGAAAAAGAATTTTATTCCATAAATGGATTTGGTTAATGACCAAATTAAAAATTTTAAAAGATAAGTGATCAAAGTATAAACTTTTGAAAATTTTAAAGACCAAAATAGTAATTTTAAAAAGTTATATTTTGGCGTTGTAAATAATTATTTTATCTAAAGAATAATGTTTCTGTGGGAATCAGAATTTTAATACGGGTTTTGTATTAAAATTTGTAAAACAAAGAAGATGAAAAATTTGGTAAATCACATCGAATAGAAATTTCGGAAAAATCTGTAGGATGGTAAATTATACCTTAAAATATTACTTCCATAATTTTAAATGTTGGAAATAATATAAATATTTTGATTTTAGGATTTAATTTCAGGTTTAATATAGACCATTTGATTAAAGTGGCAAGATTGTAAATTTTAGAAAAATACAAGGGTAAATCGGTAAAATAAGATATCGTTTGATCATCTTTGACTTTAAGAAGAAGATAAGGTTGAGGTGTCTTGGTTGTATGGTAAATATGAAGTTTCATTAAGGGTAAATTGGTCTTTTCCCAATTTAATGAATTTAATATTCATTAAAGTTAAATTAAAGCTAAATTTAGCATGAAATTAATCAAAAATTCATGCCAATTTGTTATCATATTCTCCAAAGTGTCGTGAACCTCCAAGGTAAGAGAAAAAAATTTGATTTCCATTTTTGAGCTATTTACTTTGGATTCCAAGTTATGTCGAGAAATAGAAAATTGATCTATTCAAAAAACGCTATTTTTTAGTACCAGTTATGATTGCTCAACTTGCTTGATTTCAAAGTTTCCAAATCTTAGGGTTTGTGTTCACACTAGGGTTCTTGGAATTGATGATAAATCTTGATGTTTTATAGGTTGTAGATTCATTTTCAAGCTAGATTGATGATTAAAACATGTTCGAACTTCCTATAAATTATTCTATAATTTTTGGTAAAATGATAAAATTATAGAACTTTGTGTTTTGATAGGAGTTGATTAGGAATTTGATTGTAGTGATGTTTTAAGGTTGATTGGAAGTTTATTTCAAGCTTGAATCGAACCAAAATCGAGCAAAATCATGAAAACCTAGTTTTAAAGGTTAAAGCATTCGACCATGGCGTATTTGAGTGAGAAAAATTATGGAAAATTCATAAAATGGCTGGAAATGATGTAGGAAGTATGTTGTAATCCTTATTAAAATTTTGGAATCATTATTTATTTTTGAAAAGTTAGGGGACTAATTTAGTAATTTTAGAAAAGTGTTGAATGGTTCTGGATTTGTCTAATAGTTAGTGTACAATGCTAGAATTTACTGTTTTGGAATTGAAATGAGTGTTAAGATGTGAAATAAGACCATTTTGGAAGTTTGAAAAGTTTGGTGATCTAAGTGCAATATTCATATAGTTAGGGAGATTAAATGTAATTGTACATTGTAAAAGCACTTGAATTGTAATAAATTCAGTGATGGAAAATATGTATTAAAATTTAAGTGATAAAATGCTGAATGACCATTTTGTGTAAATTGGAAAAATTGGTGCCAATATTAAAAGAAATTATTAAGTGTTTAGTATTTTGGTAGAAAATAAATTTCAAGTGTATCATGGATTTTTTTTTGGAGATGTGTTTATATCAGTACAATACTAACATATTCATCGATATCAATTTGTGATTTTGTACATATTATGATTGAGTTTTGTGATCGAAACAAATTAAGTATAAAAGGATCTAGTGTGGAGCATAGTAAGGCACATCTTTTGGATATATAAAGTGTCAAGGTGCGTGCATTTATTATGTGCTTATATGATATGAGGACGACTTGCGATGTGTCAACCTCGAACATTTTTTTAAAAACATTTTTATCTTAATTTGAAATACTTTCATAAAGTTTATGAAAATGATTTTACAAATAATTTTAGGGTATGAACTTCCCTAAAATAGATGGATGAACTTTTATATTGTTTTAACAGCTATCGATGTTTCAGAATAAATGTTCAAATCTGCAAATTAGATTTAAAGGCCTATTGTATGTGCATTGAGAGTCATAGGTGCATTTCGACATACTTTGTGTATGATGGTTATCGATGGCTTTTGTTTAATGCATATGTTGCATTTTCGTATCAGTACTTTGTGTACTCTCGGCACTACGTGTGCACCCATGGTATTCATAATGAGTTTGTGAATTACCATTTCGTTACCTTAGTATGGTGTTGCTGTCACCACAGAACCTATGCTTTCGTTTAGCATAGGTGCAACTCATGTACTTTGCATTCTCATTCCACACACATTGGAAAAATAAATGGATACTTTGAGAAAAATATTGATTGATAGGTATGATGGGCATACTAAATATTGTTTCAAAGGTTATGTGAAAGAAATTTGGTTTACCAAGTTAGTTTTATGTATTTTATACGATAAATCATATTTTGATATTATAATGGCTTACTCATGTTTTTTAAATACTTTACTTTATTATGCCTCGCTAAGTATATACTTAGCTTGTAATGATTTTCACGCTTTGGTAAAAGGCAGGATTATAAGTAAAAAGTATAGAGCAACTCCAAGCAACAAGGAATATACTTCTATATCAATAAGACATCTTATGATGTGATTTTGACGTAGTTTAGTGACATGTACTTATGAATGTCCTATTAGCTATGTTTAACTATTTTGGAAACTTGTTTGTAATGAATAAACTAAATCATTTTATGCTATTTTAAATATGGATAATATGAACCAATATTATCAATTTAAGTAGTCATGTTTAATATATATATATATATATATATATATATATATATATATATATATATATATGAAGAATGTTTTATAAACTATATTATTAAATTGTTTTATTTAAAGAAATAAAATTTTACTAGTTTTCAAGCACCGAAATATTGGATTAAAAGTCATGTGATATATGTGACTCGTGTACAGGAACGTATACGAGAATGAGTATTACATTTACTAGTATAAGAGCTACAGGTTTAGCCATTTATGGACATGGAATGAGTCCTAATTTTTGTTAAGAATATATACATGCCAATAGGATGTCAAAAGTTTATTGATAGTTGTATATATACTATGATGATGCTTATTAGGGAGTAATATTACTGCTATGAAGTTAATGCTACAAATTTGTTAAGTTTTCTTATTGAACGACGTGGAAATTTAGGCTTTCAATGAGATGGAAAATGTTTCAATTGCTCGTGAATAATTTCTATGAATTTGGAAAAGTTACACATATTACCTTAAGAATAAAATAAGGAATTTTAGAGTAGAGATATTCAATTTGACTTGATAACAAGTGTTATTATGGCGGAAGACCTTTGGTTCATTACACAATTGTTAGTTGGATACATCATATATGTACGATAAAGATTCAAGAGCTTATGTTCCTGATGAATCTTATGGTAATATCATTAATGAGTTTTAGATCATTTTGAGAATGAGTTGGTTGTCTCTGCATTCAGGTTGGGTTTATGGTCGCAATAAGTAATTAATTTAGAAAGATACGGAGAAATTGGAAATTTTAGTGATTGATGAAAAAAAGCGAAATCATCACTAATTTGATATCAACAATGGTTACTAAGAAAATAATGTAAGAAGGATGCATAGTTTTTCTAGCTAAGGTGATAGATACTCAAGTATCCGAAGCTAGATCGTATGATGTTCCCACAACTCAGGAATTTCCATATGTCTTTTTAGATTAATTATCTAGGTTACCTCCATATTGAGAGGTGAAATTGAAGAATTATAGTTTTCAGGGTATTAATCATGTTTCTATGGTTTAGTATCAAATGGATGTGATTGAGTTAAGAGTATAAAGGCTAAATGGTAAGAATTGCTAGATTGAGGATTTATTAGACCGAGTACTTTACATAGGGGTGCACATGTGCTGTTTGTGAAAAAGAAAGATTGATCTACGATCAGAATATCACCAATTAAAGATTAAAGAGGAAGATATTCCAAAAACAACTTTAGAACACGGTATGAACACTTCGAGTTCGTGGTAATATCGTTTGGTTTGACAAATTCCCCGACAATATTCATAGATTTGATGAACCGAGTATTTCAATCTTATTTAGCTTAGTTTACGGTTGTGTTTATTAATGACTTCCTGGTATACTCGAAAATAAAGATATAGTATGATGCTCATCACTATATTGTGCTCGTGATACTTAAGGATAAAAAGTTACATACCAAGCTATCAAAGTGTGAGTTTTGACTTTCATAAGTTATTTTTCTTGGACATGTGGTCCTGGAAGAAGGCATAAGAATGGATCCTAAGAAGGTTCAGGAAATAATGGAAACGAAACCCCAAAGAATGTTACAGAGGTTCAAAGTTTCATAGAACTTGTTGGATATTATCAAAGGTTTGTTAAAAACATTTCGATAATTGCTTTTCTGTTGACCAAGCTCTTGAGAAAGGATGTTTCATTTACTTTGATTGAGAAGTGTAAAAGTAGTTTTGAAGCTCTAAAGAAGACTTTGAACGGAAGCACCAGTGCTGGTTCAACCGAAATCTAGCAAAGAGTATGTGGTGTATAGTGATGCATCTCATAATTGTTTGGGTTGTGTTCTTATGTAAGAAGGTAAGGTGGTAGTGTATGCTTCCCAAAAACTAAAGACACACGAGAGAAATTATCCCACTCATGATCTTGATTTAGTAGTGATGGTTTTTCCTCTAAAGATTTGGCGTTATTAATTGTTTGGTGAGCGATGCCACATCTACTCAGATCATATGGGTTTGAAGTACATGTTGACTCAAAAAGAGCTAAACTTGATACAAAGGAGATGGATAAAACTTTTAAAGGACTATGATTTGATCATTAACTATGCATCCAGGTGAGAGCAAGATGTATCAGGATATAAGTGAGTAAATTTTGGTGGTCGGGTATGAAAAGAGTCATTACTGAGTTTATGCCACATGTTTGGCGTGTTAACAAGTAAAAACTGAGCATCAAGTGCCTTCAGAATTGTTACAATCGATTTTTTTTCCAGAATGGAAGTGGTAAAGAGTCACTATGGATTTTTTACAATGTTACATCTGAAATCAAACAAGAAGGATTCCATTTAGGTGATACTTAACCGGTTAATTAATTCGGCACATTTCATTTCATTGCGAATAGAATATGTATGGGATAAATATGCAGAGTTATAAACAAATTAGATAGTTCGGCTACATGGAGCGGCAATATTGATCATATCTGACAGAGCTCCAAGGTTCACTTCAACATTTTGGAATTCCTTGCATAAAGCTTTGGGTACTAGATTGAATTTTAGTATGAACTTTCATTTGTATACGGATGGTCAGTTAGAACGCACTATACATATATTAGAAGATATGTTAGGGGCATGTGTATTTTTAGTTCAAGGGATCATGGGAAATGTATTTTAATTTAGTAGAATTTTCTTGTAATAACAATTATCAGTCAAGCATCATTATGACCTCTTATTAAGCCTTTCATGGGAGAAAATGCCGAACTCCATTTAATTGGTTCAAGTTAAAAGACAAGAATCTTATTGGCCATGATTTATTGAAAGAGGTTGAGGATAAAGTGAGGATAATTCAAGATAATCTCAAGATGGCATCTGATAAGCAGACATTTTATATAGACTTGAAGAAAAAAGAAATTGAATTTCAAGATGGCGATAATTTTTTTCTTAAAGTGTCATCTTGGAAAAAGATATTTTGTTTTGGACGCAAAGAAAAACTTAGTCCAAGATTTATTGGACTTTATGATATCTTAAAGCGAGTCGGACCGGTAGCTTATTAGTTAGCACTACATCCGGAGTTAGACAAAGTTCATAATGGTTTTCACGTGTCAATGCTTATAAAGTATCGATCGGGTCCTTCAATGTTATTGCATCGAAGGAAATTAAGATCTGACTAGATTTGAATTATGAAGAAGACCCAATACGAATCTTGGCTCAAGAAATCAAAGAACTACATAGAAAGACGATTCCACTAGTCAAAGTGCTTTGGCAAAAATCATAAAGTCGAGGACATTACTTGGGAAAGAGAGGAGGACATGAGAAGGCAATATCCACACCTCTTTACATCAAGTACGTCTTAAAATTCGAGGATAAATTTTATTTAAGGGGGATAGTTGTAATACCCCCAAATTTTGGATAGTAACCAAAATGTAAAATTTGAAATTTTGATGGTCAAAGTAGAAAATTGGGAAAAGTTTAAGGACCTAAGTGGTAATGTTCCTAAAAATAATTTAATTCCATAAATGGATTTGGTTAGTGATTAAAATACAAAATTTTAAGGTTAAGTTACCAAAGTATAAACATTGGAAAAGTTCAGGCACCAAAATGGTAAATTTAAAATGTTACATTTTGGACTTATGAATAAATATTTTATCTCAAGAATAATGTTTATGTGGGAATCATAATTTTAATACGAGTTTTGTATTAAAAGTTATAAAGCAATGAAGTTGATGAAAAATTCAGTAAATCGGATCTAATAGAAATTTCGGGAAAATCTGAAGGATGGTAAATTATACCTCAAAATATTATTTCCACATTTTTAAATGTTGGAAAATAATATAAATCTTTGGATTTTAGTATTTAATTTCATGTTTAATATGGATCGTTGGATTCAAGTGGCAAGATTGTAATTTTTTGAAAAAAACAATGGTAAATGTGTAAAGTAAGATATTATTTGTTCATTTTTGACTTTAAGAAGATCATAAGGTTGAGGTGTCTTGGTTTGATGGTAAATATGAAGTTTCATTAACTGTAAATTGGTCTTTTCCCAATTTATTGAATTTAATATTCATTAAAGTTAAATTCAAGGTAAATTTACCTTGAAATTAATAAAAAAATGCATGCCAATTTGTTATCATCTTCTGCAAAGTGCGTTAACCTCCAAGGTAAGAGAAAAAAAATTTGGTTTCCATTTTTGAGTTATTTACTTTGGATATCAAGTTATGCCGTAAAATAGAAAAGTGATCTATTTGAGAAACGCTATCTTTTAGTACCAATTATGCTTGCTCAACTTGCTGGATTTCAAAAATCTCAAATATTGGGGTTTTGTTCACACTAGGGTTCTTGAAATTGATGATGAATCATGATATTTTAGAGGTTGTAGATTCATTTTCAAGCTTGATTGATGATTCAAACATGTTCAAACTTCCTATAAATTATTCTATAATTTGCGGCCAAAAAATGAAATTATAGAACTTTGTGTTTTTTATGGGAGTTGATTAGGGATTTGATTTTAGAGATGCTGTAAAGTTGGTTGGAAGTTTATTTCATGCATGAATCGAATTAAAATAGAGCAAAATCTTGAAACCTAGTTTTAAAGGTTAAAGCATTTGGCCATGGTGTATTTGAGTGAGAAAAGTTTTAGAAAAATTATAAAATGGTTGGAAATGATGTAGGAAGTATGTTGCAAGCCTTAGAAAAATATTTGGGGACCATTCTATAAATTTTTGAAAAGTTAGGGGACCAATTCAATAATTTTGGAAAAGTTGTGAATGGTTGTAGAATTGTCAAATAGTTGATGTACTATGCTAGAATTTACTGATTTGGATTTTAAAATAAGTGTTAAGATGTGAAATAATACCATTTTGGAAGTTTGAAAAGCTTGGTGATCTAAGTGCAATATTCGTGTAGTTAGGGTGCTTAAATGTAATTATACCTTGTAAAAGTACTTGGATGGTAATAATTTAAGTGCTAGAAATTTTGTATTAAAATTTAAGTGATAAAATGGTGAATGAACATTTTGTGTAAATTGGAAAAATTGGTGTCAATATTAAAATGAATTATTAAATGTTAAGTATTTTTGGTAGAAAATAAGTTTCAAGTATATTATGGATTTTTTTTGGAGATGTGTTTATGTTAGTACAATACTAAATATGCATCGATATTAATTTGTGATTTTGTACAACTATGATTGAATTTTGTGATCGAAACAAATTAAGTATAAAACGATATACTTGTAGCATAGTGAGGCACATCTTTTGGATATATAAAGTGTCAAGGTGAGTGCATTTATTATGTACATATATGATATGAGGACGAGTTGTGATGAGTCAACCTCGAACATTTTTACAAAAACATGTTTTATCGTATTTTGAATTTTTTTCATAAAGTTTATGAAAATGATTTTATGAATAATTTTAGAGTATGAATTGTCCTAAAATATATGGATGAACTTTTATATTTTTTTAGAAGATATCGATGTTTCAGAATAAATATTTAATCTGCAAATTTGATTTAAAGGCCTATTTTATGTGCATTGAGAGTCATTGGTGCATTTCGACATTCTTTCTGTATGATGGTTATGGATCGATTTTGTTTAATGCATATGTTTCATTTTTGTATCAATATTTTGTGTACTTTTGGTTTTATGTGTGCACCCATGATATTCATAAATATTTTGTGAATTACCATTTTGTTATCGTAGTATAGTGTTTTTGTCATCACATAACCTATGCTTTCATTTAGCACTTAGGTGCAACTCATGTACCTTGCATTCTCATTTGACATATATTGGGCAAATAAATGAATACTTTGGAAAAATACTGATTGATATGTATGTTGGGCATACTAAATATTGTTTCATAGGTTATGTGAAAGAAAATTGCTTTCCCAAGTCAGTTTTATGTATTTTATACAATAAATCGTATTTTGATATTATAATGGTTTACTCATGTTTTTTGAAATACCCTTCTTTATTATGCCTCACTAAGTATATTCTTAGCATGTGATGATTTTCACGCGTAGGTAAAAGTCAGGATCAGAAGTAAAGAGTACAGAGCAACTCCATGCATAAAGGAATATAATACATATCAGTAAGACATCCTATGATGTGATTTTGACGTAGTTTAGTGGCATATAATTACGAACGTCCTATTAGCTATGTTTAACTATTTTGGAAATTGGTTTGTAATGGATAAAATGAATCTTTTTATGCTATTTTAAATATGGATAATGTGAACCAGTATTATTAATTTAAGTTGACGTATTTAATATATATATATATATGTATTTGAATAATTTCTTTTATAAACTATATTATTAAAATTGTTTATTTAAAGAAACACAATTTTATTGGTTTTCAAGTACCGAAATACTAGATTGAAAGTTATATGATATTTGTGACTAGTGTACGGGAACGTATACGGGAAATGGGTGTTATATTATGTTTCATTAATGTTGGCAAATAATTGGGATATCTTTCTTGCTTAAAATTTTTCTTAGTTATGTATTTACTTGATTGTACATTGAATTCGACAATTGTCATGAACTTCATTCGATTGTAAGTTTGAGGAATAAATTGAAATTGAAGTTGGCAACTTGTGATTTTGATATGTTAATTGATGAATGCTTGAGGACAAGCATCGAATAAGTGAGGGGAATCTTAGAGGTACTTTATTTAGTTATTATTTTATCTTTAAATTGCTCCTTTGTGGTTAGTTTTGTGGCTAATTTATTCGTTTTGATTCATTTTCTATACATGACACTTGATTATGGAAATGCACTTAAATGACATAATTATGCAATTTTTGTTATTTTCAGAAACAAGGTTGGATTAGTGGGCATGACTCGGGCATGATGCATCTGACGATGCAATGAGTCAACACCTTCCCAAAGGTCTAGTAAGCACTTCTAGAATGACGAATGACTCTTCCACGTTTTTGAAATTCGAATCCAAGTCAAACTCATTTTTTAGGATTTTAGTTTAAATATTTTAAGAATTTTATTTTATCTTTTTTTAGTATTTTAGTTTAAATAGTTTAAGAACTATCATTAGGAATTATCTTTTATTTTCCTTTTTTAAGGATTTTTTAAGGATATATAAATACCCTCTCAGTGTAAGCCTAGAAACATATTCATAATTCATTCTTCTTCTTTCCTCTGGTTTTATAAAAGTTTTCTTTTCTATTCGAAAGTTGTTCTTTGTTTTTATTTTTATTTTTAAAGATGCTAAGTATGATTGTCATATTTAATTATTTCTCATTGCCAAGGGAGAAGCGATGATTCAATCCCTATTGTGAGGATTAAAAAGCACTAAAATAACTTTGAGTTATTTTCTCAAATTTCTAGAGTAATAAGATTGGTAATCGACCTATCTTTTTAAAGTCAAAACACTTTTTAATCAAAAAGTCGACATTGGTTTAGAAGTAGTTCTGATTTATAGTTGGGAGAAATAATCGGCTGGTAGCAAGCTTGACTTCCTGTGAACACCTTAGCGGCTGTCTGCTAAGGGAAATTGAAATCGGGCTCCATTTTCATTGAGACAAGATAGTTCGAGTCAGACTTTTTCAGATATATAAAACATGTTGGTGCTAACGACGATAGTCGTAGTTGGTCTCCGTAAAGGACTGAAATCCAAAAATAGATTTTGGTTTACTGGTTCACAAGAGAGAAAACAAGTTACAGGGGTTGGGCCCTGTAGACTGTAACCGATAATTAACCGAAGAAAAAACTTATTCTAAGGATCAACTGGAATTTGAGGCAAAAGCTGAAACCCAAGGCTAATTTCACTATAAGTTTCTCTTTATCTTAATTACTTAAAATTTAATTATTATTTATTTATTTTATCTTCATCTTTTATTTTTTCCATATCATTAATTTAATTTAATTTAATTAATTATTATTTTTATCTTTATATTTTATTTTATTCTAATCTTTTATTTTAAAATCAATTTTTAAACCCCTATTTAATCTCATCCAAAAACTCTACCTTGTCTTATTATCTAAATCAGAAAGTTCACTTCATTAGAAACACCAACATCCCTGTGGATTGACCTTGCTTCTCCACTCTACTCTCTCTCTATTTATTTTTAAGAAGTTGGAATTATGTTGACAGTAAAATGACATCTGTCAGATAGGAACCTCAAGTATCAATAGAAAGAGTAGAAGGGATGACACCACAAGTGTAAACACTTGATAATTCGATAAAGTCTTAAAAAACTAAGGAAAATAGAACAAATCTCACTTCAATATATTGATGAACAAATGTTGCTTTACAAGTGAAATAGGCAATCCTATTTATAATTTATGAAATAAAACTAAGCCAAGAGATACATATGAATTCGGACACAAGAATCCTTTACAAAAATACATAATTTAATTAAATACGTTGCAAATAAGTAGAGGTATTGGTTCGGCCAATGGTGAAAGGAGATATCTTGGTTGAATAGTTCTTATGTCCATTCATCTTTGCACCAATATTTGGTGGTTATGAAGACTTGGCCAAATGGTGAGATTCCTCTTCAAGTTAGCTCCCAAATGAGTGCACATCACACAGATAGGATGTCATAAGGCAGGCACATGGAGTCTCCATTGGATATAAGGTGTAGTCTCGGTCATATGATGATGCATTGAAGTCCTTGGGTAGCCTAGATGTACGATAATGGGTAAATGGGATTGATCATTCCTTGTAGACATCTTCTAGACTATCTTCTTATCATGGCAACTCCCTTTCACATTGACAATTGATCCTACATATCTTACTCCCTAAAGCTACAACAGTGACATTGACGAATTCCAATGAACGAAATGAGTATTCCAGAGCTTTTCATCTACGACGATGTATGGGGAATCAGTAGACCCACTTGCCACTATATCTTCTTCAGTATTGATAACCACGATAGTTAAATCGATAATGAACTTTAGTTTTTGGTGGAGCATTGATTGTACTACTCCAACTTGATGGATCCAAGGCCTTCACCAGAGGTAGTTGTATAAAGGCATTATATCCAATACAAGGAAGTCTACATTGTATTTAACACGTGCAATAGTTAATGGTATTTCAATCTTACTGAGTACCTCCTTTTTGTCTCATCGAATGCTCATATCACACTTTGACATGCTCTCATGTGCGATATCTATTGGTAGCCTCATGAGAATGACAAGGGGAATCACGTTAAGGGCAGAACCATTGTCAATTAGCACACTAGGTAAGGTGTGTCCCTTGAAGTGGGTAGTGATGTGTAATGCCTTAATCTACTTTACTCTTAGGTGAAATCACATCATCAGAAAATGAGAAAAGGTTATCGCCTGAATATTCATAAACAATCAGTCCAACTTGTTGACTAATATATCTTTCGGAACAAAAGTCTTATTCAAGACCTTCAACAACGCCTCCTTGTGTGATTCAGAATTTAACAATAATGCTAGCACTGATATGGGAGCAGGTAATTTGTGTTGTTTTCCAATAACTATATTCAATTGCTTTAAAATTTTAGGAACTCTATAGATTTGTTTTCTTTTATGGGCTCATTACCAACTGGTTCATCTCCCTTGAATGGATCATATATTCTTTGTGGTGGATTAGATTTTATGGAATAACACCTCCCGCTTCTAGTGAAGTTACCAACTTCATTGATGTCATCATTTACAGTTTCTACTTGGAATTTGTATTTCCAAGGCACTTGCTTGTTGTCCTTATAAGGAAAAGGTCTTGGTGTTGTTATCACCACTTCTTCTAGTGCCTTCTCAAGTATTCTCACTTTGGACGTGATTGTCAAAGGGCAGTTAGCGCCAACCCTTTTTCATTTGAGTCTCTAATCACATAAATGCATGCTTTCGAAGTTTCCTCATCTTCCTTGTAGAATTCCATCTCTACTTGTCCATAATTAGATGGACCAAAGCACTAAATTCATTATATTCTAGTACAAAATGACCCTCTTCATTGTGATAACAAAAATAGTTCCTATTTTTGCACTCTACCACATTATGTTGTGGAGCAGGAAGCCCAAAACTTATCATTTGTCTCCATACCTATACGAGTGGAGACTTCATTTTATAGACACTAACCTTGATCATTTTTCCTTTTTTCCTCATCTATGACAATAACTCCTGCTTATAGGTTGTTGGTAGAGGATTCTACGTAACATTACGTAATTATGAGTTTTCGAAAAAAATCTAGTTATTGTTCTGGATCCTCTTGAAAGCGAGGCAACTTTAGATAGAATGCCCAGGACACCAACATGGTATTTAGATTGTGTTTTTTCTTTATACCACATAGGTTATGGTGATTTTAGAGGTTTCACAAAGTATGACGATACCACATATGTATAAAAGCGTTGTTGAAATAAATTTTTGTACATTAAAGGAATATGGTCAAAAAGTTCTCTTACTGTTTCCTTCTTTGGATCCCTTGAATCTTCCTCAAGGTATTTGATAGTGCAACATCTGTTGACTTTGGTTTGGAAATTGTAATGCTTTTCTCTTCATTGTATGTGTTTACATTATTGAGTTCTCCTTTTTTTTCTTCATGGTGGGCCTTATATTGGATTCATCTCCTTCAATATTCCCTTGTTTGATGGTCATTTTAACCGTCTCTCTGGCAATGACTATGTCAACAAAACTATTTGAAGTGATTGTGACTAGGTGCCTAAAGAAATTATCCTTCAGAGTATGTTGAAAAGCTTCATTGTTTCTTTTTCATCCAATAGAGGATAAACCTACACAACTACATCCTTCCACCGTTGTGTGTACTACCTGAAACTTTCATTGGGTTTCTTCTCCATACCCTGAAGCATAACATGATCGAATATCATATCGTTCATGTTCTTGTATTATTCTAGGAAATATTTAGCGAGATCCTTCCATGATCTAATGTGGATTCTATTAAGTTGGTTATAAAAATGAATCCCTGAACCTGTTAAATGTTCCTGGAAGCAGTGAATCATGAGCTGATCATTTCCGACATATCCTATTATTTTACAATAGAACATGGTTATTTGATATGAAGGAAACTATTCCCATCAAATTTCTCAAAGTTGGGGACTTTGAATTTGGGAGGCAGAATCAAGTCTAGGACCAAACTTAACTCCAAGGTATCAACCCCGTAAGGATTGTCCTCTTCCTTTACGGATCTCATTTGGTCTTCCAAATGTTTGATCATTTCTTCCATATTCTTTGGCTTGTCTTCTTCATCAAATTCTGGAATGTGATAATCCTTGTGACTATTTTGAGGATTCGTTATTTAATCTCGTGCTTTCGTGGAAGATGAATCCCTCGGTACCCCTATAGATTCCTTGATATGATTACCAACTTTGAAGCAGGTTGCACCACCACTCATTTAGTTGTCCCACTCTTGGATGTCTACGAAGTTTAGCCCTGTCAATCTCGCCACAATTTGATCGGCCAAATTATCTTGGTTCTTGATGATGGAGTTCATAGTGTTTTGATGGTTCTGATTTATCTTATCCTCTAACTCCTTTTGTAATTTCAATATATTGTCATCAATTTGAGTGAGTCTTGCTTCCATTTTCCTTGTTTTGAGTCGGGTGTTATGAGGATGAAGTGGGTCCAGTGTTTTTCCGTTTTCAATAAAATTTCATTTATTAGTTAACCATATTTATACAACGAATGCATATTAAAATATTAATGCAAAATAAAAAAAAATGATAAATGATAAATGCATGAAAAGTTTTAGGTATTGATCTAAAAAATGATTCTCATATAACAACCCTAAAAAGGTTTTATTACAAAGAGACTAAGAACATTTCAAAGGTAAATTTTAGCTAAATCTTGATAGCTTCTAACATGTTGACAAGCTTCTTGCTTTATTAATCACGGATTGGATACCCTATCTCACAACTCTGGCTTTTTTGGCTAAACCATATAAGTGATGGGTCATCTCGTAGACTTATTTTAAGTACCTCTAAATAACCACAGCTCTTGCTTTGAATATGTGTTGGGCCTCCTCCTAACGAAACTGCCACTGTAAACCTTCATCGTAGGAGACTATCTAGAGCTCACCTACCTTCTTCTTGTATCATTCCATGATAACTTCTAACTTAGATTCACACTTTTTATGGCTATTTTTTCTTACTCTCGATGCCTCTCAAAAGACTTCTCTAATCGTATGACCTTTTGGCTGACTGGACCAGCTACTCATTTCTCATCTACTGAGATCTTTGTTAGCTTATTCTTGAAGGATTGAAAAAGATATAGTCTATATGAATTCACTCACAATGTAGGCAAGTAACGTAGTCTTCTTTATCATCATTTTTACAGGTGAAACATTTGTATCCCGGTTTTCAGAATTGAACTAAAGCTCGGATTAAAGTGTCATCCACTTTGACAAAAAGCAAGTATGAAATATTTCCATAACATTGATAGAAATTTTTCTCCATACTTCCAGCTATCTCACATGCTTCGAAGCTCTTGGACATAATTTTTCTTGAGATTGATCGAAACATAATCAACTAGCTCAGACACATAACCATTTCACAAACTATCCTCATTTTCTTTTCTAAGTTTTTTCTAACCACCATCATACCTTCGCATTCGTAATCTCTTGCATCATAACCCCTTTCTCCATTGTCAAATATTGTTCCAAGTTGAAAAACACCTCGCGGATCAATATCTCTATGTTATGACATTTATAAAAAAACAAAAAGAAAAGAAAAAACAAGTTGGTAAGAAAAAATAATAATCAAAATAATAATTCTTATACTACATGCTTTTATTCGTATCCGAACATGGTTTCTACCATGCATGCTTTATAGTAGAATAATAAATCCTAACCGTATATATTTCTAGTTCACATGCTTTGTACAATAAATAAAGAGATAATGCAAGAAAGTTTGAGCATCCTTGGGGTTTAACATGGCTTTGGGGTGGGTTATACTCTCATAGCAACACAGTTTGGTTGAAAAAGGGTGTATGAGTTTTTCTTGTTTGTTCCCCCTGAGCTTTATCAAACCCTCGATCCTAAACCAATCACAGCTTGTGTGAACCAAGTTAAACTCGAGAGGATACATTCCCTTATGTATGACACGATGAATAAATTCCCACAAAGACATAATGTATATGAACCCAAAGGTTACTTGCTAGGCCTAGGAGAAGAATAAACTCTCACGAAAGCGTCACTTTCATCCTCACTTGAAAAGGATCAGAGTTCAGGTATAGAGCGTAAAAAAGGAACTGGCTTTTTTAAAAAAAAATATGAAAACACTAAAAGCACATATCAGTACAACTATTTATATGTAATATAAACCAAATATGATTAAAAAATTAAATAAGAATAGATTTAAAAATTTTATTTAAAAGATAACAACTAACCGACCATGACCTAACTCTCTAATGTCCCCAGCAGAGTCGTCAAGCTTTTGAAACGTCTTTGAGGCCAGGAGGTAGATTCTCCCTTTATACTTTCGCTTCAAAATGTGTATTGAATTTTGGTTTGAGGGACTCTCCACCAACCCTTTTTAGGGTGTGACTGGATCACCCAAAACTTTTAAATTCAATAAAATTAAAATAACAAATTGAAGTCCGCTTACTAGAGAAATAGATCCGGGAGTCAAATACGTGTGGGAAATGATTATCAACCCACTACGCCTTTTCGGTACCTATTCGGTTATATTATTGTCTTAAAAATAAAAGAAATAAATTCAAGCTTTAGTTTAATTAGTGATCTTTTAGAATAAAAATAAAATCCAATTATACTTTAAAAGGAAACACGATTTGTAAAATGTTAAAAAGGGAATCTGTTATGAAATAAATAAGTTAAAAAGCTTACCTACCATGAAACATCTAATTAGATTAAAAGAAACAAATATTAGTAACAATAAAATGAATAAGTTGCAAAAGTATAGTAATGGACTAATATGGAAACAAAACAAATATCAAGTGTGAAATAATAAATAAAATAAAAACTATATAAATAAATTAAATTTAAAGGGAAAACGGGGTAATGATTTTAATTAGAATAAACCCTTTATATAGTGATAAATTCCACCTATACCTTAAAAAGGAAACAAAATCCGTTAGTAATGTGTAATAATATGTTAATATGAAATAAATAAATAAATAAATAAATAAAGGTTTGACTTACCTTATTCTAGAAACTTAAAAGGTTAAAACGATTAATATAAAAATAAATAAAATAATAAATGATGTACTAATCTTAAAACAAGACAAATACTAAAGAAGAAATAAAGTTATACGTAAAATAAATTAAGTTAGAAAGAAAAAGAGACCATGAATCTCCATTAGAGGAGAACCTGAAAAAAAAAGTAAAACGTTTATAGAAATAAAATAAAGATCAACAACTTTAAATGAAAAAAATCATAACGTATAAAAATAATTAAGGAACTGAGGTGAATAAAATACAAATAAAATACATAAAAATAAATAATAGGAATTAATTAAAGTGATAAAATAATAATAATGAATATAAAAACAAAATAACAAAATATTAGTAAAAGTAAAATAATAAATTAAAGATGTAAATAAAAATCCATAAACAATAAAATAAAGAAATGGTCAAAATAAACAAAATGTAACATGCAAGTGATAAATAAAAATGATTAAGGGATTAAATTGAATAAAAATCAGAATTAAACGTCAAAAAATAAAACAAAATCATAATGTTATGGACTAGAATGAATTAATAATCAAAACCAAAGGAACCACGGAAGGGGTTTATCCATTTCTACTATAAAGGCTTTGAGTGGCCCTCATAAAACTACGTTGTTTTGGATAGCTTTATATATCCTTTTTTAAGCTTCATTTTCTAATATTTTCTCATTTTTTTCTCTCTTTAGGGAAACTCTCTTTTCTTTCCAAACATGTACGGTGGAATCACCTGTTGCCCGTTATCATTGCCAGCCAGTCAAGGCCGCCATGGCCAACGGTGGCCATTTGGGACCAAATTTTATTAGGTGACTCACTTTGGTCCCCTTAGACCGAATTTGGGGTATGTTTCTCCAAAATATATTCTTTTACCATGAAAAAGACAAAAAATGTTCGACTTTCCTTGCTCTGATTTGTCGTCGTCCACCCTTGGATCGTCTTGTTTTTTTATTATGTTTCTCTGGATGGTCAATCTTTCTTCTCACTATTCGAATCTGCCAAAGGAGACCTCCAATCACCGTGAACGTCGTAGGTCGAATGGGTAAGGTCTTCTTTTCTCTTTCTCTTTTTAAATATTTTGTTCCGCTCTCACTTCTTCTCAATTTGTTTTCTGATAGTTCGTGCTATTAGTAAAGAAAAAAAATGAAAGCTATTCCGAAAAAAAAAACTATAACTTTTATTGATTTTTTTATATTTTTTCATCTTTTCATTCAATTATCATCTATCACTCATCATATCCCTAGTAACATATTCTTGTTTAAATTTCCAGCAAATTCATTCAAGAACCCTCATTTTCAAAGTCTTCTCTCTTTGCATTACCATCATCACACAAAGATCTCAATCTTACTTCTCCCTTTTCGTTAATCATCTTTTGTTTTTCATTATTTTAAAATTTATGCTCATTAATATTCATCATCCTAATCAACATCATCTTGTTTGATTCATACAGTAAAATCTCATCCCAAAACCTAGGGTTTGCGCTAAAACCCTTCTCGTGTGCAAATCTTGTTCTTCATCGAGTTTAGATCCTTAGGCTTGAATTCTTTAACTACGAACAACGTAAAATAATCTGCTATCATCCCCTATCAATTAGTATCAGATTTGGGATGATTATTGGAAGAATTGGAGCATTCTTTCTTGTTCTTGCACACCGAAATCAAGAGGTACCCCAACGGAGATAGTTCAGAAATATTGAATGATTTAAAGTTTTTTTAGTTCTTTTTGTTTTGTTTCTATAAGTTGTTGTTATTTTTATGTTTTTCATCAAAAATAAAAAAATAAAAAAAAAATAAAAAAGGAAAAATAAAATAAAATAAAAAATCTCGGAAATGTAAACTGAGGAATTTGGAGTTGAAGTTTTACAAGTCAATTCTACATCGAAAGAGAGGCCTCAAGTTAAACTTTTAGGTCATTCGAACATCAAAAATCCCTTAAAAAATGTTGTTTAAGACTAATTGATAGATTTAGGGTTCCTATATTGAAAAAATTACAGAAAATAAAATTGAATGAAATTTTAAACTAGATTTTTGCAGGTCAATTAGAAATCTAAAGAGTAGCATCCACCTAAAAGTTTAGGTCATTGGACACCGTCAACCACTTCAAACATTTGCTCAAGTTGTTTATTTGTTTATTAGGTTTTCCGAGTTTGGTTTTCCATTGATTCTTATTGATTTATGTTCATTTGTTTTACCCTTGTTTGTTCTTTTACATCATCAAACACATTCTTATTCTTGTGTTACTAGAATAAACAAAAAGTTTGCATACTTCTTGTTCCATTCATTCTTGTTCAATTGAAGTCTTACATTTGTTTAACTTCATATAGGAACTAAGTTTGTTTTTCGTCTCTGCTAGAGATTGAACTTCTTAAACGAACGTTGTGGAACTTATTTCTAACAGAATCTTAAAGAGTGCAAGATCGACATACTTGCCTTATGTTGTGTTACTTTGTTGGAGTGATCAATGAGGTTTCTTGTTCTATTTTACTTTTTTTTCCACTTCAATTTGAGTGTTGTGATTTTCAAGATGTTTGAACTGGTACAATCTTACATACGAAAATTCAATATTCCACAATTCAAAGACCATAGAAATACATACCTTTATACCTCTATTATCAATGGGAAATCAAATTTGATCGAATGTTCTACTATAATTGTTGTAGAAAAACAAGTACCATTGATAACACAGGAGTTCGCAGATTATGCACTACTATGGTGGGCAAAAGTCAGGTGAGATAAACGTAAAGGTCGATAATGTCCAATCAATTCCTAGGATGACCTCAAATTTATGATAAGAAGAACGTTCATTCCACTTGACTATCATTGTGAGGCCGAACAAAAACTTAAAAGATTACAACGAGGTAATATATTTGTGGAGGATTATTTCAAAGAGAATAATTCTTTATTGCGGCAAGAAAATATTCGTGAGAACGAATATAAAACCTTGAACCAGTTCATAGTAGGCCTCCATCCAGAAGTCTACGATGAATTTGACCTACAAGATTACACAGACCTTTTGGATGCACTACAAAAAGCCATCTCAATTGAAAACAAACAACAAAGGAGACATTGTCTCAGACTACTATATAAAGGTACATCGTTCCCTTCCACTTCTTCTACTCCTTTTTTCACGATAATGGAACCGAGGAATGAGAAATCTATCGAGAAGGAAAAGCCTATAATGGATAAAAGTATCGCCAAGAACCCTAATAAGCTCTGAAAAAATATTAATTGCCTTACATTCAAAAGATACGACCATACTAGTCGCGAATGTCCCAATTTTACTTATCCATGACAATGATACTTATTCATCGGAATCAGAAATGAAATATCCCCACCATAAAGAAAATGTTATCATGGATAAGGAATTATAAAGTGACACTGATAAATATGATGTTGAAAGCATTGTAATCGAAGATATTGATCTTCAAATAAATATCTTACTGTCCCTTAGCCTTACATTATTGGAACCAAAAGATGCACTTGAAAATCAAGTGATGAAATTTTGTGAGGATTGTGAGGGAATAAAATAAGAAAAAGAGAAAGAGTCAAAAGCAAAATAGGTCATTAGTAATAAAATCCAAAATAATAATGACCTATCATAGGTGAGTGAACCTAATTATGAAAAGAAAATATTAACTCAAAATACATATGCGAGCACAAAAGAATTTTGAGAGAACCTTCTTGAAAAAAAATCCTTGCATCCTTGTTTCTCTTAAGAAATCAATTATTTCGATTTTTAACATTAACAATGGTTTACCTAGTGTGTTTATTTCTCTCTTACAAGATTTTTAAAAAGTGTTAGATGATCCACCTGACGGATACTGTTAGAGTATGCACAAAGATCAATCATATGATGATTGTAATAATACATTTATTTACCGATTTTATTGAATAAAGGTATTGCCAATATTATTTTCAGTTATATGTTTGTGTTTAACATAAACTAAAAGATAATAAAGTCCATATAATAACATTATTAAAAGATCCATAGTCAAGTATTATTATGGGCATGACAATAATAATACGATTAAGACTAACATGTTATTGATTGATGACAAGGAGTTGTCATTGACATAGAGATGTTAGAATTGATACATGATTATATTGTTAGAGAACAATGTATTGGATTGACCCATCATGAGCATATATTTTGGATTATTATGTAACGGTCATAACATTGTTCATGGTGATGACTATATGTATGATCCTCAGACTAGAGATCAATATTATCCCAACATATATTGTTGTATGTTTTGATACAGTTAAACATGCCCCGTAACTGGTTGCACTATAAAGAATGTTATTGAATATATTTCGATATATGTAGTGGGGTGTATATGCTTAAGATAGGATTTGTCATTCCTAAATAATAGAAATATATCACAGGCCACTTGATTGAATGAGACTCGAAATACATGGTCATGCTCGAATAAGTTGATATGTGATATCACAAATTATTCGTTAATTATAGTCTACTCTAGATATCAAAAAACAATAGATGGGCTATACAAGTGTGACTATTCTAAGACTTGTGCCTATTCTAGATATAAAGGACAAAATGATGTAATACATAAAAGAGTTAATCACGAAGATGATATGTCGAATCATAATTTCTTGTAACTTAGGTAACAATGATATATTGCTAGATGTCACTCATTGTATGTAATATTATAATTGTTCTAATAATTGCTACTAAAGTGACAAGAACCTACAGGGTCACACCCTAGGATTGAAATGAGAAAAGATGTACAATTTGTTGTATGTTACTAAAATATATCTATAGTTAAGATATGTATATTTGATATACATATGATTTTAATTATCCCGAATATAGTAAGTAAGCAATAAAAGAATGTAATTTAAATTACAACTCTTTTAATTGATGTATATAATTCGAAATAATTAAATAAGTTTTTAAATAAACATTAAAGATTGTAATTTAGATTATAAATCTTTAATGTATGTTTAATTTGAATTAATTAAATAATATTTTATTTATTAATTTGAAATAATTTTAAAAACTCTAAGATGTTAGGGTAATTGATATTTAAAAGGAGGCAAGGTCTAGCAGCCACATTTTTTCACTTCAACCATTCTCTCAAAACAAATTTTGGGAAAAAGAAAACTTTGCTCTCAATCGGGTGAACTAAGTAGAGGCCGAGATGTGTTTTCATGGAGGCTTTCGATTCGAACAGTTAGTGATCACCACTTCTCGTTGTTGTCCTTGTTGTTTTTTCAAGGAAAACGCTATAAGTATTCACATCCCTTCCTCCTGATTTTGATTTTACATACTTGGATCGCTGATGAGACCGTTGAGTTTTGTTTCCGCTACACCGTGGGGTGTGTCGACGGTCCCAACAGTGGTATCAGAGCCACTTGTACGATCCAAATTTGGATTAAATTCTTGGTTGATGCGATATGTATGAGATGCATGTTCTAGTTTTATCGTTTTCGGCAAATCTGCATGATATCATTGTTTGAATCGATAACCACAACGATTAATATGTTAATTTGTTAATCTATTTTTCAATTGATTTGTTGCTGCAAGGATTTTATGAAATCCATATGTCAATCCTTGACATGATGATCCATGGGAGTGCGATAGCAGATCGCGTTTGGCAGTGGAACAATGGTTGTTCCAATGTAGAAAATCTTCGGGATTGAAAATCCAAAAGGAAAAATTATGTTGATAAGTGTTATCAAATCGTGAAGTTTTCCATAGAAATAAAAGTACTCTTTTTCAAAAAATCCCACCTGCCATAGGGACTCCGCCCCTTGACCCCCCATCAGCAGTACAAATGAAAGGCCCATGTTAATATTTTTTAACAAAGGCGTAAGAATGTTTATATATATATGATATCTTTGTTTTGCACGGTGTTTGGCATGCATGGTTATAGCCCTTGTTCAATTACAATGGTTTAATTTGAAATACGGTATACGAGCCGTGCCTTTCTATATCTCTGTTATATTTCTCTTCTCATCTTACTCCCTCGTATGTAAAATGAATTTCTTTTAAAATTGTAAACCTATGAAGATTCATAAGGAGAAGAAGAATGGCGAGAAGATACCTAGAGATCAGTCTTAGGCTTTAAGGTTTTTGGTTCTCCCATTGGCTTGGGATGGGCCACCTTAGTCATTATTTTGGGCTATAACCATTGCATCTTATTTATTGTTATATTTGTTATGTATGCAATGCATCAAATGATAAATTAAGAATGAATATTGATGAGATCAATAAGGGCCTAATATTAAAACAAATAATGATGAGAAAATTACGCAAATCCCTCTTTATAATCTAAGTTAACTTAACCGTCCAATATTTACCCTCGTTAAGGCTTCGATTGATATTGTGTGGGCTTTGCCAAAGCATTGGAACATAAATCTATCTTGGTTAAATGCGAAGAATAAGGAAGTGATATTCATCGGTTGAGATATTGTTAATAACTTAGCTAGGTTATTCTAATAGGATTAGAACCCTAGAGGTTATTCTAATAGGATTAGAAACCTAGAGGTTAAATATTTGGATAAGTCATGAGATGACTTGAACAAAAGTTCACCAAACTGAGGAGTTACATGAGATGTAACTAGTAATGTGTTACTTACCTAAATAATCATTATCCTAAAAGAAAATCCAATACTGATTTAGGAAATTGATGTATTATGGATCCTCACCCACTAGAAAATATTTTTTTTGAATTTTTTCGAAATTAAAATAGAGAGGGTTTTTAATTTTAAATAAAATAGTGGGAGTAATTTGTAAATAAAGTCCTATTTATAAATTTTAATCCGATAAATTTAATTAATTTAATATTTCCATTATTGTAGATTTAATGGCAAACAACACTTTTTCCCTGCGATCACTCCTTGAGCAGGATAAACTTAATGACATGAACTTCCTTGACTGGTTTTGTAATTTGAGAATTGTTCTCAAACAAGAAAGGAAGAAATATGTCATTGAGGAACCTGTTCCTGATAAACCGACAGTTAATACTTCAAGAGCTGACAAAGACAAATTCAAGAAACATATGGATGATATGTTAGATGTTAGATGTTTAATGCTTGACACCATGACTCTGGAGCTTCAGAAGCAACATGAGGACATGGTTGCATATGAGATGATTCAAAATCTCAAAGAAATATATGAAGGGAAAGCACGTCAAGAGAGATATGAGACCTCTAAAGCTTTATTTTAATGCAAAATGGCAGAGGGAACTCCTGTACGAGCTCAATTCATCAAGATGATAGGCTACATCCAAACATTGGTATAATTGGGATTTCCTCTCAAAGATGAATTGGCTATCGATGTTATCATGCAATTGTTTCCAGATAGCTTTAGTCAATTTGTCCTTAATTTCAACATGAATTAAATTAACAAGACTTTGCCACAGTTACTTGACATGTTACGAACTACTGAAAGTAACATGAAAAAGGTTGGATCTAAACCCATTCTGATGGTCCACAAGGACAAAGGAAAGGGAAAGAAAAAAGTAGTGGCAAAGTCTAAGGGCAATGATAAGGCCAAACCAAAAGGGAAAATGCACTGAAACCAAAGGGGAGTTAGCAAGGAATGAAAAGGTTTCCATTGCGATAAGACCAGACACTAGAAAAGAAACTGCCCTGTTTACCTTGAAGAGGTCAAGAAGGCAAAAACAAACGGAACACTTGTTTCAGGTATTTATGTTATTGATGTTAATTTGTCAACATCTACTTCTTGGGTATTAGATATCGGTTATGGTTCTCATATTTGTACTTCTGTATAGGGACTACAAAAGAGAATGAATCTGGCTAAAGCAGACGTAGACCTACGAGCGGGAAATGGAGCAAGAGTTGCTGCATTAGCTATAGGGACATATGTTTTATCTTTGCCTAGTGGACTTGATTTAAATTTAGAGGATTTCTATTTTGTGCTTAGTTTGACTAAGAACATTATTTCTATTTCTTGTTTGGACAAGATTGGTTTTGAGATTATTATTAAGAATAATTGTTGTTCTTTTTATCTCGATATTGTTTTTTATTGTTCGGCACAATTGGTTAATGATCACTATATTTTGGATTAAGAAAACACCATTTATAATATAAATACTAAGTGATAAAAAACAAATGACTTGAATCAAACTTATCTTTGGCATTGTCGTTTAGGCAATTTAAGTGAGAAACGCATATCAAAACTCCATAAAGATGGATTTTTAGATTCATTTGTTTTCGAACAATATGATGTATGTGAGTCTTGCTTGTTGGGAAAAATGATTAATGCTCCTTTTAATAGTAAAGGTGAGCAAGCAAGTGATTTATTGGGGTTAATACAAGTGATTATTAGATTCATTTGTTTTCAAACAATATGATGTATGTGAGTCTTGCTTGTTGGGAAAAATGATTAATGCTCCTTTTAATAGTAAAGGTGAGCAAGCAAGTGATTTATTGGGGTTAATACATAGTGATGTATGTGGATGGATGAATACATAAGCCAGAGGTGGATTCCATTACTTCATTACTTTCACCGATTACTTCAGTCGGTATGGGTATATTTATCTTATGCACCATAAATCTGAAACCCTTGAAAAGTTTAAGGAATTTGAAAATGAAGTACAAAATCAACTAGGCAAGAGTATTAAGGCACTTCGATCAGATCGAGGCAGAGAAAACTTAAGCATAGAGTTTGATGAACTCCTGAAAGAATGTGAGATTGTCTCACAACTTATACCACCTAGTACACCACAGTGGAATGGAGTTTCTGAAAGAAGGAATCGAACACTGTTATGAATGGTTCGATCTTCCGACTTTTTTTTTGGGACATGCACTTGAAACAACCACTTTCACACTAAATCATGTTCCATCTAAATCGGTTCAAAAGACACCATACAAGATATGAACTGGGAAGCATCCTAGTATGTCTTTATGAAGATTTGGGGTTATGAAGCTTATGTAAAACATCAGATGTCTACAAAGCTCGAACCTAAATCTCATAAGTGTATATTTGTTGGATATCCTAAAGAAACTAAGAGATACTATTTCTTTAACCCTAATGAGAACAAAGTGTTTGTTACTCGAACAGAAGTTTTTCTCGACAGAGAATTTCTCTCAAAGAAAGGGAATGGTAGAAATATTGAACTTGGAGAAGTTGAAGAACAAAAAATCAATGAACCTGAAGTTGAGTATGTTTCACAAGTTTTTGAAGAACAATTAACAGATTTAGAAACACAACCAGTGTGCAGATCCACAAGAGAACACCTTGCACAAGAGAGATTTTGATTTCTTGTTACTGCACATGGAGATGTTCTTCTTATGGATCAAGATGGGCCTAGGACTTATCAAGAGGCAGTGTCTAGCCCAGACTATGAGAAATGGCTTGAAGCCATGAGATCTAAGATGGATTCTATGTCAGTAAACCAAGTGTGGACTTTGGTTGAACCACTTGAAAGGGTCAAACCTATAGGGTGTAAATGGGTTTTCAAGAAGAAAACCGATATGGATGGTAATGTACAAACATACAAGGGGCGATTGGTCACTAAAGGTTTTCGACAAGTTCATGGTGTAGACTATGGTGAAACATTCTCCTTGTAGCTATATTTAAGTCCATCTGGATCTTGATTGCAATATCTGCAGTCCATAATTATGAAATCTGGCAAATAGACGTCAAAACCGCTTACATTAATGGAAAACTTAAAGATGATGTGTATATGACACAACCAGAAGGTTTTTTCATTCCAGGAAATGTTGGAAAGGTTTGTAAGCTACAAAGGTCTATTAATGGACTAAAACAAGCTTCTCGAAGCTGGAATCTTCGTTTCAATGATAAATTCAAAGAGTTTGGTTTTATCAGAAATGAAGATGAACCTTGTGTTTATAAGAAGGCTATTGGGAGCATTTTTTATTTCTTAATTATTTATGTATACGACATACTCATCATAGGAAATGATATACCTACTTTACAGTCTGTTAAGACTTGGTTAGGTAGTTGTTTTTCTATTAAATATTTGGGTTAGGCAGCGTATATCTTAGGAGTTAAGATCTATAGAGATATATCAAGACAACTTTTAGGTCTGAGTCAAAGTACATATATAGACAAAGTGTTGAAAAGGTTTAGTATGGAAGAATCCAAGAAAGGATTTTTGCCTATGAGACATGACATTTCTCTTTCGAAGGAAATGTGTCCTTCAACTCCACAAGAAAGAGAACGGATGAATAAGATTCCATATGCTTTAACTATTGGTTCTATCATGTATGCCATGATATGTACTTGACCAGATGTATCGTATGCTTGAAGCATGACGAGTCGGTATCAAGCAAACCCTGGTGAAAATCACTGTGTTGCGGTTAAAAATATCCTTAAGTACTTAAGAAGAACTAAGGATAAGTTTCTTGTCTATGGAGGGGAGGAAGAGCTTAGTGTAAAAGGATAAGTACTTAAAAATATACTGATGTGAGCTTCTAAGCTGACAAGGATGACTCACGATCGTAATCGGATTTTGTGTTTTATCTTAATGGAGGTGCTGTGAGCTGGAAAAATTCGAAGCAAGATACAGTAGTTGATTCTATAATAGAGGTTGAATACATTACAGCCAGTGAAGCAATAAAAGAGGTTGTTTGGATCAAGAAGTTTATATTTGAATTAGGGGTTGTTCCCAGCATATCAGATGTTGTAGAACTCCATTGTGATAATAATGGAGCCATTACACAAGCAAAGGAACCCAGATCTCATCAATAATCCAAACATATTCTTAGGCACTTTCATCTCATTCGAGACATCATATATCGAGGAGATGTGCAAATATGAAAACTACACACGTATGACGATATTGTTGATCCCTTGACGAAGCCTCTTACACATCAGAGGCATGATCGTCCACTGAGTCACTCGGTATTGATATGTGAGTGATTGGTCTTAGTGCTAGTGGGAGATTCTTAGAGTATGCCCAAAGACCAATCATATGATGATTGTAATAATACATTTTTTTACTGATTTTATTGAATAAAGGCATTGACAATATTATTTTCAGTTATATGTTTGTGTTTAACATAAACTGAAAGATAATAAAGTCCATATAATAACATTATTAAAAGTCCATAGTCAAATATTATTATGGGAATGGACAATAATAATACGATTAAGACTAACATGTTATTGATTGATGACAAGGAGTTGTCATTGACATAGATATGTCAGAACTGATACATGATTATATTGTTAGAGAACAATGTATTAGATTGACCCATCATGAGTATATGTCTTGGATTATTATGTAACGATCATAACATTTCTCATGGTGATGACTATATGTATGATCCTCAAACTTGAGATCAATATCATTCCAACATATATTGTTGTATGTTTTGATACAGTTAAACATGCTCTGTAACTATTTTCACTATAAAGACTGTTATTGAATATATCTCGATATATGTAGTGGGGTGTATATGGTTAAGATATGATTTGTCCTTCCTACATAATAGAAAATATCACAAATTATTCATTAATTATGGTCTACTCTAGATATCAAGAAACAGTAGATGGGCTATAAAAGCGTGACTATTCTAAGACATGTGCCTATTCTAGATATAAATGACAAAAGGATGTAATACATAAAGGAGTTAATCACGAAGATGATATGTTGAATCATAATTTCTTGTAACTTAGGTAACAATGATATATTGCTAGATGTCACTCATTAAATGTAATATTAGAATTGTTCTAATAATTATTACTAACATTACAAGAACCTACAGGGTCACACCCTAGGATTGAAATGAGCAAATATGTATAATTTGTTGTATGTTACTAAAATATATCTATAGTTAAGATATGTATATTTTATATACACATGATTTTAATTATCCCGAATATAGTAAGTAAGCATTAAAATAATGTAATTTAGATTACAACTCTTTTAATTGATATATATAATTCAGAATAATTAAATAATTTTTTAAATAAACATTAAAGATTGTAATTTAGATTATACGTCTTTAATGTATATTTAATTTGAATTAATTAAATAATATTTTATTTATTAATTCGAAATAACTTTAAAAACCCTAAGATGTTAGGGTAATTGATATTTAAACGGAGGCAAGGTCTAACAACCGTTTTGTTTCACTTCAGTCGTTTTCTCAAAACAGATTTTGGGAAAAAGAAAACTTTGCTCTCAATCGGGTGAACTAAGTAGAGGCCCAGACGTGTTTTCGTGGAGTCTTTCGATTCAATTAGTTCGTGATCACCACTTCTCGTTTCCATCCTTGCTTTTTTTAAGGAACCCTCTGTAAGTATTCATGTCCCTTCCTCCCGATTTTGGTTTTACGTACTTGGATCGCTGGTGAGACCGTCGAGTTTTGTTTCCGCTGTGTCGTGGGGTGCGCCGACTGTCCCAACAATTACCACCAAAGAGATGGAAAGAACATAAAGTCAATATAATTCAAGGTTCATTCATACCTAATGAAATAAACATTTCCAAGGAAACCAAAGAGTTATAAAAACAAGTGGGAAAATTGCTACAAAAAGTCCACATCCATACAAGCCTTAGATCTTGTGCCACTTCAGCGATGAATCAGATTTTCATGGGTAAGTATGTTTTTATTCATTTCGATAATATTTTTATATACTTCTTTTCTTGTGAAAAGTGTTAAAGAACTAGGAGTTTGGAAAAACAAAATACTTCCAACGAAGGGTATCACTCATTCTAATCATAAATCCATTAAGAGGTTAATCGAATGAGATAAGAATAAAATAGTAGTAGATGCATTATCCTGAAGGTATACTCTATCTCTTGAAAACATGTTACTATTTTGAGACTTGAATATCTTAATGATTTATGTCATAATGGCTCAAATATTTCTGACATATATACCTATTCTTTGAAAAGGGCTTTTAACGAGTTTTATCTCATAGATGGGTTTTCTTTTCGAATGAACATGTTATGTATTCCACAAAGTTCCTCACAAGAATTCTTAGTTCATGAACCACATTTAAGAGACTTGAAGGATTGCCTTAGCAAAATGATTGACATGTTTTTTTAACACTTATTTTGGCCACACACGAGCAAAACCATGGAAAAAGCATATGAAGAAATAAAATGAAAAAAAACCAAGAGTCTTGATTACAAGAGTTGTACGCAAAGAGGGATTTCATACAACAAGAAATTAGTTCCAACAAGAGATAAGCCTCTACTGAAGTGCATAAATAAACATCACATTGATCTAGGTAAGTATATCACAAACTTTCGTTTCAACACTTTTACATTTTAGTCATTAGTTTCTTTGAACTTTGGAACTCCTCACCTATATAAAGGAGGCTCCATTCACCATTGTAAATCATATTTTCCTTGAATAATAATGCAATGTGAGTATGTTTTTTTTCAAGTTCTGTTAGCCTTATGCCTTTGAAGCATTCTTCATCATAAAGTTCTTCAAGTTCTTCGTGAGGAAAATCTTCACACTTTGGTTTGCCTTTCCATTGCGATTAAGAGTGTCAGTTAGAGCCTATTAAAGTATTTGCCTAATTAATTGCGGCTAAAAGGGAGTTTAGGATATTTACCTAACATTCACTATCATCATCTTCATCATTCAACGTCATTTACACCATTAATATCCCATAAACCCTAATTTACGACATGTTCGTACATACCAGGGAAATTTTAAATTTGACTTCTTTCCTATATTTATTTATTTATTAATATTTTTTTTAAATATTCATTATATATTATTCTCTACATCGATTAAATCAAATACTATTCAATTCAATGCCAAGGACTTTTCAGCCAAAACTTCATTCTTGGCTAAGTTTTCCTATCTTCGTTCTTTGTTATCTTTTTCAATCTTTTATTAACTACAACAATTTTGTTTATTTTTGGCATCTAAAATATTGTCACTAAAACTTACATTTTTGTCACGATTTGTATTTTATGATATTAAAATTGGCGTCATGGCGAATGTCACCCTAGGTGTGTCACTACATGTCAAATGTGACGATCTATATATTTTTGTCATATATTGTTAAACATAGAGTGACGATAATGCATAATGTCATCTTTTAAGTTGTATTTAGTGAAAATTAATTATGTCATTAAATAATATAAGATTTCATCACTAATTATTCATATTGTCACTAATAATATAAAAATTTTATATTATCAATGACGAAATAGTATTGTTATAGTTTCTTTATTAAAAATAAAAAATCATCAAATTACAATAAAAGACAAAAAGTTTTAGAATTTATAATAAAGGTATAAACTTTTTAGAATTTACAATAAATGAAAATTATTTTATAAATTATAATAAAGGATACAATTTGTCATAAATTACAAATATATACACAACTATTTATAAATTACAATAGAGTACAAAATCATTTATAAATTACTATAAAATAAAATAAAACTATTTATAAATTATAATAAAGGATAAAACCTTTTATAAATTATAATAAAAAGAGACAATTTTTTTTTATAAAATACAATAAATTTAGCATAAGAGGTAATGAAGGTTGATGCATGGAGGGCTGATGTCCTAACAACTCTTGTAATGATTTCTGGAGCTAACTTAGAGTGACTTTGACCTTTTCTTGGAACGATGTCTTATTGAGATCAACCTTTCACAGGCTACACGCTTAATCTTTCATGGGATTCATGCTCAAGGATCACTATTTTCCATGGATTTGACTGAGATCTTGCCCCATCATCTTCCTAAATATAAAGCAAACTTCCTCAATCAATAAATAACATATCTCGTCTCACTCAATTTATAGATATATAATCTCTTGAAATGGAAAATTCATGATTACAAGATTAATGGTTTTAAAAAATAGGGAACAATGAAATTTAACAAATTTAAAAATAAAATAAACATTGATTTGTAATATATAGTGAATAAGGTTCTTCTTATGTTGACCTCTCATACATCTGCAAGCACAACAAGAGGATCACTTGAACATGTAGAAGTAGTATTGGCATTTGGCCTCATTGCCTTTTCTAGTCCAACACGTAGCTCTTCATTCTCAATTCTATAAAATGATTATAAGATTTGGTTTCATATTAAAACCTCGTATTTCAAGTCAATTCCATGTCCATGTTTAACTAAAATAAAAAACAAATGTGATATTAATTTTTGAGGAAGAAATCTAACCTTTTTAAAAACAAATGTATCCAACGACAAAATCCCTCCATCTTGTAAGTGCCTTCTTGGTTGACCCACCATTCCCATTTTCAAGTGAACCAATTCCTCAAAATAAGAAAATGTTTACTTAATGTTTAGATCTGAGTCTAATATTATTGGTATTATAAGTATTAATCTCTAAGACATGATGAAAACACTACTCATTCCGAGCAAATATTTGAAAGCCAACTCTTGTTTTGGATTTTGCAATGACATGTCCTGTGATATAAGTTCTGAATTATATTAGACCAAAGAAAAATGTAGGAAAATTAATATAAAAAGGGAAATGACAAATATTACTTTTTAAACATTGTAAAACAATAAAACAAGAGGGTTAGAAAATTGGAAAACCAGAAAAGAAAGGGGTTGATGGAGCAACATGGTGATGATGAATGTTGGGAACAAGACGCTCATGGAGCACCATAGTGGTGTTGTCAGGGTACCTTGGTGGCCTTGAACAAGGTTGGAAGATATTCACCGGGGTGGAGTAGGGTGAAGGATGTTCGAGGGGTTCACGATGTGTTGCTGAATATTGGTTGGTAAAGCGGGGGAAGGTGATGGCTCTAGTGATCGGGCGATGAGAGATAGATGATGATAAAGTTGGATGACCAGAGGACGAGCACTGATTGGTCGATAAGGAAAAGGAGAGCAGTGAAAGAAGATGACTTTAGAAGGACGAGTTGTGGTTGGCCGATAAAAAAATAATGGCTGCTACTCAATAATGGAGGAGTTCTAGTGCTGCTGATGAAGCAAACGACGTCTAGGGTTTTCTCTTTGAAAACCTAGCCAGTTTCCATAACATATATATATATAATTATCTAGGCTTGTTAAATAATATTTATTTAAAATAGGTTATGGAGAATTAAAGTTCTAAAGGTTCTATTGACTTGATGGCTAACTGAATTAAATTTTTTGAAACATAACTCAAAAGGGTGAAATTTGAAGTTTAGTACTTGATTAGTCTAGAGTTCAAATTAATGGCACAAAACTTCCAAATATTATGAATTGACCACAAGAACTTTAATATTTCCTACTTTAATCTGAATTTCAGAATTAATATATTAAAAGTAAAATTTTAACCCACAAATTCTTTGGCGTATATGATTCTCTTGTTAGTACTCTATTTTAACATGGTCAATTAAAAATTATTTTTAAATGACAAAAGGGTCTTAAATTTTTCATATAAATATAAAATATATTAAAGAAACTCTTTTTGAAATATAAGTCAAAATGGTAAAACTAAAGGTTCAATCCCTGAGCAGTCTATAATTCACTTTACAAATTTTTTTCAATTCAATATGAATTTCATAACTAATATATTAAAATCAAATTTATACCCAACAAGTTATTGTAATCTCTTTTATGTGGCCAACATATATTATATCTTATTAACAATCGACTTTGACATGATCAACGAAAGATTATTTTTAACGGTAAAAAAATCTTAAATAGGCATATACATATTAAAGCATGTATTAATCAAAACAACCTTAAAAGTATGTATACATATAAATATATAGAACACAAAAGTTTGATAAATAAATAAAAAACATTTGAAGAAGCATCACTAATAAGATTTCAAATGAGAGGCATATCTAAGATGTTATTAAAAATTTGCTTCACAACTCTTGTATGTTATTTCTTTGCATAAAAAATAAGTGACACAATCTCATGATGTCTTTTAAAATCGTCATATAAAATAAAAGAGGTTATGAAAAATAATTATTTTCGTCATAAAATTATTTTTTCGTGAAAATACTAAAACATCACCTTTTCTGTCTTATAAATATGAAGAATCAAATTGCCACGAATAAAATTTATCAGTGAAAAATTTACAATGTTAGTAATTAAAATCAAATCGTCATTATAATAAATTGTCCCTAATATTGTAATTTCGTTGGGGACAATTTTATAACGTCACTGTTTTATCTAAACGCCATTAAAAGTTTTCCCTCCAAATTATTTTGGAGGGAAATTTTAGCGTCAAACATATAGTGACGAAAATTGGTAACTATTTTCAATATTGTCATAAAAGATATACCATAAATCGCTAAATGTGACGGAAAAAAAACCATCACGTTTATCGTATTTTTATGACATTATACACAAAGTCATATAGAAATTTCGTCACAAAATGACAAATTTGTTGTAGTCGATCAATTATCATCAATCATTCACCATATCCCTAATCACATCTTTTGTTTTAATTTCCAGCAATTTCAGTCAAGAACCCTTATTTGCAAAGTTCTTAATTGTGCCACCTTCGTCACAGGGAGATCTCAATCTTACTTCTTCATTTTCATTTGTCTTTGTTTTTCAATTTATGTTCATTAATTTTCATCATCCTAATCAACATACTCTGGTTTGATTCATAAAACAAATTCTCATCCCAAAACATAAGGTTTGCGCTAAATCTCTTCTAATGCGCCAATCTAGTACTTCATTTAGTCTAGATCCATATGCTTGAATCCTTCAAATGCTAGCAACATTCAACAATCTGTTGCCATTTTCTATCATCTTGCTTTTGTTCACATTGATGTCATTATTTAGAGATGTACTTGCTTCTGTTTATATTGAACGACACCAATTAGAGACATGCTGAATGTATATTCAAATGCAAAGCCATGTTTCTTCTAGTATGGGTGGCAAGATGAATAGACACAACTCAAAGGCAAATGCATGATTCTTTCAAAAGAATTGCTTCATAAAAGCAACATAAATGTTCATGTATGGGCGACCACTTTTTAGCATGAATAGGTTCCATTTCAAGTCACTTTTTGTAAACATTATAAATAGTCCAACAAATTTCATTTTTTGGTAACAAGAAAAAAATGAATTTACCATTTTTTTTAGTGAAATACAAGTTTTTTTTGTCTCACTTTTATCTTTGACTTATCAAGCTTTGCTTGTGGCGTCTTCTCTACCGAACTTATCAGTCTCCCTAGTATGGTGTTCATCCACCTTATTATATCATCAGCTCCTATCTCATTCTTAGATTGTGGGTAACGATCCATCACCAAAGTTTCATACTTTTCAAATCCATCAACAATCCACTATCCACCATCCAACACTTTATCCTTTAAAACCACCATTTTTGCACATTTCAATCATGTTTCAATTTGAATTCTACCTAGTTTGGTGTTTCCTTAATTTTGATCAATAACTCATGCATCTCTAATTCACCTATGAAGGCGATATCTCTTCATTTGGTTTTAGAGCTATTAATTAAGATATAACATGTCTGGAGAGTTCAGTTTATCAGACCAAGTTCTTTGAGAATTTAAGAGATTTCTCTTTCTGATATAAGAGCAAATGGAGAGAATTATTTTGAGGAATGAGAAAGCAATGTCTAAAGAACGAGAAAGGGATCACAAGAAAAAAATAGCTTCAAGTGAAAATTAGATCAACGCTCAATTATATAAAATTTTTCGTTATTACCGAAATTTGCATGAAGGGCAAGTTCTTGCAAGTGAGACAAGTTGCAACCACGATAGATTCAAGGGACGAGGCTTTAGTAGAAACAAGCAGAGGTGAAATTACATCTGAGGATGACTCAAAAGGTGATGTGGAACACAATATTTCTTCTTCCATCGAAGAGGATTCATTAAAATCCATGAGCCTTTTCACTAATCAAGAGCATTTGATAGATCAAGTTGACATTCGAACGATGGATAGTCAACCATTCCTATTAAAGTGGTTGATTGATTTAGATATTTTTTCACGGCGATGAAAAGATGATTTTGAGATATTTTGTGATGCAATCTTCATCAACTATCCAATCTTATTCAATGGAAGTTTGATCGATCAAATTATTGATGATTTGAAGCCGAAGCAAGTTGTCTCTTTCAAAACAAAGGTGAATAACGATTTGAGTATTAATATTTGGAAAATTTTCAATGGAGTTTTTCCATTTTAAGAATTTGACAAGCCATTAATAAAAGTACAAAATTACTAATCCATGTATGAAAAGGATTTCTTTTGGCTTGGTTAAGAAGAATATTTTTCCAATGGCATTTGCAATATGAGGATGTTCCTTTCTCAACAACGAAGGCATCAGTTGGGTTATCCCTTTCATGACCATTTTTTTAGCTTGACAAGAATGATTTTCTCCTCAGAGCAATTACGATTCAAGAAATAATTCCCTAAAAGAGGGAGGGTATGGTGTGATATCATATATGAGCCTCGTACGGTTCTAGGTGAAGTTTGAAAGACCATTTCATCGAGGCAAATTGATAACCTTGAGGAATATTGAAAGAGTTTATCATAGTTTAATATTGGATGTTTGAAGCGAGGTCGAACCAATGAAGGCCTATTTTAATCAAAAGGAAAAACCTCCACCATCATACATGTTGCGATCACATGTTTTGAGTACAAATTTGTTATTTTAATCCACATTGTTACATTTTAAAACGTGACTACAATGTCTCGTTACATTGAAACCTGAAGGTGCTTGCTTGGCTTTGGAGGCGTGCTTGCTAGAAATGTTTGCATGTGACATGCTTTCTTGCGTTCACATTAAAATTGACATGCTTGCTTTGTTGAGAAGTCAATATTAGCCTAAATAAGCCGACACCTATATTAATTTGATGTCATTGCTTACATCAATTTAGTTAGGTGAAAATTAAGTATTTTTATCATTTTTAATTTCAATGGTTTAAATTATTTTGTGGTTATTTTAATGAGTGGTTTAGATAGTTTCTTGTAACCTATAAATACCCTATTTGTATTTTAGTTTTATCATCCAACAATAAAAAACTTAATTATAAGCATTTGAAAGCTTTCTTAAGAGTTCTTTCTCGTTTGCAATTTTGTGAGATTATTCTAAAGAGAGTTTTTTCTTCTTCTCGATCAATTAGAGTTTTTACTCTATTTTGATTCAACAATTGTCATCAGAGCCACGTTTTTAAGGTCTCTTGAAATTCCGAGTATACTCTGTGACTGCAGTTTTAACTGATCTTCCACATCAAAATATATTTCTTGAGATTATTGTCAGGGTTATTACAAACCTTGTGGACCTTCTTTGTGTTTAGAATAATTTAGTACTCCGCATGGTTGTTACTCAAGCTTTTTTGGTGTAGTCAAAGGCTTTCCGTTACGATGGGTGACCTTCAAGTAGTTGGAGGAATCAAGAAGCTCAACAACCAAAACTATAACATGTAGGCAGCGTGTATAGAGTCATACCTTCAAGGTCAAGACTTGTGAGAGGTTGTCAGTGGTAGTGAAGTTACACAATCGGCAGCGGAAGATGCTAACGGTGTCTTGCGGAAGTGGAAAATTAAAGCAGGAAAAGCAATGTTTGCTTTAAAGAGCACAATATAAGAAGAAATGTTAGAGTACATTCGGGATGCTAAATCACCGAAGGAAGCGTGGGTCACCTTCGCTACACTCTTTTCAAAGAGGAACGATACAAAATTACAACTTCTCGAGAATGAACTTCTATCAATGGCGCAACACGACATGGCAGTTGCCCAATACTTTCACAAGGTGAAGTCGATATGCTGCAAAATTTCAGAATTAGATCTGACAGCTGCTATTGGGGAAGTCGGGATAAAAAGAATAATTGTCCATGGCTTGAGACCTCAATACTGAAGCTTTGTAGCCGCTGTACAAGGATGGCCGACACAATCATCACTTGTTGAGTTTGAAAATTTACTGACAGGCCAAGAATCTATGGCCAAGATGATGGGAGGAGTCTCACTAAAGGGTGAAGAGAATGCTCTTTACATTAACCAAAACAGAGGTGGTTCAAGACAAAACAATAAAAGAGGATCTAGAAAGACTGGTGAACAGACAAAAAGATATCAGGGAAGAAATGGCTCTCGTTCAGGGGAAGCTTCCAAGAATCGCGATAATAGTAGAAAGTTCGATGGCAAGTGCTACAACTGCGGTAAGATGGGCCACATGGAAAAAGGCTGTTGGACTAAGAAAAAGCTTGTTGAAAGTAATACTGCTACTTCCAGCTCAAAGTAGAGTTAGTGAAGATGGTTGGGATACTGAAGCATTATTTGCTACGGATGAAGAAAAATTAGCTCTCACGGTAACAACACTAGAACGGATTGACTATAATAATTATTGGATCGTAGATTAGGGTTGCTCAAATCATATGACGGATGAAAAATAGAGGTTGCAAACCTTTTCTGAGTACAATGGAGGTCGTATGGTGGTTACAGCTGACAACTCAAGGTTACCGATAACTCATATCGGTAAGACGATAGTTACGCCTCGATATAATTCTATCCAGGTGGAACTTTAAGATGTTTACCATGTGCCAGGAATGAAGAAAAATTTGCTATCTGTGGCTCAATTGACATCATCAGTCCATTATGTCTTATTTTGTCTCTAAGACATGAGGTTTATCTTTACCTTGAAATCTCAAAAATGCCAACAATGGAGGGACGATATTTGGAGTCAATCTACGTAATGTTAGCAGAGTATGCATATAAATACATATCAAGAAAAAATGAGACATCAGAACTATGACACATACGATTAGGTCAGTTTAACTATTCCAAGCTAAGTATGATAGTGAAGAAGTCGATACTTAAGGGGCTTTCTCAACTAGACGTGTGAACAGACACGGTCTGTGCGGGATGCCAGTATGGTAAAGCACATCAATTACCATATGACGAGTCAAAGTTTAAAGCAAAAAAATTGTTGGAATTAGTTCACTATGATGTGTTCAATTGGCGGTATGCGATACATGGTAATATTCGTTGATAACTAATCTAGGTATGTGTGGGTTTTCTTTATGAAAGAAAAATTTGAGATATTCTCACAATTTAAAGAGTTCAGAGAGACAGTTGAAGGAGAAGTGGGAAAGAAGATATGATGCCTGTGCACATACAACGGAGGAGAATATAGCTCAAACGAGTTCTCTCAATACATAAGGGAATGCCGAATACGTCATCAGTACACTTGTGCCAACACGCCACAACAGAATGGTGTAGCGAAAAGAAACAACCAATATCTTGTAGAAATTTGTCGAAGTATGCTACATGCAAAAAAATATACCGGGAAGGTTTTGTGCTGAAGCAATGAGGACTACAAACTTTGTGATCAATAAACTTCCTCAACCAAGGTTAGGATTTATTTCTCCCTTTGAGAAACTATGGAACATAAAACCTACAATTAGCTACTTTCGAGTATTTGGCTATGGATGTTATGTGATTGTTCCTGATCATTTACAGAGCAAGTTTGACAAGAAAGTTGTTAGATGTATCTTTGTGGGATACGACAACCAGAGAAAGGGGTGGAAATGTAGTGATCCAATGAGTGGAAGATGCTACACGTCACGAAATGTAGTATTTGATGAAGCATCTTCTTGGTGGTTATCAGAGAAAGAGATGTTGCCAAACTTCATAGAATTTGGAGACAAACTGCAACAAAAGATGGGGGAGCATACTGTTCAAGTCCAAAAAAGTTAAGATGAATCAGGAGATCGAAACAACGATGATGTCAAACAAAGAGTGACTGAGAATACTTGGCAAACTGGCGTGTATCGACAACCAAATAAAGAAGGTGGACCTAGTGAAACAGCATAATCAATTCCACAATCTTAACTCTGAAGGTCAACAAGAATACGAAGGTGAAATCCCAAATATGTCAATACAACCATAATTGAAGAATCAAAAGAGCCTAAGACGTTCAAAGAAGCATCGTAGAGTTTTGAGTGGATGACAACTATGAAAGAAGAGATCGATTCACTTCAGTAAAATCAAACTTGAGATCTTGTGCCAAATAAAAAAGATGTGAAACCCATATCTTGCAAATGGGTTTACAAGATAAAGTGATGTCCAGATGGGTCAATCGAGAGGTACAAGGCACGATTGGTTACTCGTGGCTTCTCTCAATAGTTTGGACTAGACTATGATGAAACATTTAGTCCAGTGGTAAAACTTACAACCGTACGAGTCCTACTTCCACTTGCAGCCAACAAATATTGGAATTTTTGGCAGATAGATATGAAGAATACTTTTCTTCATAGAGAGCTAGATCGAGAGATCTACATGACCTAACCAATGGGTTTTTAGAGCCAATATCATCCTGAATATGTGTGTAAGTTGCGAAAAGAACTCTATGGATTGAAACAAGCACCTAGGGCGTAGTATTATAAGATTGGTCAATTTCTAACGAAAAGTGGCTATTCAGTAACACCTGCATATTCTAGCTTGTTTGTCAAAGTCAACAAAGGTAAGCTAGCTATCTTGCTAGTGTACGTGGATGACTTAATCATAATCGGTGATGATGAGGCAGAAATTCTTCAGACGAAGGAGAATTTATCAGTTCATTTTCGGATGAAGGAACTTGGATAACTTAAGCACTTCCGTGGTCTAGAGGTTGATCGTATACACGAAGGAATATTTATGTGTCAAAAGAAATATGATAAAGATCTATTGAAGAGGTTTGGAATGCTCAAATGCAAGTCAACTTCGATGCCAATGGAACCAAATGCCAAAATGTGTGCACATAAAGGAAAAGATTTGGAAGATGCAACAATGTATCGACAATTGGTAGGTAGTCTGATCTATTTATCCTTGACGCGACCTGACATTTCTTATCCAGTTGGTGTGATGAGTCAGAATATGTAAAATCCAAAGAAACCTCATTTGGAAACAGTTCGATGAATACTAAGATATGTGAATAGTATAATTGACTATGGTTTTTTGTACAAGGAAGGTTAAGACTGCAAGTTAGTTGGTTATTATGATGCTGATTATACAGGAGATCATGACACCATGAGATCAACCATTGGTTATGTGTTTAAGCTTGGATCCGGAACAATTTGTTGGTGTAGCAAGAGACAACTGACTGTGTCCTTGTCAACTACGGAAGCAAAGTACCAAGCAGTAGCAATGGAAGATCAAGAAAGCACGTGGCTGATACAACTAATGAATACTCTACATCAACCAGTAGATTATGCAGTTTTGTTGTACTATGACAAAAAATTGGTAATTCGACTGGTGGAGAATCCTGTTTTTCATGCAAGAACTAAACATGTGGAAGTACATTACCACATTGTTAAGGAAATATTTTTGCAAGAAGAAATTGAGGTGACACAAGTCATGCAATGGAAAGTTTGAACTTTTTCATCGTCAGCTTAGCGCCATTTAAAGAATGGGGGCTAACATTGATGGGGTGTTGAGAATTCAATACTAGCCTAAATAAGCCCACACCTAAATTAATTTGATGTCATTGCTTACATCAATTTAGTTTTGATGTCATTGCTTACATCAATTTAGTTAGGTGAAAATTAGGTATTTTTCTCATTTTTTATTTCAATAGTTTAAATTATTTTGTAGTTATTTTAATGAATGGTTTAGATTATTTCTTGTAACCTATAAATACCCTATTTATATTTGAGTTTTATCATCCAACAATAAAAAGCTTAATTATAAGCATTTGAAAGCTTTCTTAAGAGTTTTTCCTCTTTTTCAATTTTGTGAGATTATTTTAAAGAGAGTTTTTTCTTCTTCTCGGTCAATTAGAGTTTTTAATGTAGTTTGATTAAACATGCTTTTGTTCACATTGGAGGTACCATTTGGAGACATGATTTCTTGTGTTCAAATTGGACGACACCATGTGGAGACATGCTTGCTTTTGTTCACATTGGATGACTATTAACAAGAAAAAAAAATGTATATTTCGTGCCTTTCTACTTAATTTATTCTTTGGTTTCAAGACTCAATTAGTTGCATATATTTGCATTAAGCAAGCTTTGTCGGAGTTAGCTTGTTAGTTTTTAAATTATTATTTGATAAGGGATATGTAGTGCTTTGTGGTGATTTGTTCAGTGTAATAAGGATAAATGAAAAATAGTAGATTACCATGGCATTTGCATGGGCAAGGAGAGTGGAATTGCTTATAGCATTCATGAGAGCTAAAAGACAAAATGGAGATATTTATCGTCCACACGTGTGTCCCTTGCAAGTTGTATTCCATACGTATGAATGGAATATTTCCCTAGGTTACAAAAAATGGATGAGGAAACAAAGTTCTAAGAGCCTCCACTATATAAAGAAAATGGAAGCATATTAAATGAGGTATGAGGAATTTATGAGATTGTTCAGTTAATCGATCGATGAATCACCGAATAGGGATGTGAATTGGCAATAAAAATTTTGGTGGAAGCTTTTTAGGAAATAGAAAATAATTGCACAGTGATTTAGAGTGGTTCGACTTTCTCAACCAAAGTCTACGTCCACTACCTTAGATATCCACACTAAGGATTTTCAAAGAAATTCACTATTTTGTCTTTCCTTTTGAGAACAAAGAGTAACATTACAACTCCTTCAAGAATTATACCCCAAATTCTTGAGAACACTCTCTCCCAAAGAGAAATATACAAATTTGAAAACTTACAGAGAAACCTCACGAGGTAAGATGTTTGCACAATTCTAGAACAAAGAAAGAACACTCAAGAATAATACAATTCAGCACAATAAGTGTTCTTGAAAGAAAAAATAAATATTGAATGAAATAGGCTTGAAAATTCTCAAACTTGATATTTAAAGCTTTCTATTTGTTTCTCTCACAATTCTTCTTTTTTGTTATTGATCAATGGCTCCTAAGCTTGTTTAAATACTCATTGGATCACTTATGAACGTTGGGGATCATTTGTTGAGTCAATAGAGTCGTTATTGTGTGAAAACAATTAAATAAAATAGTTGGGAACGTGTGTGCATCGATGCATAGCCAAGGTGCATAGGTACACTATGTGTAAAATTCAAATATTTCTACTGTTATAAGGCATAGTGCTTCGGTACACTAGGGGTGCATCGGTACACTAATTACATTCGATGTTTCAAAGATCCAAGAGTGCATCGATGCATGGTCTGTGCATCGGTACACAAAATGCATTTGATGATTCAAAATATTCAAGAGTGCATCGATGCATGGCTTCTGCATCGGTACACAAAATGCATTCGAAATGGGTATGCATCGATGCATCACGTAGTGCATTGGTACATCACTTTGTATATTTTATTTTTGGTTCGATTTTGGTTCAAAATACTTTGTAAAATTGTTTCAAAATTTTTTTTAAGTTAAAAACACAATTTTACACTTTAGTTAGGATTGAAATTAATCTTTGAAAAACATGGAGTAATATTTTGATATTCGAATAATTGAATCGAATATACTTTAAAAATGATTGTAAAATCTTAAAATTCAATAACCCTTAATTTGTTATATCGAAACATCAAAATGTTTTCAATAATCTCCCCCTTTTTGATATAACAAAACATTTGAGTAATTTTAAGATTTTCTTTTCTAAAACATTTTTTAAAATCAATTTTGTAAATTTACTCCCCCTTACTATAAAACATTTTCTCCCCATTGTTGTTAAATCAAAAATACTCTATAAACGTTTTTAAACAAGACTTTGTAAAACTTAGCCGATTGATTTTAAATAAATATAGCTTAAGCTGCTAAGATCAAAAGTAAGAGAAAGGTTAGCCATTAATTTCATAAATCAATATTCATAAATAATTTGCAATGGTAATTGGTCATATGTGTTTAAATGATGCAAAAACGAATAAACCAATATAAATTCAACCAAACCAAATATATAAGTTTTTAAGTTCAAACATCAAAACATCCATAACAAATTTAAACATCCAAAATAAAACAATCCAAAAAATCAATCCACAATCATCCAAAATATAAATCCAAAAATATTCAAAACGTTTTAACAATAGGTCCTAAGTTTGTTCCAAGAAAACTAAAGCAAGATAGGTCTAGTCATCCAATGGAGGATCGGGAGGAGGATGATAATGTGCTCGTATCTCGAGTGTGAGCGCATCTAAACGTTCGTTCATCTCCCATTGTTGAGCCCCCAAAGCAGTTAGATAGGATTCTATGGATGCAAACCTTAGGTTAAATGACTCCAAAAAATGATCGAAAATATGGAGGCATTTGATCCTATTTCTATATAGGCTCATCCTCGAGTGCTTTATCATCGATATCTTCCATAAGCTATGCATCATCGTTCGCTGCCAGTGACGAAGTATGTGGAGCTCGTGAGGAGCTAGCTCCCGGTGTTTTCTCAGAGGTTTGAACCCATTGATCATTTTCTTTATTCTTTTTCCATCCCAATTTCTTTAAGGAAGTGAGATTAATTTGGTTATAAAGAGGGATGGGAATATCAACCGAAACCTAAAGCCCAAGTTTGATAAACTTATTAGACATAAGACAACCGTAAACTAAAGTTTCAACATTTTTGGATGGGACAACGTTTACGATGTCTACTAGCTCACCAAAGATAATCTGTGTCAAATTTATTTTCTTGTTATGTTGGATACAATGTATCCACCATAAATCTATGACCCTAAGAGAGGAGTACCTACCTCCGGATGGTCTAAACCACCAAGAGATCATCAAAAAAAGGAATCACTCGTGATGAGTTCATAAGGTACTTACACTATCCTTAGATTTATAGGGTGTAGCCACAATCTCTTTCTCATTGTCCAGACCCTCGTTATCTAAACCAAAAGTATTAGTGATTGTGTCCGAGTTGATAAAATTGACTTCACCTAAGAGATAGGATTGAATTCCTAAAGTTTCGGTTTGACGCGCATTTTGGACACATATCGTATTGGAGTAAAAAAAAGAGAACTAATTGTTGATAAACAATGGGCTTAATTTGACACAGTTTATCAAACTTCCAAGAATGAAGGTTATGTAGATATTGGAAGTTCATATCAACCATATCTTGAATGGAAGGGATACGTTCTTCCCGAATTTTGTATGATTGGAAAGAACTAACAAACCTATGATAGAGTTCTTCTCAACGACGACCAGGTTGGTTGAAGAAATAATTAAGAATGGTTAATTCAGATTCATTTGGATTTGGATTTTTGGTGGAGTTTGAATGGGAGGTCAGTTTTGACTTGAACAACTCAATGCCAACCTAGAGCGTTTAAGATTAGACATGGTTTAAAGAATCGAAATAGGTAAGGTAACCTGCAAATTTGAAACAAATGTATGTAATTCAATCAATCCCAATACTCAATATGAGTCTGCAATAGTCAATGTTCTCTAAACCGAATCCTAATGGGCAAAGTTTTGAAAACTACTTGGAAAAACAATGTTTGAAAATCATAATACGTATAGTTTTCATGAAAACAACATAATTGAATCAAAAACATCAATTAAAATAATAATTTTTGATTTTTTTTTAACTTTTTGAAAATCTTGTGTTTTTGTTGAAATTAGTTGTAGAATCTAGTTTCTAATCATTATATAATCATGCCCGATATATACTTCAACCTATAACTAATCAAAACTTGTCCTAAGTTCACTTGTCCTAAGTTCAAAAATCAATAAAACAAGGGATTTCAGAAAATATTACCTTGAAATTTCAGGTTGTGTGGAATGTAGTGATGTTTTGCACGATATAATGATTGTTAGCAGGTTTGTAGATAAAAGCTTGTTGAATTCTGACTTAAAACGTTGGATTTGAGTGATTTTTGAGATTAGGGTGAAAGAGGAGGGCGACGGCGTGAGTGTGTTATGGTTAAGGGTTCTGAAAGAATGATGAAATTAGACATTTAAACCTAAAACCCAATGAGGGTATCGATGCACAGTAGAGTGAATCGATGCACATTCAAGGGCGCATCAGTACATCTTCATGATGTATCGATGCACATTCAAGGGATGCATCGGTACACTCTCTAGTGTATCGATGCATGAAGCACAAAAATGTAAAAAATCCATTTTAAACACTTAAAATGCTAAATTAATTAGCTCTAGTGGTATTGTTAACTCATATAATGAAAATAAACAATGTTCAATCAATCAAATATATCCTTAAAATTTATTTGAACATAAAATTATTTTTCACTAAAAATCATAAACTCCCCCTAACTAATAGCAAAGAATGCAATCAAAAGAGTTATTTTTATAAGCATTTTTCATTTCAAATTAAAAGTGCTAAAAATATTTTAAACACTAAATGAAGATAGGTCAATTAAACCTAATTCTCTCCTGAACGTCCAAAATCTTTCTTTATCTAAAGGTTTTGTAAAAATATCTGCTAATTGGTGCAAAGTATTGACAAATTCTAGAACTACATATTCTTTAGCGATATTATCTCTAATGAAATGATGTCTAATTTCAATGTGCTTTGTTCTAGAGTGTTGGATGGGATTTTTAGTGAGACAAATAGCACTAGTAGTTTCAGACTTGATAGGTACGGTACCTACTTCAAATCCATAATCTAAAAGTTGTTGTTTCATCCATAAAACTTGTGCACAACAACTACCAGCTGAAATTTATTCCGCTTCAATGGTAGATAAAGCAACACAATTTTGTTTCTTTGAAAAAAGAAATTAGCATATTTCCTAGGAATTGACAAGTACCGGAAATGTTTTTCCTATCTATTTTGCATCATCCATAATCCACATCAGAGAAGGCATGTAAGCTAAAGCTAGAGTCTCTAGGATACCAAAGTCTTACACTAGGAGTATCCTTAAGGTATCTAAAGATCCTCTTAACAGCTAGTAAATGTGATTCCTTAGGGCATGATTGAAATCTAGCACATAACTTGTGGTTAGATAAAGCAATGAGCAAATCATGGATCTATATAATTTAACATCCACACATTTACCTCCTTCATCTTTGTCAAGCTTTGTTGATGAGCTCGTTGGAGTGGCATGAGGTTTCCCATTTTCCAATCCAAATTTCTTGAGGATATCTTTGACGTATTTTGCTTGATTGATGAAGATGACATCCTTCCTTTGCTTGATTTGGAGTCCCAAGAAAAATGAGAGCTCCCCCATCATGCTCATCTCAAATTCACTCTGCATTAGCTTAGAAAATTCTTGGGAAAGAACATTATTAGTAGAACCAAATATATTATCATTAACATAAATTTGAACTACTAATAAATCTTTACCTTTATGCTTTAAAAACAATGTAGTGTCAACCTTCCCTTTTGAAAAACCTTTTTCAATTAAAAATTTTGATAACCTTTTATACCAAGCTCTAGGAGCTTGTTTTAAACCATAAAGCACTTTTGTCAATTTAAAAATATGATATGGAAATTTTAAATCTTCAAAACCTGGAGGTTGTTCCACATACACTTCTTCTTTTATAAAATCATTTAAAAATGCTTTTTTAACATCCATTTGATATAATTTAAATTCATTAAAACATGAAAATGCTAATAACAATCTAATTGCTTTCATCCTAGCTATGGGAGCGTATGTTTCATCATAGTTTATGCCCTCTTCTTGAGTATATCCTTGAGAAACAAGTCTAGCCTTTTTTCTCACTATATTACCACTTTCATGAAGCTTGTTCCTAAATACCCATCTAGTACCTACAGTAGATTTATTACTAGACCTTTCAACTAATGTTCATACTTTACTTCTCTCAGATTGATTTAATTCTTCTTGCATAGCCATAATTGAATGGTCATCATTTAATGCTTCTTTGATATTCTTAGGCTCTATGCATGAAATAAATGCAACATAATTACATATATTTCTAAGAGAAGATCACCCCTTTGGATAGATCACCAATAATTTCACTATCCTTGACATAGTTGTATTCTCTTGGGTAAGAGACTTTCCTTTCTTCAATGGTTGGATTCTCAAGAACATCATGAGTTTCCTCATCTTTCGTTTCTTCCTTTGATGATGGTTCTCCAACGTCATGTCTAACGTCATTTGTGTTTATAATACCTACATCATCATTCACACAAGAATCCTTCCTCGGAAGGGGATTATCATCGAAAACAACATGTATATGCTCTTCTACAACTAAAGTTCTTTTATTAAATACCCGATAAACTTTAGAATTTAAGGAATAATCGATAAATATTCCTTCATCATTTTTAGCATCAAATTTGCCAAGATTTTCTTTACCGTTTTTTAAAACAAAACATTTACATCCAAAAGGATGAAAATAACTAAAGTTAGGCTTTATATTTTTGAAAAGTTCATATGGAGTTTTCTTTAAAATATGCCTAATCATTACTCGATTAATAACATAACAACCGGTATTTGTGGCTTCCGCCAAAAAATATTTTAGCAAATTTTTTTCACAAAGCATGGTTCTAACCATTTCTTCTAAAGTTCGATTTTTCCTCTCAACAACTCCATTTTGGTTAGGGGTTCTTGGTGCTGAAAAATTATGGCTAATGCCATTAGAATTACAAAAATCAGTAAATCCAAGTTTTTAAATTCAGTATCATGATCACTCTTAACACTAGTTATAGAGTAACCTTTTTTATTTTGGATTGCTTTTGAAAACGTGATGAGTTTTTCTAATGCTTCATCTTTAGTACTTAAAAAAAAGAACCCAAGTAAATCTAGACTAGTCATCTACCAATACAAAGCATTATTGTTTTCCACCCAAGCTAATAGTCCTAATTGGCCCAAACATATCTATTTGGATCAATTATAATACCATACTAGTTGATACATCATTAATGGACTTAAAGGAAGCTCTTTGATATTTTCCTTTAGCACAAGCATCACAGATTTTATCTTTATCAAATTTTAGCTTTGGCAACCCTCTTACGAAATCTCATTGAATTAGTCTTTATAAAACACTCATGCTTGTATGTCCTAGTCTCCTATGCCATAACCAACTATCATGTTCATCCTTAGCAACTAGGCATAATTAGTCATATTAATAGAATCTAAATGCACCATGTAAATGTTTCCTATTCTATGACCAACAAGCATAATTTGATTAGATGCAATGTCAATGACTTTACAACCATTTGTTTCAAATAAGACATTGTATCCTTTATTACAAAATTGACTAATACTCAATAGATTATGCTTTAATTCATTCACATATAAAACAACTTTAATTTGTATGGAAGAGATATTACCTATAGTACTTATACCTTCAATGTGACCTTTTGAATTATCACCAAAACTCACCTCTCCTCCATTTTTGTCGTTAAGCTCCATGAACCAACTTTTATCTCAGGTCATGTGTCTTGAGCATCCACTATCAAGGTACCATGAGTTTAAACTTGTTTCTTGTGCCTTGTAGCAATGTTCCTTTCCCTAAAAACATAGATTAAATTTTTATTTTTGGTACCCAATTTCTTTTGGGTCCATATTCATTAGTTTCTAAAATTCTAGTCCCCTTGGGTATCCATTTGTGTAGGATATCCTTATCTTTAGTAGTAATGAGTTCTTTAGAAACCTATATACTTCTAGCGATTTTTCCGTTAGAGGTTCTTCGGGGACCTCTATGATTGTAGTTTTTAAAACTTTTTCTAACAAAGTTGGATTTTGAACTTTCTTCATTTTCAAAACATTTTGTTCCAACTTTATCAAAAGAAGCTTTAAGATCATCAATTTTCTTTTGATGATCATAATTTACTTTTGAAAGTAAATTATGCAAATCAGTATTTTTCTTTTCAAACTCATCTAGTTTGATTTGCAAATCCTTAATTTTACTTTCAAGGTCAACGTTGGTCTTGGATATAAGATTATTTTCATTTTTCAATTTTCAAATATCATTTTTGTATTTTAAAAAAAATTCTCGTAATCCGAAGCCAACCCAGTATATTCCTCTAATAGCTCATAAAAAAGAATAATCATAAAATTAAATTAGCTAGAGGTTACCTGAGAGCTTTCCCCGATGACCATCAAGCATAAGTTTGCTACTTCTTGTTCCTCTTCATCGGAACCTTCATCATCGCTACATGTCGCCACCTGAGCCTTGCGCTTTTTCTTCGATTGACCCTTTTTCTTCAATTATGGGCAATCGTATTTGACATGACCTGACTTTTGTACTCGTAGCAAATAATAGGGTCTTTCTCCTTAGGTTTATTTTTAAAGCCTTCATTTCGTTTGAATTTTCTTCCTCAGTTGGACTTCATCAATTTTCTTAACCGTTTGGAAAATAATACCATTTTCTCGTCATCGTCATCTTCATCCAAATCGTTCTCATATTTTATGGATTTGAGAGTAATTCCATAATTTTTCTTCTTCTCCGTCTCCTTCTTTGCCTTATCCCTTTTATCGAGTTCTACCTCATCTTGAAGCATCATTTCATGTGTGAGGAGAGAACTACTAAGCTCATCGAGGGTTAAGGATTTTAAGATTTTAGCCTCGTTGATCGTTGTTTTCTTTGATTGATAGGATTTTGGAAGGGAGTATACTAACTTCCTCACAAGATTCTCGTTTGGAATGATCTCTCCATATGATTTAAGCCCATTGACAATCGTGGAAAATCTATCCGTCATAGCTTTGATGTCTTCATCCTGTTTCATCCGGAAATTTTCATAGCTATGAGTTAGAAGACTAATTTTAGATTCTCCATATATGCTTGGCGATTATACAAGAGCACAAAATATGATGTTGATGACCTTTGAGTTGAGCTGGAACATTCTTGTCTCTCCTTCACTCCACAATCTTGAATGAGTGGAAGGTATGATGTATCCATCCTCTATGATGTGCCATGCTCCCATGTTAATTTCTTGAATTAAGTATCTCATTATATTCTTCCAATAAGAGTAATTAGCTCTATTAAAGAAATGAGGCTTGTTGACGGGCATAGAATCAAGACCGAAGTCGGAGTTTGAAGTGGAGGCCATTGATGACTTGAATATCGATATAAATCTTCCCGAATCGACTCAAAAAGCTATTAAACCTTCAAATAAGTGAGGCTTTGATACCAATTATTGAGTTAATCGATTGACTAATTGGCAATAAAAATTTTGGTGAAAACTTTTGCAGAAAATAGAAAATAATTGCACATTGATTTAGAGTGGTTCAACTTTCTCAATCAATGTCTACGTCAACTACCTTAGCTATCCACACTAAGGATTTTCCAATAAATTCAGTAATTTGTTCTTTCTTTTGAGGACAAAGAGTAACCTTACAACTCCCTCAAGAATTATACCCCAAATTCTTGAGAACACTCTCTCCCAAAGAGAAATACACAAATTTGCAAACTTACAGAAAAACCTCATGAGGTAAGATGTTTTCACAATTCTAGAACAAAGAAAGAATACTCAAGAATAATACAATTGAGAACAATAAGTGTTATTGAAAGAAAAAATGAATATTGAATGAAATAGGCTTGAAATTGCTCAAACTTGATGTTTAAAGCTTTCTCTTTGTTTCTCTCACAATTCTTCTTTTTTGTTATTGATCAATGGCTCCTAAGCTTGTTTAAATACTCCTTGGATCACTTCTGAACGTTGGGGATCATTAGTGGAGTCAATAGAGTCGTTATTGTGTTAAAACAATTAAATAAAATAGTTGGGAGCGTATGTGCATCGATGCATAGCCAAGGTGCATCAGTACACTAGGTGTAAAATTCAAATATTCCGTTTGTTATAACACTTAGTACATCGGTACACTAGGGGTGCATCGGTACACTAATTACATTCGATATTTCAAAGAGCCATGAGTGCATCGATGCATGGTCTATGCATCGGTACACAAAATGCATTCGATGTTTAAAAATATTCAAGAGTGCATCGATGCATGGCTTGTGCATCGGTACACAAAATGCATTCGCAATGGGTATGCATCGATGCATCATGTAGTGCATCGGTACATCACTTTGTAAATTTGAATTTTGGCTCGATTTTGGTTCGAAATACTTGGTAAAATTGTTTCAAAAATATTTTAAGTTTAAAACACAATTTTACACTTTAGTAAGGATTGAAATTGATCTTTGAAAAACTTGGAGTAATATTTTGATATTCGAATAATTGAATCGAATGTACTTTAAAAATGATTGTGAAATCTTAAAATTTAATAACCTTTATTTTTTATATCGAAACATCAAAATGTTTTCAATAGAGATAAACTAGAGAAAAAAATGACCTCTCTCTTTCTTATTTCTTTTCTTTTTCATTGTGGGGATAACCTCCATTGTTGTGTGCTTCAAGGGATATCTTACCAGATCTCGAAAGAAGCTTAGAAGGATCTTATCAGCTTCTGGCATCACAAGAGTTCTTCTTACCTTTGTTTTTCTCTTGTGTTGTTTACAATTTTTTGGGATGTTGTTCGAATGTTTAACCACATATTTCTTACCCAACCATGAACTGATTTAACTTGTCTTAGCTTTATTATATTTTTGTTTAAATGAATGTCTAATCATTTTTTGTTTTTAATACATGTTTATTCATTGTTTTGCTTACTTAGGTTTGCAAAAACCCTCGGAAGTTAGCCTTAACCTAGTTAGATACTTAATAATTAATTGGAAGATTTAAGCTTAGATATACATGAACAATGGGGTTAAGATAGGAAACTTGACCCTAACTCGCCTTAGGAATAAGGAAAGAGTTTCAACAACTAAAAATAATAAGGCTTAAAGGATAGTAAATTGCTAGGATAAAGCGAGAATGTATACCCATAACATTTTATTATAAGTCTCTTACTAGGATAGTAAACTCTGTCGATCAGTGTATTAATGGAAGTTGTTAGGAATTTATTTAGGGTAAAGCATAAGATTCTATAGTAACCCCTACCTTTTATTCTTCTTACTCAACACGTGTGAAGTCTCATTGGCTTATCTTGTTAAACCCATTTCTCATTACTTTCCTTATAGCATATTTTACACTTTGTTCATATCACTTCAATCACAATACTTTTGTTTATATTTTGAGTGCATTTACTTATCTTAATTTCCCTCCAACCCTTGTGGAGACAATCTCACTCATCACTTTATTACATGATCAATGTGTATACTTGCACAATTTGTGCATCACATTTCCACACACATACAAGTTTTTGGCACCATTGTCGCTGTCATAACTTATCCCTTGATAGGCCAGCGACGAGCTGGATCGGTTAAACTTAAAAAATTTTAATTTGAGAAAAGAGGAAAAATTTGAGTTTTGAAACAATATGATTTAGAGTCACAATTGAATTTGGGCTAGGTAGATTGAATACCTAAAACGTTTTTTTTAATTTTTAGAAAAATCATTTAAAAGAAAAAAATTGTATGCGCTTTACCAAAGATTCATTTTTTAGAATTCAGGAGTCAATTACATGTGGGGAATGATAAACACCCCACAACGCCTAAACTTGGTACGTAGGCGATTATATGCTGTCTAAATATTTATAATTGCAAACTCGAACATATATTTAAATTATGATCCTTTTGTTCAATTGAATTTATTTTGAAATGTGTGAATTTAAATAAAAATGATTTTAACCTTGAAAATAAATCGATTCACTCGATTTTGTTATTGAAAAAAGGATGTCCTAATTCGAAAAAATCAATGAAGATCGCCATTCTCTAGAGTTAGGATACTATTTGACATTTCACCAAGCTAAAATAATATTGCCTTCGAATTTAATAAAACCAAAACATGATGACAAGTAACAAATGTGATGGATAAAAAAGTTAAAAGAGTATGGATGCATATTATGGAATAACTAAAATGTAATATATTAAAAAAATACATATTTATTTATTTATTCAAAAAATTATTTAAAAAGGACATCCTATTGTACGAACTATCTTCGAAAATGTGCTTCCCATGTAGTCAAGAGACTTTTTCATAGATTCCCCTCACAAAGACGAATTATCTTGCTTTTATTCGATGTTTAAAATAAAATAATATCAGTAAAAAACACTCAAATAAGAAAGTGGGTGCATTTGTGCTTGAACAACCCTAAAAAATGCACTTCCCTTGTAGTTAAGAGGTTTTTTCATGAGTTCCCTACACAAAAAGACATCGATATAATTTTTATTTAATATTTAAAACATAATAATAATTTACTATCTATAAAAATAAATCAAATAAACGGAAACACTTTTTGTACGAACAATAGTTAAAAAATGCACTTCCCTTATAGTTGAGGCATTTTTCATGGATTGTCTTTACAAGAAGTGGTCGTCTCATATAAAAATGATATTACTACTCACATTGCTACAATATTCAAATAATAAACGCAAGAGTATGTAGACGTATAAATTATAGAACACCAAAGGCATTTAACACATAAATATATATATATATTATAATATAATATAATATATTATCTTCAAATAATAATAAAAAAGAAACATGCGTAAGCAACAAATAAGGCTAATATTATATACATATTATAATATATACATTTAAAAACATTTATATATGCATATGATAAATATAACATAAACATGGACATGGAAGACTAGATCGAAAGAATTCATAAATAACATGCTTAAACTAAAATTTAAAAACACAATACAACTGAATTCAATGGCCAAGTTGATTTCATTCCAAAACTAAGATGGCTACATGCATAATTTACCCAAATGTGTTAATAAACAGAACTGTAAAGCACAAGACCCAATTTCTTAAAAATAAAACATTCTTTTTACTTTTACTCCCAACAGTTAACAGAGAGAGGGAGAGAACGCTCCATCTCCTAATCAGAAAAGGAGTGTCATCGTTCTCTAGTGACCGTTCGGTCTCAAACATCAAAGGGAGGTCCGCCTCAACATCGGGAACTTGGATCTGACCTTAGTTTATTGAGAAATGGCACCTAGCACCACAAAAAAGCCCAAAGACCTTTCGAGTCTTCACCACTCCGATCTAACTCCACCTCTGTCGGATCATCGTATAATCGAGTTATCTTGTTACCCTCGCCCTTGTCTTGCTGCTCGCCGTTAGGATCTACAAATCACCCATCAGAACCGTTGCCAGCGAGAACCCAAGATAAGGTGTCATAACCATTTTTTGATAAAACAATTAAATATTGTCTTAAAAACGATTATGACTATAATTTTGAAAAAATCAGTGATTTTGGATTAATTTGAAATAAATTAAAAAGAGAGTCGACATCGACATTTGGGTTAGGTAGGTCGGATACCTAAAAACAACTTTTAAAACAATTTTAAGAAAAATAATTTTATAAGACAAAATTGGTATGCGTTTACCAAATATTTGATTTGATTGGTTTGGGAGTCGATTACGCGTGGGGAAGGATTAGCACCCTCACAACGCCTAAAATTGGTATTGTGTCGCATAATGGTGAAAAATATGAATCAAATATAAAGTTAAATTAGGATCCATAAATTGAACATTGATTAATTTGCTTCAAATTATTAATTAAAGAAAATTCTTTAACTTGAAAAGAGATCTTGAGATTAGTAATCCTCCTTCGGAAAAGCTATCTCGACTATTTCTTATGCATAAAGAATATTCCCTCTTTGATAAAACGCTAATCGAATATAAATTGAAAATTGAAATTTGCTTAAAATAAACAAATTGATGTTTAGAAATGTACATTGCATAATTTGAATAAGACACATTAATTAGTAAAATAAACTCGATTTTGTTTCAAGTTCCCATGTCGTTAAAACGTCGTACTGGATCGCGCCACTTCGACCAAGTGATGCTTTCCAAGCTCATTCTACGCATACAAGTTCTGGAAAACGTTTACGAATACATTTTTTTTTATTCTTGTCAAATTAAAAAAGTATTTTATAATAATTAAAAATATACATACAAAATATATATGCACATAGGTATGCATTTCTAAATATATACATAATATAACGAGGGTTAATGGATTTAATCCAAAACATGCGAGGATGGAATATCAAAATACAAAATAGCAGAGACTTGTCAAGGCATGAAAATGAGTGAGCCCAACGGAAAAATGGCAACTTTTGGAGCCAAATAATAAAACCAGCAAGTATCATGGCAACAAACACGAATGCTGTGAAATACATACCAAGATGGAAATAAACCACTAAGTAACAAACTGGGCTAAAATGAATATTGTTGAAATAATATATTAAACGCAAAAGATATCATAAAGGAGACAAATACACACAACAAGATGAAAATGAAAGAGTTAAAAAAGTAAAAGTTCAAAAATGAAATAACTAAAATTTCATACAATTGTTGAATCACAATGTTGCAAAAGATTGGACCTTTCCCATACAATTATCCCATATTTCCCAAATTTGGACTTTTCTTTTAGACACAGACGATCACGTTTTAAGGCCAAGGCCTGTCCCCTAGGTTTGTTTAGGTTTAATTAAAAGCTAATTATATTCAGAGACCCCCTATTCTCCATTCATCGTTTCTCTACTTCTCATCTCTCTCTCTCTCTACTTACGTTTTTAGGGAACAAACCAAGAAAACAGAGGGACTACCATAGTCGGTGACGAAAGTGAGTAGGCTAAACCCGAATCCCTTCTCTCTCTCTCCTTTGTAAAACTCGACCCCTAAAATACCCAAATACCTTCAAACCCACAACTACCCAAAACCTAAGAGATTTAAAGGTTTGCCTTAGGTGTTTAGGATAAACTCTTTGCTCTGATGAAGTAATCAGCGGTCAAACCTTGTCAAAAGGGTAAGTTCTCTTCTTTTTCCCTCTGATTTTCATTTTTTTGATTTTTCTCTGTTCTCTCTAATGTTTTTGTTTACTCTTACCGAATGTCCTCATTTTGAATGGTTGATTATGATCTTTATCCTTAGTTTTGGTAAGATGGGATGAAGATGCCTAGGAAAATAGGGGATGGGTTTCTGACTTGAGTGGATTAAATCCCCATTTTTTGGGATTTAATTTGGTTTTTTAATGGGGTTTTCAGATTTGATGATGTTTTCTCTAATTTAGGTTATTGGCAGGCTACTGTGGAAGACGACAGCGGCGAGAGGATGTTCGGTGGTAGCAAAAGCGACTGGAGAGGTTCCAGTGAGGTACACATGTCGGTGGAAGTTGAATCACTAGCACGTGTGGTATACGCAAGTGATGGACGAATCAACTTCACTAAACGGCGGTGGCTACTGTTGAGATGATATTTAGGGTTTAAAAACCCTAATTCAGATGGGTTAGATTCGGGTCGGATCTAGAACTAGGCCTCAGGTCTGGATACGGGTTTACTGGGTAGTCGGATATGGGCTTGTGATCTGTTGGGCCCGATCTTGAATGACGAGCTATTGTAAGCTGGACTTGGGTTGATGTTGTTCGGGCTTTGGGTAAAAATGGGTCGGATTGGTTTGGGCACCAAAATGTGTAAACAAAAAATAATAATAATAATAATAATAATATAATATATTAAAATAAAATTAAATAAAATGAGACTCGGAAAAAAACGAGTGTCTATAGTTGCCCCTCTTTGTACATTCTTGTGTTAACATGAATATGGAAAAGACGATAAGACAACTCATTTTTGTTTGGTTCTCCCTTTTTTTCTAAGATATTTGATAATGTTTGTTGTTGGGGATGACACGACTCATACGCAATGAAGAGGATTGGTCGTCAAAGGGTGACACGGCTCCTACGTGATGAGGAGATCTGGTAAGGGGATTACACTACTCATACGTGATGAAGAGTTCTGGCCATCTTTAGGAGGGGTGATAACATGGTTACGACGCGATGAGGACGACTAGTTATCTATGGATGACATGGATCTTACGTGATAAAGACGTTTGGTCGGGGGATGGCACCGTTCCTACGCGATGAGGATGATAGGCCATCTTTAGGAGGGTGATAACACGGTTCATACGTGATGAGAATGGATGGTTATCAAGGGTGACATGGATCCTATGTGATGAGGAGGTCTGGTCGGGGATGACACGACTCATACGTGATAAAGACTTTTAGCCATCTTTAGGAAGTGTAGATAACACGGTTCCTACGTGATGAGGATAGCTTGTTATCTAAGGTTAACGCGGCCCCTACGTGATGACGAGATATAGTAGGTGGATAACATGGTTCTTACGCGATGAGGATGATATGACGTCTTTAGGGATAATGGTTTCAAGAGAAACTGACTTAAAGATGATTTTGTTTCAATAGAAAGAGACTCAAAGATTTTTTGTTTAAAAAAAAAACTGCCTCAAATTAGACAAAATTTGTTTCAATGGAAATGATCTCAAATGTTTTTTCTCAAAGCAAATTGTCTCAAGAGAGACAAAACTTTATTTCCAAAGAAACATACTCAAAGATTTTTCAAAAGAAACTGTCTCGAGAGACAAAATTTGTTTCAAGAGAAACAACTCAAAGGATACTGATAGTCAGCTTGTTCCTGCTAGTGGAGGAAATGCCTTCAGAAGATCTGATCGTTCACATCAGGATGTTGAATACCCAAAGATGCCCCAAAGTTTGAATTTGACTACTTCAAAGATGTCCCAATATTCAATATTGATTGCTTCAACACTGATTCTAAGCATGAGTTTTGTGTTTGACAGCCACATGTCAGCTACCAAGATCCACTCCAGAGAGATTGTTTTGTTGAAAATCGTTTTCCTTCTTCTTTTATTTTCAAAAGTTTGAAAAGATCAATTATAAGAGTTTTGAAAAATGTTTAATCAAAGATTTCAAAATATTGCCCTTTTCTAGGTTTCACAGTTGACAAATCATAAAACAAAAGTTCATTGGTTATCAAAGAATTAATTACACTTTTAATCCTTCAATAAATTATAGCTATTTGACAAGTTTCAAGATCAATGTTATCATTGAGTTATGACTAAGTAAGGAAAGGATAAAAAAAGTCTCAAGTTGTTATTTTTGGTCAATGGTTTGGTATTCTCATTTATTTGTTGTTCACTGATCTGATGGAGTAGCTTTTGTACTTATTTATTGGAAGTATTCTTTGACTCCCAGCTCTCATGTTATTATTCGAGTTGTGCGATGCCTCATCAAGGGATTTGTACGATCACCTCCTATGCAATAGTTGTATAATCTTCATATTCGAGTCACCTTTTCAGGTTTTCAACTCGAATCCTCCTTCGGTTTCAAGACTTTATTTAGAATTTACGTCTTGAACCCCCTTTGTTATTTTTTCTATCATACATTAAAGATTTTAGAAAATCTTTAGCAAATAAAAGATTAATCATGATGTACGGGATAAAATCTGAAGATAGCCTCTTATGTTTAGAAATCCATGTATGATTCGAAAGGACTTTTTAGGCACTTAATATAGTATGTGGTTCGGGGTAATTAAAGAAATGGATAAAAGGATTAAACAAGGGTTTGCGGGTAACTGAACTAAGGATCAATTCATTATGATGCCTTCGATTTTGTCTTGTTCAATTTGAATATGCTCGTATGTGTCTTTCTCTTGATGTTCTATGATATTCGAGTGAAGTGATTCTGGAATGATTATGCTTGATCAATCTTAGGTTTGAAGCTCGATGTTTCATTTAAGTCGAGGGAGTCTTTGCGTTTTCTTCTTGTCCTCTTTTTCTTCGCTTCTTCTTTGTTATTTTCTGTGCTTTTTTCTCTTTGTTTTTTTCTTTATTGCTTTTTCTTTGATTTTCTCTTTGTTTCTTTCTCTTTGCTTTTCTTTAGTTTTTCTTTGTTTCTTTTCTCTTTTTTCTGATTTGATCTTCGCACTTGGCATTTAGTTCACTTTTCAGTATCTCATCAAGATTCACTCATGCGAGCAAATTTCCTCCACCTTTCCCCCGGTGTGGGGGCTGATCCTTGGTTAGGTTTGAATCAGAAGAAAATATCATAATTCAGGCACAAAGGGGGACACAAGGAATATATATTTTCTCCTGTTGTGAAGGGATAAAAAAAGAAAATCGTTCATCATTTCATACATAGTAGTCCTTACAGAAGAGGTATCCCCAAGGAGATAGATTTTCGAGATTAATTTTTAGTCACATGAAAATAGTGTAATTAATGCATGATAACATTATTTTGAATTAATTTTCCTTTTTTATTCTTCTCGCTCCCAACATGTCTCAATTGTACAAACTCATCTTCAGGAAATTGAGTCGAGATGCCCCACGTTGTCTTCTCAAGATGCCCCACATTGTGTCTTCTTGTAGGAAGGTTCATGTTCAAGTGAACATCTTGCACTCAATGCTTGTAGGTTTTAATGGTAGAAAAAAATGTCGGTTTAATGTCTAAGAAGATGATGGTGACTTTATTGGCTCAAAGAAAGGTATGTGTATGACTTTTTGTGTTTTGAAATGGTAGATGCAATGTTTCAAGGTCTCAAAGAAAGGGAATGTCAAAAATTGGTTATTTGGTAGTGACCAAGAATTATTTCGGGTAAAAAAACCGAGAGATTTTATTTTGGGTTTTAGATGGTATAAGACATGTTTAATCTTGCCATATGTCAAAAATCCATAATTCTTGAAGAATTAAAGAATCTGTAATTCATTCGATATTCAAAGAACTAAAGATTAAAACTTGTTCAATTATTCAACCTTAGAAGGTAGCATAAATTCAATCATTAAGATTAAAAATATTTAAGAAAATATTAAAGAAAGAACAAAAATGAGTTAAAAACAATGATCTTAGTGCAATTGGTAGATGCAATGACCCCATCTTTTTTCTATTATCCATGCCCCTGCATCCATCAGGTTCTGGATCTTGCGCTTCAGTGCTTTACAATTTTCAGCGAAATGTTTGGAGCTTCCTATGTGGTAACTACACATGAGATCAATATCATAGTCCTCAGGATATGGGGACTCTTTTCTCATATCATCCTAGCAAGCTCAGTCCTACAAACAGCTGAAAATGGTTCCACTGTACTGATTTGTTCAAGTCTTGCTTCTATTATCAACGTGATTAGGACCACTTCATCGAATCCTCTGTGGATTAATTCCATGTTTTTTTGAAAATGCTTAAAAATGAAACTTAGATGCAAAATGTAAAGATGAAAATGTAGATGCAAAAATATTGATCCCAACGATGAATATCATAGAATAAATTTCACAAGAAATAAAAGCTTTCACATTACAAGACAGTCCACTTTACAGACATGCCTTCGCTTAAATGGTTGAATCTGAAGTAGATCGTTTCTTTGTCTCGAATCTTCATCCTTGAAAATGATGCCCCTCAATGCTCTATAGCCTAACTTAGTTCATGCCCCTGCGGTGTTGAAGTCATGTGTCACTCTTTCGAAATTAGCGATGAAATTATCATTGTTGAGAATCTACTGTTGGATTACTTCATGGATCAAGGGATCATCTCTCCAATCTCAAATGCTGCACGATCTTTGAGCATGTCTCATTCTTGTACTCTAAACGTTTTTTAACCCTCGATGCATGTCTGTGTATGCGACTGCTTGATTGAAATTTTTTATCTATTTTTGTGAAGATTTTCTCATGGATATCCTCTTGTGAATCAACACTTTCGCATTATGTCATGTCGATGAAATGCAATACAAAAAAGGTGAAAATAACACACAAAAAAAGAGAAAAATGAGTTAGTAACACAAACAAAGAGAAAAATGAATTAGTACAACCAAGATTATCAATAGAGTTAAAAGATGTTATCTACAGTTTAATATAACACCTACCCAAGCATGCTTTCATTAAATAACATTCCTACCCGGACATGCTATCTATGCAAATGATTTTTTTCTAGAAATTAATCATAACCACATGGTATCTAGTTCGTATGTTGTTATTCAACAAAATTTAAAGAAAAAAGGAAAGGTTCATAAACGCTCCTCATTTGTGTACACCTATTTTGGGTACCTACTGACGAACAAAGGTTTGGTATGGCTATACCTAGGGTGACCATTATACGGTTCACTATATGCATGGTTCCGGCTCTAAAAGGAAAGGGGACTCAAATTGTTCTTGATGGCGGTGCCCATTGGGCTGCCACCCTCAATCCTCATCCATTACAAGTTTCAAACGGAACGAGTTCAATTCAAGGGGATTCACTACCTTATACCCATACGAGGAATAAATCCCTACGAAGATATAAGACATGTATCCCATTTTTATTTGCTAAAACTCATACGAAGAATAACTTCTTACGAGAGTAAAGAATTCACCCCGATGAACTTGGATCGAAGCTCATGTCTAGATCTTATGTTATGTGATATCACGTGATGTGTGTGAGGAGGAAAGTACCTACCGTTGACTCAAAAGGAAAATTAAAAACCCGACACAAACTTGGACCGATCTGAAAGAAAAAATTCAAATGTTAATATGACAGTTAAAAATGAAGCAATTAAAAACTTCAATAAACGAATCATAAGTTAACCAAACACTCAAACTCATAATTTTGACCACAACGACAATGTGTAAGCAACCTACAACCTCACCCTCTAAAAAACAGTCCCCAGGAGAGTCACCAAGCTGTCATAACCATTTTTTTAATATAACAATTAAATATTGTTTTAAAAACGATTATGACTTTAATTTTGAAAAACTTAGTGATTTTGGATTAATTTGAAATAAACTGAAAAGAGAGTCGCCATAGACCTTTGGGTTAGGTAAGTCGGATACCTAAAAACATCTTTTAAAACAATTTTAAGAAAAATCATTTTATAAGACAAAATTGGTATGCGTTTACCAAAGATTCGATTTGATGGGTTCAGGAGTCGGTTACGCGTGGGGAAGGATTAGCACCCCCACAATAACCAAAATTGGTAATGTGTCGCTTACACGTTGTCGTAATGGTGAAAAATATGAATCAAATATAAAGTTAAATTAGGATCCATAAATTGAACATTGATTAATTTGCTTCGAATTATTAATTAAAGAAAATTCTTTAACTTGAAAAGAGATCTCGAGATTAGCAATCCTCCATCGGGAAAGCTATCTCGACTATTTCTTATCCATAAAGAATATTCCCTCTTTGATAAAACGTTAATCGAATATAAATTGAAAATTGAAAATTGAAAATTGAAAATTGGTTAAAATTAAAAAATTGATGTTTAGAAAACTACGTTACATAATTTGAATAAGAACACATTAATTAGTATAATAAACTCGATATTGTTTCAAGTTCTCATGCCGTTAAAACGTCGTATTGGATTGTGCCACTTCGACCAAGTGATGCTTTCCACGCTCATTCTACGCATACGAGTTCTTGAAAATGTTTAAGAATAAAAAATATTTTATATTCTTGTCAAATAAACAAGTATTTTATAATAATTAAAAACATACATACAAAATATTTATGCACGTAGGTATGCATTTCTAAATATATACATAATATAACAAGGGTTAATGGATTTAATTCAGAACATGCTAGCATGGAATATGAAAATGAAAAATAACAGAGACTTGTCAAGGCATGAAAATGAGTGAGCCTAATGGAAAAATGGCAACTTTTGAAACCAAATAATAAAACCAACAAGTATCATGGCCACAAACACAAATGTTGTAAAACACATACCAAGATGGAAATAAACCACTATGTAACAAGCTGGGCTAAAATGAATATTGTTGAAATAATATATTAAATACATAAGATATCATAAAGGAGGCAAATACACACAACAGGACGAAAATGAAAGAGTTAAAAAAGTAAAAGTTCAAAACTTAAATAACTAAAATTTCATATAATTGTTGAATCTCAATGTTACAAAAGATTGGACCTTTCCCATTCAATTATCCCATATTTCCCAAATTTGGACATTTCTTTTAGACACAGACGACCATGTATTAAGGCCAAGGCCTATCCCATGGGTTTGTTTATGTTTAATTAAAAGCCGATTATATTCAGAGGCCTCCTATTCTCCATGGGTCATTTCTCTACTTCCCATCTCCCTATCTTTTTACTTAGGTTTTTAGGAAACAAACCATGAAAATAGAGAGACTACCATAGATCGACGATGAAAGTGAGTAGGTAAAACCCGAATGCCTTCTCTCTCTTCTTTGCAAAACCCGACCCCTAAAATACCCAAATACCTTCAAACCCACAACTACCCAACACCTAAGAGATTTAGGTTTACCTTAGGTGTTTAGGATAAACTCTTTTCTTCGATGAAGTAATCGGCGATTAAACCTTATCAAAGGGGTAATTTCTCTTCTTTTTCCCTCTGATTTTATTTTTTTCGGTTTTTATCTATTCTCTCGAATGTTTTTTACTCTCACCAAATGTCCTCTTTTTGAATGGTTGATTCTAATCTTTATCCTTACTTTTGGTAAGATGAGATGAAGATATCTAGGAAAATATGGGGATGGGTTTCAAACTTGAGTGGATTAAATCCCAATTTTTTGAGATTTAATTTGGTTTTTTAATGGGTTTTTTTATTTGATAAAGTTCTATCTGATTTGGTTTGTTGGCAGGCTACTATGGATGGCGACCGCGATGGCAGGATGTTCGGCGGTAGCAAAAGCAACTGGAGAGGTTCCCGGTGAGGTGCACAAGCCGATGGAAGTTGAATAATTGGGCGTGTGAGGTACACGCGTTGGTGATGGACGGATTATCTTTAGTAAATGATAATGGCTACTGTTAAGATGATATTTAGGGTTTAAAACCCTAATTCAGATAGGTTGGATCCGGGTCGGTTTTGGAACTGGGCCTCGGGTCTAGATACGGGTTTACTGGGTAGTTGGATCTGGGCTTGTGATCTGTTGGGCCCGATCTTGAATGATGGGTTGTTGTAAGCTGGACTTGGGTTGATGTTGTTTGGGCTCTGGGTAAGATTGGGTCGGATTGGTTTGGGCTGCAAAATGTGTAAACAAAATTAATAATAATAATAATAAATATAATAATAATTGATTAAAATAAAATTAAATAAAATGATACCCGAACAAAAGCGGGTGTCTACGCAAGCTTTATCCGTTTTTTTTTGTTTTGAAATCGGTTTTGAGGATGCGTGTTTTTTAGGTTTACAATTGGTATTTTTGGTGTTTGGTCTTGGTTGAGGGTTAAAACGCAATGATGGTTCGATAGAGGATGGCTTTGTTACGTGATGATGGTCGGAGGCTGCTCGACAATCACTTTTTTAGTGGAGACCATTTGGTCATTGTTGGGAAATGGTTATTTTGTGGAGGGGTTTCGGTTAGATTTATCGTGGAAGGAATTGTTTTTCCGATGGATGTGGTGGAGGCCTTACGGATTTTGGGGAGGTTACCGAAACTTGAGATGAGTCGTTAAAATGTTGAGGTTGGTTTTCTCACCTTTTTTGTTACCCTTGGAATTCGTGCATAATCCTAAAATTTTATGATGCGTTTGGTTCATGAAATGTAAGATTACCGGCGGGAATAGAATTACTGCCGGAAATAAGATTACTGGGAATGTTGTATTTTGTGTTTGGTTCGTTTAGCAGGAATGTAATATTACAGTGTTTGTTAAAAGGAATAAAAGATTATTAGAATGTATATTTTTCCAAATTACCCTTATTATGAATTTGTTTTTAAAAGTTTAATTCTACTATAATTAATTTATATATTTTCTTTAAAAAATTAAATTCATAAAATTTATATTGTTTTTTTACAAAATTGAAAAGATATATATGTTTAATGAAAGGGAAAATTTTATTTTAACCCCTGGACTTCATATAAAATTCTAATTATGACTTTTGTAAAAATCTAAAATAGTTTAAGGATAAATTTTTAATTTAACCTTCGTAGAATTTTTTTATTCAACGACAGAAGAATGATATTTTTGAGAAAAAAAATTTAAGGGCATTTTAGTCCAAAACGTCGGGAATGTAACAATACCTAAGGAAAGAGGTAATCACATTCCCGGTAATATACCCCCAAAATACCACTGTTGGGAATAACTTATTATCAGGGTTGGGAATGCTTGCCAACCAAACGGGGGACTGACATTCTATTCCCCTGGTAATGTGAGATTCCCTGAACCAAATGCCCCCTTAGGTTTTAAAACAAAACCCTGACCAATGGTAGGGTACGATCAATATCTATAAGGGTGTTTCTGATTGTTATCTTTTCCATCATTGTTTGTATTTGGACATATTGGGCCAATGTAATTTGGTTTGGACTGATGTTTGTGATCTCAAAAGTAAATAAAATATGTTAGTGTTTATTTTGTATTTTTAATACTAATATGATAGGTTTAATTTATTTATTATAAACATATATTTGGTATTAAAACTAATAATAAAAAGTTCAAAAAATCAAAACTTTAAAATGTAAAATAGAATGATAACATTAGACCCGAACGAAAACCTATTGGCATGCAAACGTTAATAGGGCAAAGATAAAAGAGACACACATTTTTGTCTGGTTTTATGTTTTGTTTAAAATTTTATGCTATCTCAAGTGAGATTGAAAAACCTTTGTATCTCAAGGGAGATAATGTCAAGTTTTGTATTTTCAAAAAGATAATCTCAATAGAGATATGCCATTTTTCAAGAGAAGCGGTCATAAAGTAATGTTTCGAGATAAACAATCTCGAGATATTTTTTTCTTTTAATTTTAAATGAAACAATCTCAAAAGTTGTATTTCAAGAAATACAGATACATCTTGAGCAAGATAAAAATTTTCTTATAGAGAAATGGTCTCTAAGTTTAAAAACTAATTTTGTTTTAAGCGAAATATTCTAAAAGACTATCTCGAGCAAAAGAATTGATCTCAAAGTTCGTGTTTTAAGGGAAACTGTCTTGAGTGAGATGAAATTAAGTTTGAAGAGAAAAAATATCCAGTGAGATAAATGATTTGATCATTTTCTTGATGACAGCATTGTTCCTTATTATTGAGGACTTCTAATAGTATTTGGATAATTTGCTTATTCACTTGTGGAAGCAAAATTTAAAGATAATATTGCTCCTTCACATTAACCATATTTAATTGCCTTTAAGAGGTTTGCTTCTGAAGACGACATTGTCCCTTTGTTGAGACTATCTAGTTACCATCAATACTTTTTTTTCTTGAAAGATCAGTGAAAATTGTTTGTTTATCAATGTAACTATATTGAATGTCCCCATGTATGTCAAGATCAAGTTTATCTCATGTCTATAATTTAATAAAATAAGAATTTTGGATTTATCCTCATGAGAGGAGAAAATGACCTTAAAAAAGAAAATTTGATAATATCCTCATGCATTAAGGAAATGGACTTTTATAAGAAAACAATTCAAGAGAAAATTTAAAGGCATCATCGTGAGAGGGAAATCAAAGTTATTATTATTTTTTGCATGCGGTGATGAATGTTTGATGCAAAATGTAAATTCATGTATCATGTATGTCTATGTGGATGCATATTTTCTTGATTAATGGCTAGGAATAGATGCAGAATCAATCTCTATTATTTCCATGATTTGTTCGTATGCATTATTTTTCATACCAAAGTGTTCCCTTACAAACCTTGACTTAAGACAATTTGTTCTTCTTAGCCCAACAAATTTTGCCCTAAAATTTAGTCTTTTCTTGCCCCGGCTTTGATTTTGAGCTCTTAAGTCTGAGAGACATTTGTCAAATTTCCAATATACATTTCCAGAGAGATTATTTTGTTTGAAAACTTTTTTGTTCGTCTTTTATTTTTCAAAACTTTGAATATTTGTTAAAAAAGAAAATAATATTTCGTTTTAGGCTCACAATTGAAGGAAATCAGAAAACACGAGTTCACTAAATATCAAAATAATCAATTACTCTTTTAGTCTTTCAAAGTTATAACTCTTTGATAAGTGTTACGATTGACGGGTTGGTTTTGGGTTAGCTTTCAAAAAATTTCTATAGTTTCATTCCTTGAGTTCTCCTATTCTTGGTCTTTGTGAAAAATATGACATGTTACTCTTTCTTGTCGTGGCATTCTAATCGGATGCAGACAAAATAACACAACTAACATAATCAATTGCTAGACCATTTAGAATATTTTTATTTTGATTATCTGAAATCTTCCATTTGTTCAAATTTCATAGACTCCATTAGTAGAGGCAGTGCAAAAATATCGGTCTAAAAACAAAATTCCTGAGTACTTGTGTGAGGTTGACTATAATAGATGTTTTTCAACTCCCTTAGTCCTTTATCCACTGAAACTCCTTATTAAGTCAAACTCAAACTTTATCATTTTCTTGAATTTCATTAACTCTGATTTCATTTTCCTTTATTATGGCATAGTTTAATGATTCATCTCATCACAATGTCATCGATTGGATAACACAGTGGAACAAACACTAAATTGCCAGGTCTCCGAGCAATGTCACATTTTGAATGTATCCTATTCATAAAGCCAGAGCTTTTGAGTTACCACTATTACCAATTGTTTTAGCATAGTAACTCTAGCTGTATTGTACTTACCTTGTGATAATACTTCAGTAAATTCCTAGGTATTTGAATTTCAAGATTTCTTAAGCTTATCGAGAATAACCTATTATAGTCTGGGTGTCGTTGAAGGTCAGAAATTTTTTTATTCAAAGTTCAATTCCCAAATAACTAACCTAAAATAAAATAATATACTTAATTATTCCATTTTTGAAGATTAGGATCATCATTGAATGTCCTCAATAGAAACATAATCTAATCAGCTTTGCAATATCATACATAAGAGATGCCCCATTTTGTTCGCTCCTAATGCATACCTGAATGTCAAGCCCTTTGATCGTCTCTTCGATGGAGGAGAAGGTTATCTTTTTCCTTACAAGTTAATGGTGCCATGTTCGTGTGTATCTCCTAGAGTATGATCATGGGTCATTATTTTAGAAGGGTTCAATCATATCACTTGTCAAAGATATATGCCCATGATTCTTTAAAAAGCTTTTAATTTAGTTTATGTTTACAGAATTTCAAGATTAAAATTTTCTTATTTCTCATAATTGATTCATGCATGGCCAGTAACCTATTCATCATCTTCATACTTCCATTTATTTCATTAACGGAAGTTGAGGGAGTCTTTCTTACTTTTTACTTTTTTTACTTTATTTATATCATTTATTCACATTCTCTATCATTCATACATACCTATGACCATTACTTTGTTATATATGTCATATGTTATCATAATATGCTTATATATGGCTATCATTTGATATTACATATCATTCCATGTGTTTTTCATATAACATAGTCTTTATGATATTTCTTAATTGTCACACATATTTAATAAGCTTTATATTATGTTTTGCATATGTTTTGAATTCTTTTATTATGTTTTCATATCATTTATTTCTCATGGAAGCTTTTTTTCATTCATTCATTAGCTCATGACATGTTATTCTAGCTCATATTACATTTATCGTAGCTCATTAACTTTGCATCCTTGTTTCTTTAGCTCATTTCATTCATTCATAGATCACAAGTATGAATACATAGGCGTAACCATGCATTTAGCCTTCTATAAGCTCACTTGATTAATGTTTGAATGCTTTTTTGATTCATATAGGTGCATCACAAAGAAACACATCTTATGGAAACTCGGGGAGACATTTGGCAAAATATGGCAGCTCATAATTAGCTCATAACTTAAATGGAAGCTCATAGCACTGAAATGGAAGGTTACATTATCTAGAGATAGCAAGGAGCTAAACTAGTTAGGGAAGCACTTTGGACCAAGTTGCTAAAAAATGGACTGAAGGTAGTTGGAGAGTAGCGGAGTAGCTGACAAGACCCTAGCTAGCTAGTTTGAGTTCATCAAGCTACAACACACCTACCTATCTACCTAAACTACTCCAAGTCATCCTATGGATAAAACTACACCTAAGCCTAACATAGAGACCATGTTATTATCATATGGTCGATACTACACCTAATGTTCAATGGAGACTACATGTGCTTGCTTTGTGACATTACAACCTTGTGCATTGCATATGCCTTGGTTGGTCACCAAGATGAAAATGAACTGCCCTATTCGGCCAATCATTATAACCACCCAAAGAATGATGCTATGATGAAGAGTTGCAAGCATTATTTGACCAAGGCTTATCCTTTCACCTTTTGGCGAACCATCATCATTCTTTGCATCTAATTTATTTACTTAAATTATGTCTTTACGAAAGAAAGCTAGTGTGACAGAATATTTATGTAACGTTTGGCATTATTTCTTTCATAAACTATAAATAGGCTTACCTATTTCATTTGTACTCAACCTTTGTTCACCAAAAATACGAGTGAGATTTATCGAAGTATAAAGTGGAAACACTTGTGGCGTCAACCTTTCTCGAAATCATCTTGATACTTGAGGTTTCTATCTTATTATAGATAGTGGGCCCAACTCCTTGCTACCATTCCTTTTGAAAACATTTGAAGGACGGATCTTTGCTCTTTAGCATTGGTTCTCCTTTGAGCCTTTTTAAAGATTCTCTCTTCACCACCATATTCATTTCTTTCTATAATCCATCACTATCCAAATTACTCAACCATTCTTCTGTTTATCTAATTTTATTTCTAGGAAACCTTTAAACCCTTACATTTACTACCTTTAACCATTCTTTTTGTAGCCTTCACTTGCTACAGGTGCTTACTTCATTTATAGGTGCTATAATCAATTTGTCTCCATTCTCTAAGTTAAAAGAGGCATGCCTCAAACTGTACCAATAACCTTAGAATATTGTATTCTATTTAATATGTTCGAATATCAAGTGAATAACATAACCTTAAACAGAGGAAGAAAGAAATAAAAAAGTTCAAACAATATGTCCGTCTCAATGTCGAAAACTTGTATGTTGTCCTACTTTTGCGAGAAATGTCCCCTAGCTCCACAAAAAAGGCCAAAGACCTTTTAACTCTTCACCTCGACGATCTAACTTTTCCATCGTCGGATCGTCGCTGAATCAAGTTAAGTTGTTACTCTTGCCGATGTCTCATTGCTCACTGTTGGGATCTACAAATATACGAGTGAGATCTATCGAAGTATAAAGTGGAAACACTTGTGGCGTCAACCTTTCTCTAAATCATCTTGATACTTGAGGTTTCTATCTTATTATAGATAGTGGGCCCAACTCCTTGCTACCATTCCTTTTGAAAACATTTGAAGGACGGATCTTTGCTCTTTAGCATTGGTTCTCCTTTGAGCCTTTTTAAAGATTCTCTCTTCACCACCATATTCATTTCTTTCTATAATCCATCACTATCCAAATTACTCAACCATTCTTCTGTTTATCTAATTTTATTTCTAGGAAACCTTTAAACCCTTACATTTACTACCTTTAACCATTATTTTTGTTGCCTTCACTTGCTACAGGTGCTTACTTCATTTATAGGTGCTATAATCAATTTGTCTCCATTCTCTAAGTTAATAGACGCATGCCTCAAACTGTACCAATAACCTTAGAATATTGTATTTTATTTAATATGTTCGAATATCAAGTGAATAACATAACCTTAAACAGAGGAAGAAAGAAATAAAAAAGTTCAAACAATATGTCCGTCTCAATGTCGGAAACTTGGATGTTGTCTTACTTTTGCGAGAAATGGCCCCTAGCTCCACAAAAAAGGCCAAAGACCTTTTAACTATTCACCTCGACGATCTAACTTTTCCATCGTCGGATCGTCGCTGAATCAAGTTAAGTTGTTACTCTTGCTGATGTCTCATTGCTCACTGTTGGGATCTACAAATCACCCATCATAACCATTGCTGGAAAGAACCAAAGGTAAGGCTTTTCCATTTTTATTTCTTTTGAAAGTGGTTTAGTGGATGCCTTTTTTTTTGGAGGTTTACAGTTGGTATTTTTGATGTTTGGTAATGGTTGAGGGTTAAAGGGAAAATATGGTTTGACAGAGGAGGGGTTGATTGTGTGATGGTGGTTGGAGGCTGCTCGACTATTATTTATATGGTGGAGATAGTTTGGTGATTATTGGGAAATGGTTGTTTGGTGGAGGCGGTTTGGGTTAAAGTTACCGTGGAAGGAGTTATTCGTCGATGGTTGTAGTAGAGGCCCTTCGACAGTTAGGAAGGTTCCTGAAACTAGAGACATGTTATCAAAATTTTAGGGTTGGTCTTTTCATTTTTATGGTTGCCTTGAATCCATGCATAACCCTAAATTTTAGGGTTTAAACAAACCCTGACCAATGGGAGGGTGCCATCGATATCCATAACGGTGTCCCTCATCGATTACGTTTTCCATCATTTTTTGTATTTTGACATATTAGGCCCTTGTAATTTGGTTTGGGATGTAGTTTTAATATGAAAAGTACATAAAAAATGTTTGTATTTATTCTAATGTTTAGGTATTTTTATTTTTGACATTAATATAATATATTTAATTTTTTATAGATATATATATATTTAGAATTGAAACGAATAATAAAAAAAATTCAAACAAATCAAAAGTTTAAAAATGTAGAATAGAATGATAACATTAGACCCGAATGAAAATCAGTATCTGCAATGGGATTGGAATTTGGGGATTTTAAGCTTAGTTATTGCACCGTTTCTTTTCCTTCTATTGTAGATATTTATTTGATTTTGTATAACTTCTCCAGGTGTCTTATTGTTGCATGATCTGAGGAATACTAGGAAAATCATTACTATATCTTGAACTTAAAATTGAAAGATTATTTCATCAAAGAGTATGTGCTCAAATATCCTTGTATAGAGGAGATCAAAATCTTGTTCAAGGTCCAGAAGATACTAATAATGGAGCAATTTGCAATGATGGAGTTGTAGCTCGACCATGACCTATTAGAGATTATTTAGCTCCTATTTTGGACAATATCAACCCAGACATTATAGCTTAAGAGATTCAGGCAACCCACTTCAACCATAAACTTGTCATGTTCAACATGTTGAACTCTATTGTACAATTTTGTGATGCACCTCATGTAAACAATATGCAGCAATAACATGGTTGAGTGGAGTACCTTATAGCTTGATGGAATCATGGAAAAACTTATGGAAGTGTTTTTTCTGCAGTATAACCCGCCCAATATGATCACCGAGCTAAGAAAATGGCATTGCTTCCTTTCATCAATTTGATGACGAGTCTATGTATGAATGTTGGGAGAGGTACAAGAGCCTTCTATGTAATTACACGAACAATGGATTCCATGATTAAACCTAAGCTGTCATGTTCTATAACGGTGCAAATTCTCCGATGAGACTGTCGTTAGATGCCTCAGATAGCGAACAACGATTACCAGTTTCCTTCTTTAAGACTTGGATCAGGGAGGAAGACTCAATGAATCTTCGATCAAGATACCAAATATTATGTCTCACCATAATTATCAACCATTTCCATATATATTGAAGAATGTTCAAAGTCCTATTAAAGTTAAGTAATTAAAGCTTGAAAGCTCTTCTTGTGTGCTTTGTAATGGAACTCGTCATGTGAGTAAATGCCTTGAGAATCATGAATCAAGCAACTACGTGAGAAACTACAATATAAGCAACAAAAACCACTATTCCAACACTTACAACCTAATATGTCATCATCATATTAAATTTTTGTGGGGAATCGAGGAGCCAACAATACTAGTAGTTCTAATAAACAACACAACTTGACAAAAACTCTAGGTTTTCAATAAAGTTTGTCATGGAAAAATAACAAGGATTCATGATATTCGTCGAATTCAAACACTTTGAAAGCTATTTTCCAAGGTATTATGGATAATTCTAAGGTTTTATTTCAATACTATGTTGCATCTATTAAGAATCAAGGAGAACTACTACATAGTTACAATTCTTCTTTGAGAGCTTTGGAAATCCAAGTATGGCTAATCTCTTAAGATTTACATGTTAGACCATAATGGAGTTCGCTTAGTGATACTAAAGTCACTAAAGCTTAAGGCAATGAGCATTGAAGTGCCCTCACTCTAAGAAGTGGTACACAACTTAACAAAGAAGATAACTTTTGGGTGGAACTCTATTATCCCAGTCCCAAGAATGTGCATGAAGAATCTAAAGTGGAAAAAGATTTACCTCGTATGAAGAACAAGGATGAGGGTTCGAAAAGTGAATCTAATGTTAACGGGAAAAATACTACCACAACAAAAGATACACGTCAACATAAGAAGCTAGATTCTCACCACCCTTCCCCCAAAGATTGAAAAAAGTAGTATCAAGACCTGCAGTTCAAGAAATTTGTAGAAATTTTGAATCAATTGTACATTAATGTCCCATTTCTGGAGGCCATTGATCAGATGCCCACTTATCCAAATTTTTTTAAGGATATATTTACTTAGAAGATGGAGGTGGATAGTATGAAACCATTGCCACAACAACATAATTCTTTTTTTTACTTAATAGTTTACCCCATAAGTTAAAAGATCCTAGTAGCTTTATAATCCCATGCTCTATTGGCAATGATTATGTGGGGGAGAGCTCTATGTGATCTTGAATCTAGTGTGAACCTCATACCCAAGTCGGTATTTATGAAGCTAGGTATGGAGATGTGAAACCTACCACAATTATTTTACAATGGGCAGACAACTCCATGTTTATACTGAAGGAAGGATCGAAGATATAGTGGTAAAGGTAGATAAGTTTGTCTTCCCATCTAACCTTCTCATTCTATAATGTGAGGCGGATGAAAATACACCCATCATTTTAGAAAGACTATTTCTCGCTATGAAGCATATTTTAATTGATTACGAAAAGGGTGAATTCACAATGAGAGTGGATGAAAAAAGGGTGACTATCAACGTCTTCAGCAGTCTCAAATATGGATATGATTGTGAGGAGTGTCAATTCCTTCAAGATATGGACTCCATTGTGGAATAGGAAGCTCCAGACTTCTAAAATATTAATTTTATTGTAACTTGAAATTTTTTTTAATCTTGGGGAAGAAGATGACGAAAAGCTTGAGGAATATCCAAGGGAGTTGTAGCAGTCTATCTTATTATTAGCTATACTAGGTACGCAATTTGAACCATTAGATTTATCTAAATTTACTCTTCTTGAAGCCTTACTTGAGCACCCACCCACTTTATAGTTAAAATATTGATGTTAATACCTTAAGTATGTTTATTTGGGTTACAATGAGTCTTTGTCTGTGATCATTTCTGCTAGCCTTAAGCTTGAGCAAGAAAGTAGTTTGATTCATGTTTTAGCTCAACATAAAAATGCTTTAGGTTGGACTATTGGTAATTGGAATGGCATACACCCTACTATTTGTATGCATAAAACTTTCCTTGATGAGTGCCATAACAATTCCATTGAACCCCAAAGAATGCTCAATCCAGTCATAAAGATGGTGGTGATGAATGAGATAGTTAAATGGATGTAACCATTTACTTGATATCTCATAACTTATGGGTTAGTCATGTATATTGTATACCTAATAAAAGAGGTTTGACTGTAATAAGAAATGAGGACAACGAACTATTACGAACAAGAACTGTCATTGGTTGGAGAATCTGTATGGACTACAAGAAGCTCAACAAGGCTACCAAGAAGGACCATTTTCCCTCTTATTAATAGATCATATGTTGGATCGGTTGGTAGGCGAGCATTCTATTTATTCCTCAATGGTTGCTTGGGGTACAACTGAATTTCTATAACGCTCGAAGACTAAGAGAATACTATCTTTATATGTCCTTATGGTATCTACGTCGTTGGAAGGATTCCCTTTTAACTTTGTAATGCTCCAACTACTTTCCAATGATGTATGCTAGCCATATTTTCAGACATGATTGAAGAATTTTTGAAGATATTTTTGGATTAATTTTCAATCTCTAGAGATGACTTTAAGTCGTTCCTTAGAAATTTGGCCAACGTGCTAAAGAGATGTGATGAAGCTGACTTAGTGACAAACTAGGAGAAAAGCCACTTCATGGTGGCAGAAATGACTATTCCAGGCATAAGATCTCACAACAAGGAATTGCATTTTATAAAGAGAAGGTTGAGGTGATGGAGAAGCTACCTCATCCCACCATAGTGAAAGGTATTCGAAGTTTTTTGGGACACACAGACTTTTATACGATATTTATCAAGGAATTTTCAAAGATCTCTTAGCCACTTTGTACATTGCTAAAGCAAAACTATCCATTCGAGTTTGATGAAAGTAGCGAGGAGTCATTCAAGAAGTTGAAAGACAGGTATATCTCAGCACTCATCATTTTTCCCTGATTGGACTTCATCATTTGGACTTAGGTGTGATGCAAGCGACTACGTGGTAAGAGTAGAGCTTGGGAAAATTCTAGGAAAAATCTTTCATGTTATTTGTTATGATAGTCACACTTTGATTGATGCATAAATTAACTACACAACCGTTGAAAATAATTTTTTGTTGTTGTGTTTGCATTTGATAAGTTTAGAGCATACTTGATTGGCACTAAAGTGATAGTTTGCACTGATCACTTCACTATTAAATACTTAACTACTAAAAAGGATACAAAATCTACTCTTATTATGTGGATACTTATCTTCCAAGAATTTGACCTAGAGATTAAGGATAGCAAGGGAACTGAAACCCAAGTAGCTGACTATCTTTCCAGGTTAGAAAACAAGGTTGAACCACAAGATGAATAGAAATTAATGAGGAATTTCATGATGAGCAACTATTATTTGCCACAAACAATTCTTTCGTATGTTAACATTGTTAACTTTCTTGTTGGTGGTATTTTGCCTCATGTTTTGAACAATCAGGGAACAAGAAATTCAGACACAATGTTCACTACTGCTATTGGGATGAACACTACATCTCCAAATAATGTGCTAACCAAATGATTCAAAGGTGTATCCCCAAAGAAGAGAAAAATATATAGTCTTTCATTACCATTCAACTTTTTGTGGCAGACATTTCAGAGGAGAAAAGACTGCTGCAAAGGTCCTACAATTTGGGTTATATTGGCCTATACTCTTCAAATGTGGACAAGATTTCTTTAAATCTCGTGATAGATTCCAAAGGAAGGGAACATATCGAGATGACATGAAATATTATTACAACACATATTAAAGGTGGAGCTATTTAATGTATGGGGGATTGACTTCATTGGACCTTTCCCTTCATCGCTTGGAGACTATTATATCCTACTAGCAGTATACTATACGTTTAAATGGGTCGAAGCATCAACTACACCAAGTAATGAATCCAAAATTGTATTGAAATTTCTCCAAAAGAACATCATCACAAGATTTGAAGCCCCAAGAGTTATAATAATGACGAATAAACCCATCTCAACAACAAGCTTATCACGAAAGCACTTCAAATATATGAGGCTAGGCACAAGATCGCTACAAAATACCACCCCTAGACTAATGACTAAGCTGAGATCTCGAATCGATGGATCAAACAAATATTGGAGTAGTGGTCAACCCTAACATAAAGGAATAATCACCAAGGCTAGATGAGGCTTTATGGGTGTTCTGAACACTTTTCAAGACACCCATTGGCACGTCTCCTTTCAAGATTGTATGTGGAAAGGCATGTCACCTTTTGGTCAAGCCACTCAATGTATTTTGGGCCATTAAAAAGCTCAACGTGGATTCTCAGTTGGCTAGAGAAAAGAGATTGTTGGATCTAAATGAGATGGATGAATTCAGAGCTTAAGCTTATGAGAACTCTCACTTGAATAAAGAGAAGGCATGATAAGAATCTTTTCCCGTGACATTTTTCTGAAAGTCAACAAGTTCTCTTTTACAACTCTATGATGAAGTTGTTCCCAGGAAAGCTCAAGACAAAATTGTTTGGTCCATTCGAAATACACAATGTTAATCCTCATGCTATAATGAACATTAAGAATATGGATAATGGACATATTTTCAAGGACATTTTCTAGAGGGTCAAAGCATACACTGACGCCCAATATAGTGAGACAAAACAACTCTCTCATCACGATATTTGAGAGTTTGTACCCACTCCTTTTTCTATTTTCTTCCATAGCATATTTCTTTTATTTTACTACTTATGTAGATAAATAAATAAAAATCTCTTGTTTTTAGCCTAATATTATAGTATTTAACATTATCGGTGTATTAATTTATTGTTTAGTTTTTTTTGCACACCACATATAAGAAATTATTTTGATGAAAATGAGATTTTTTTTTTCTTTAGGGTTTTATCCATCCACCTATACTAAGGAAGTTGAAGAAGCACTCTCAAATCCCAAAACCATGGGAGGAAATAAAGAAGTAAAAGTGGGGATATTTGTCAAATTCAAATTCTGTCATTCATTATTACCATTTAGATTATCTCTCCACCTTTTTTGACATTTCAATAATTATACCCCATTACCCCACAACCTAGAAAAGATAATCGTTGCCCCCATTAAATAAAAAGAAAAACCTTTTCACCTTTTATTACCCTAAAACATCTTCATTGTCCCTAATTAATTTTTTAATGCTTTAACTTCTTTTCCTTCAACTTACCCCACCAACGAAAATAACCCTAGTCAAACATCTTCTTTTCTTGTTCCATAACAACATGCCTTGATGCAAAAATGTCACGGGTGATCCCAACTCTTCTCGATGACCACAACTGGTTTAGATCATAAAGTTTCAAAATGAGGCAGCAAAGCTTAAGTTCTAACAGTTGAAAAATGCAAGTTTTTTTTATGAACTAGGCTTTGTTTTTGCTCTACCAACTAAATAAAATTGCAACACATAGAGAATGGAGGTAATCAACAAGCAATAATGGAGGAAGTTTTTCGAGCAATCAGGGCCAACTGTTGCTGCACTTGCTCATGAATTCTATTCACATCTCACCATCCCCACTCAAGACAACATCTTTTTCGTGACGAGAAGATTAAGTTCACTGTTACGACAATCAACAAGTTCTTCAGCTTAAAAGGAGTCATCGATCAACATACCCAGTTTGTGGCAAATACGAATAAAGAAACCCATCAAGAAGTATTAAAATACTTATGCTTTGAGGGAGTATAATTGATTGAGTCATCCAATTGAAGGTTAACCGTCAAAAGGAAGAGCCTCAAACCAAATTCTAAGCTTTGGAATCAATTCCTAAAATAAGACATAATGCCTACCTCGTAATATACCACAGTGTCCCTCTCAAGAATGCTTTTTATGCACTCTATCATGATGGGAAGACCCATAGATGTGGTCAAGATTATTGTTAACAAAGTGTATGCTTGTTTGAAGAGGAAATTAATATGGTTAATGTGTTCGAGCTTAATCAATACCTTCTTCCACAAGAAGGTCTATGAGGACTTCTTGATGAAGTTGTATCGAGTAAGGATGGAACCACTCCTGAGAAAATCCTAATGTTGAGAAGCTTTCATGAAGCTTCCCCACCAACTAGAAAAGAAAAAAAGAAAGGTTATGCCAAGAATATTGTTACAGTACGACTAATATCCATTACAACCACCACTAGAAGCTCTCAATCACAGTTTGACATCATCAGAGGTAATCTCACAACCTTTTTAGCTACGCTAAAGAAAGGTATCATGTACTACTCTCATTTTTCAAGGAGCTACAACCACACAAGCCTACAGAGTTCCCTCTATTTCTTCAGCCACTGCTCAATATCCCACCGCAGACAGCCACCCATACGGAGGCTACAAAAAAGTTTACAACATGCCAACCTCCCACATAAGTTGATGAGGGAAAGGCCACAATAGATGTTATTCCCTTTGAAGACAAAGAAGATGATCCTCTCTTGTTTGATTGTGAAGATGATTTGAATGCTGATGATTTCCCCCATCACATGCATCAGAGCCAGCTTCAACATACACAAAGAAATGTCACATCAAGCGCACTATTGGTCATATTTTGGAACTTCCCACTAAGTGTTTTGATAAAGAAACACCCCCAACTGACCTGAAATGACCCATCTTAATATTATAAAAAAAAGAAACATGTCAGGCACATGGCACACAAGCCAACCCCAACCCCATAGTAGACCTCGAGGTACCTTGCATTGCATTACATTTTATGTTAGTTCTCATACATTGGGTAAAATGTTTCTTTCCAGTTTTGGGGAGGTTATTATCCATAATTAGTTATTTATAGTCGTAGTAATTAATAGTATTTTACTATGGCAATTTGTTTTCTTTGAGACTGTTTTTGAATAATTTGATGATGTCTAATAATGAGAAAAAATATAGCTTTGAATTAAATGTAAATAATTAATGGGATTCGGTAGAATTGACCCTAAAATATGTTCTCTGCACTTAAAGCTTTACATGATTGCATATTCTTTATGCTTAAGAGTTTTAGAAAAATTCTAGAAGAACTCTTAGATGCTCAATGTTAATGCTCAATGTTAGCACCAAAGGCTTAAATTAAACTCCCCTGTGAATATTGAAATGTTAATGGATTGCGAATAAATGCCAATGACATAAACTTTTAGAAATAACCCTCTTTTTGTTGCTTGCTTGAAAACCCCTCTTGGATATATGGCAGCAATCACATGAGTGAATGAAAATCTTCACAGGATAATTCTTCTTAATAGGCTCGGGGATAAGATATTTGCTCCACTTCATCTTTAGGTTTAGGATAGTATGAGTGATAAGTTAAAGCCCCTTAAATGTAGTGCATAAATCATTAAAGTAATACGAGTAAAAATGAGCTTAATTGCTAAAAAATGCTAAGGTGAACTCGAAAACTTGCTTAGAAATTTTATAAACTTGTTAATCATAGATTTGAAACAATTACGCGCCCACACATACAGAGATCCTAGTCTTAAAGTTTTTATAGTCCTGATATGTCTAGCATGTTGAAGTCATTTATTCTGACGACTGAAAAATTGCCATTACTTGTCTTGAGATAAACTGCGTCGTAGCATTTTTATTGTTGGTTACTTTTCCTTGCTCGATAACAAAAATAGCTTAAGTTTGGGGTATGTTATCACAGTAAAAAGGGTATATTTCGTGCCTTTTTACTTGGGTTATTGTTTGGTTTCAAGACTTATTTAGTTTCATATAGTTGCATTAAGCATTCATTGATGGAGTTAGCTTATTGGGTTTTAAATGGTTATTAAATGATGCTTTGATGAGGAAAATGTAGTGCTTTGTGGTGATTTGTGTAGTGTTATACGAATAAATGAGAAATTGTAGATTGCGTATAATAAATCTGTAAAAAGTCATATTTTATGTTCTTTTACTTAGGTCATTGGTTGTTTAAAAGTCCATTTAACTAAATATAGTTGCATTTAGGTCTTTGAAGATGCATTTGGTGGTTTAATTTTGTTGCAGCATTTTATTATTGAAATTGGTGCAACATAAAGGGAAAGGTCGTGTTTTTTTGATGATGTGCAAGTAACAGATGCTAAATGACTGAAAGAATTGGGAAAATGGTACAAAATTTTATATGACATTTTTGGGTGTAGAAAAAGACAAAAAGGATGAAGATATTTTTAATCGTTTCTAGTTGTACACATGTGAGACCTACTCTACCAGCTGCTAAACCCAATAATATTAAGAGAATATTTCCTTACGTTACAATATGAATTAAAAACCCATATTTAAGGAGGAATTTAAGATTCTCTTGGGATTTAGAGTGTTTTATTGTGAATTAAAGAGTCTCCTGAAAATTAGAGAGTTTTATTGTGAATTTAAGAGTTCTTGGAAGTTGGAGAGTTTTTATTTTTTATTTTTGAGTATAAATAAGATAAGATAGAACGAGAGTAGGGGTGGCAACAAGAGGAAAGAAAAAGAGCTTCATTATTTTATTTTCTTTATTTTTCCCTCATCTTGTTGTGTTCTTCATGGCCAAACTCCAAGGGGATATGAAGCTAGGCCTTTGACAGAAGCTAGCTAACTAAGGTGGTTCACGTTGGTTCAAGAAAGCTCACGGCAACACTTGGGAGTTCTATTCTCCTTCATTGTTTTTCACTTGCATTTATTTGTGGCTTTTGTAACAAATGATTATTCTTGGGGATGATTTGTACCCACCATGAACTAGGTGTGGGTTTGCTTTGGAAAATTATATTTTGTTTTTGATGAATGGTTTATGCTTCCATGTTTAAATGTTGTTTTGTTCATTGTTTAAATGATAATAGCTTAGACTTATAAGAGCATTTGAGAGTTAGCAATTTTCTAATTTTTGATGCCTAATATCGATAGAGTTAGGTTAGATCGAAGTGAAAATTGAGCTAAGTTGGGATGGTAAGGCTTTAACTCACTTTAGAGATAAAGAAAGGGTTTCAACGACTTAAACAAGTATAACTTAACTGATAGGATTATGTTACACTTTACACTGAGAGGTATTCCCGTAGCATTTTCTCTATCAGGTTCCTTACTAGAGATAGCCTAGGAACACTTTAGTAAATTATGTTGAGTAGCATACTCATAGAAAAAGTGAGCCATTCTAGAGACAAGGTATATGATTCCTTAGTAAACCTAGTTATTTATCCCTATTGTAGTTTGTTTGTGAGAGATTATCAAGTTATCTTACTTCATACACAAGTTCGTAACTTTATTTTATCATAGTAATTATTTGACTTCACTTTTTTGTTTTCCATAGCATTTCACAAACCACACTTTAATACTTTGCCACAACATTCTTACTCACTTGTTTATACCACTACATAGACTATATTTAAGTTATATGTTTTTGGTGCATTAATTTAACTTGGAAATCCCTTCAATCCTTGTGGAGACGATACTCACTTACTATTATATTACTTGTTCGATTGTGTATACTTGCAAAATTCTGAGTTTAATTTATAACACCCATATACGCAAAATGTTTCTGGCACCGTTGCTAGGGATTGACAATGGATTTTAAGTTTAGTTATTGTAATATTTTCTTTCTTTAATTTGTATAGATTTATTTATAGTTTTTGTTTACCATTTTTCAGGTGTTGTGTTAGTGTATGACCCGAAGACGATCTGAAGGACCCTTATTACCTTTGTTATCAAAAATCGAACAACTTTTTTGTCAAATGAGACATTTTCAAAGAGTCCAAAGAATAATGCAACACCAAAATCAACAAGTAGATGATCCTGAAGATCTGAATGATGTAGCAATTCATAATGATAGAGTTACAGTTCGTCCACGTGCGATTAGAGATCACTTAGCTCATATCTTGGATGAATTCAACCCTAGTATTGTAGCTCCCGAAATTTAAGCAGCCCACTTTGAGCTTAAATCGATAATGTTCAACATGTTAAAATCGATCGAACAATTTGGGGGTTTGCCTTATTAAGATACAAGGAAACACATTCGTGCATTCTTGGAGGTTTGTGATTCATTCAAGTAGTAAGGTGTACATGAAGATGTGTTAAAGCTCAAGTTATTTCATTATTCATTGCGTGACCGAGCAAGGGCTTGGTTGAGTGGAGTTTCATCCGGTTCGATGCAACCTTGGGCAGATCTGTGTACAAGCTTTTTGCTACGATATATTCTCCTCAACATGAACACCCAACTTCGGAATGACATAGCATATTTTCAACATGCTGATGACGAGTCAATGTATGAATGTTGGGACCGATATAAAGAACTGATTCGTAAGTGTGCCAACTATGCATCTCATGATTGGACATGAGTTGTGATGTTCTACAATGGTGTGAACGCTCTCTCAAGGAAAATTCTAGATGCTTAAGTAAATAGAACTTTGTTCAACAAGTCACTTAAAGAAGCTTTTGATATCCTTGATAGAATAACAAACAATGACTATCAATTCCCATTTTCAAGGATAGAAACATGGAGGAGAACCCAAGCAATATTTGAGTTGGATGCTAAGGATTCAATTTTAGCTCAATTGTCAGCTATCACCCAACATGTTGAAAATTCTTAAGTGCCCTAGCGAAGTGAAGGAAGTAGAGATGGCTAGTTCTGCATGTGTTTTATTCTATGACAATCATCATGTTATTGAATACCTTGAAAACCATGATTGTATCAACTACGTAGTGAACTTTAATTAAAGCAACAACAACCCCTACTCCTATACTTACAACCTAGGATGGAGCATGAGGAAATCAGGGTAACAAAAATGCAAGCGGTTCGACTAGGAAGCTCAATATGAATGAACTCCAAGGTTTCAATAAAATTTTCCATGTCAAAATGCCAACAAGTGGGCAATAAATTCATCAAATACCAATTCCTTAGAAGCTACTTTACAAGATTTCATGTCAACTACCAAGGATTCTGTTGCAAGATCATTCCACGCCTATAAAGAACCAATTAGCCTTATTAAAAAGTTAGGGAGAATTACTGTAAAGCCATGGCTCATCTCTAAGAGCTTTGGAAGGACAAGTCAGACAAATTGTCTCAGTATTACAGTTATTCCCACAAGGTAATCTACCCAGTGATCATAAAGTCTTTAAACCACATGGTTAGGAGTAGTGTAGTGCTCTCACTCTAAGTAGTGGCACCCAAATTGACTAACAGGATAAGTTTGGGGGAAGTAAGTAGATGATCCCAACCCCAAGATTGTGTAAGAAGAACTAGAATTGCAAAAGAATGAATATTTAGAGAAGGATGAGAATGAAGGTTCAATATTTGCTGATGGTAGGCAGAAAAATGCTACATTAAAAGAGAGACACTCACTAGAAGAGTAGAAGTCAGACCCCCACTACCCTTCCCTTAAAGGCTGAAAAAGTAAAATTAACACCTCTTGTTCAAGAAATTCGTGGATATCCTTGACCAACAGTATATCAATGTCCCATTTCTAGAGGTTATTGATCAAATGGAAACATATGAAAATTTTCTCAAGGATATCGTCAACATGAAAAGAAAGGTTGAGAAGTATTAAACAATAGCTAAAATAAATGAATGCTTTTCTATTTTGAGTAAGTTTTCGCTAAAGTAAAAAAGATCCAGACATCTTTATCATTCCTCGTGATATAGGCAATAATTTTGTGGGGAGAGCCTTATGCGATCTTGGATTGATTGTGAATTTAATACCCAAGTTGGTATTCTTGAAGCTTGGAATGTAAAATACGAGGCCAACCAATCCCATGTTCGACCCAAAGAAAGAATTAAAGATGTCAAGGAAAAGGTAGACAAACTTGTTTTCCCTGTCTATTTTCTTATCCTTGTTTGTGAAGCCTATGATAACCATTTCTAACCACTGGTCAAATCTCAATGGATTGCAAGAAGGGTGAATTCACCATGATAGTGGCGAATCAAAGTGTGATCATTAATATATTCAACACACTCAAGTATGTGGATGATTCTGAGGAGTGTCGATCCCTTCAAGAACTTGATTAAATGGTGGAAGAGAAATCTGTAGAATTTTGCAATGTAGTGCAGATTGATGACTATACGAAGCTCAATGAAGAAGATAGCAAGGAGCTCAAGGAATTCGCAATGGAGGTGCAACAGTCTAGCATTCTCGTAGCTAGAAAAGGTACGCGATTCGAACTGTTAAACTTTGATGAATTTATTCCTCCAAAACCTTCAAGAAAACATGCATCTACTTTAAATTAAAGTCTTTCCCATCACATCTTATGTATAATTATTTGGGTAATAATGAGACATTGTCTGTGATTATCTCTTATAGTCTTAAACCTGAGCAATAACATAGCCTGATAAATGTCTTGTCACAGTATAAGAAGGCTTTGGGTTATACAATGGCTGACTTGAAGGGTATAAACCTTACTATTTGCATGCACAAAAAATTTCTTGATGAATGTCACAGTAATTCGAAAGAACCACAAAGAAGGCTTAACCCTATTATAAAAAAAGTCGTGATAAATGACATCATTAAATGGCTCGATGATGGCGTAATCTACCCAATATCTAATAGTTCATGGGTTAGTCCGAGCTATGTGTACCAAAGAAAAGAGATATTACTGTGGTGCATAATGAGAACAATGAACTCTTACTTACGAGGATCGTCACGGGGTGGAGAATATACATAGACTATTGAAAGCTCAACAAGGCAACCAAGGACCATTTTTCACTCTCTTTTATTTCTTTCTCGATGGATATTCTGGGTGCAACCAGATTGTTGTAGCACCGGAGGATCAAGAGAAGATAACTTTCACATGCCCCTATGGTACTTATGCTTTTAGAAGGATGACCGTTGGACTTTGTATTGCCCCAACAACCTTCCAAAGGTATACTTTGCCTATATTCTTAGATAAGGTGGAAGAATTTCTTGAGATCTTCATGGACGACTTTTCCATTTATTGTAATGATTTTGAGAATTACCTAGTTAATTTAGTTAAGGTACTGAAAATATGTGAGGAAGATGGCATAGTGTTGAACTGTGAGAAGTGTCACTTCATTGTGATTAAGGGTGTTGTTCTAGGCCACAATATATCTCGCAAGAGCATCGAGGTGGATAAGACCAAGGTAAAAGTGATCAAAAAGTTATCTCCAACCACTATTATAAAGGGAATTATAAGATTCTTGGGACATGTAGGCTTCTATAGTAGATTCATTAAAGTCCTCTGCAAAATCTCCAAGCCATTATGTATTTTACTACAGAAAAAATTAGCCCTCTATTTTTTACAAATATTGCTACAGCACATTCAAAAATCTAAAGGAAAAACTTTGCACAACACCTATAGTCATTCCACCGGATTGGACTGCCCTATTCGAGGTGATGTGTAAAACAAGCAACTATGCAGTAGGAGCAGTACCAGTGCAAAGATGAAGTAAAATTTTTCATGTCATATATTATGCTAGTCGTACCTTGAATGAAGAACAAATAAAATACACAACCATTGAGAAAGAATTACTTGTTGTAGTATTTGATTTTGATAAGTTTAGGGCATACCTGATAGGAACTAAGGTTATTATTCACACTGATCACTCAACTATCAAATACTTAGTAAATAAAAAGGATGCTAAACCTAAACTTATTAGGCGGATATTATTGTTGCAAGATTTTAACATGGAGGTTAAGGATATGAAAGGAACCAAAAATCAAATTGTCGATCATATTTATAGGTTAGAGAACAAATATGCATGCCATGACACAATAGAAATTAAGAAGGAATTCCCTAATGAATTTTTTTATTTTCCTCGGCAATTCCATGTTATGCTAGTATTGTTTACTTTCTAGTCAGTGGCATTTTCTTACTGATTTAAATAGCTAGGAAAAAAGGAAATTCATACATTATGTGGGAAACTACTATTGGGACGAGCCTTATTTGTTCAAGAAATGTTCCAACCAAATAATTTGAAGGTGTGTCTCCAAAGAGGAACAAAAGGAGATTCTATTCCTTTGCCATACAACTCCTTGTGAAGGTGATTTTGGAGGGGCAAGGACTGTTGCAAAAGGTCCTGCAATCGGGTTTCTATTGGCCTACACTCTTCAAAGAGGCTAATCTCTTTTACAAGGCATCTGATCAATTCCAACACACTGGGTACATATCAAGTTGACATGAAATGTTGTTCCAAAATAATTTTGAAGTTGAACTCTTCGATGTATGGGGAATGGATTTCATAGGACCCTTCCCATCTTTCTTTGGTGATTTATACATCCTTCTAACAATAGGCTATGTGTCTAAATAGGTTGAAGCCGTGGCAAGTCCAAGAAATGACTCTATGACCGTGCTTAAGTTCCTACACAAGAACATCTTCACAAGGTTTTGAGCACAGAGAGCCATCATAAGTGATGAAGGCACCCATTTTAACAGTAAGTTAATCGCTAATGCGTTACAGAGATATTGGGTGCGACATAAGATTGCTACAACATATAATCGCTGAAACAATTAAAAAGATGAAGTCTTCAACCGTGAGATCAAGTAAATCCTTGAAAATGTGGTGAACCCCAAGAGGAAGAACTGCTCCCCCAAGTTATATAAAGCACTCTGGGCATATCGTACAACATTCAAGACTCCACTTGGGATGTCACCATTCAAGCTAGTCTATGGCAAGGCATGCCATATTTCTATTGATCTTAAGCATAAGGCCTATTGGGTAACCAAGAAGCTCAACATAGATTGAAGTTTAAGGAAGGGTTAGAGATGATTAAAACTAAGAGATTGATTATTTAATTGAGATTGAAGAAAATGGGTTTTTGAATGATATGTTGAAATATAAGTTTTTATTAAGGTTTACAAGTATATTTAACTTGTTAAATATGTAAATAAGATATTAGAAGCATTAAATGTGATTAAAAACATGCTAGAAAAAGTAGTATGATTCTTGGGTTTGAGTGTTCTTTAGATAAATTGGGTGATATAAGAAGTTAAATTAAGGAAAGTTAGTTGGGTTAAGTGATATTATATTTAAGGGTATAGTTGGAGGTAATCGTATGAGATTTAGACGAAAATTGGCTACAAATCGGGTTGAAAATGGAAAATCTGGGTAATGGTATCAGTATTGTAAGAACAGTAATGATACTATAGGTTTAAATTTGAAGATATATGATGAACAATATCAATACTGATGCAATCAGTATTGATACTATGTGGGTATCCATATTATGAGAAAGGTGTCGATACCATAGATTCCAGAATATAGAAATGGTATCGACACTGGAAGGTAGTATCGACACCATAGTATAGAAGTATTGATACCATGGTAGGGGTACCGATACTATTGAGCTTGGAAAATTAAGATAGGTGGAATTTTGATAGAAATTACATATAATAGTACTTTTGATGTAATATTAAAGGTATAAATGTTAGAGAGTATAGTTAAATAGGTATGATATGTGTACTTAATGGATGCTTTTGTAGATCATAACCACGCTCCCGAGTCAAGCAATAAAAAGGGTAATGATAAGGTTGTGGAGTAGTTAGATGCCATTACAACATACTAGGGAGGTATATCAGGTGAGTACATATACTTTAATTATATGGGATGAGGAAGACTCGTAATAGTCAACCTCTAATGTTTTGATTTAATGTATGTTTTACAGTATTGGCAGAATGGTGCATTTTTTGGGTGCCACTAATGCAACTTAAATACAAAATGTTGCGTTTTTGGCATAAAGGTCCCACTAATAGAAGTAAAATGCATAACAATACATTTTTGGCATAAAGGTGTCACTAATGCAAGTTAAATTCACAACGTGCATTTTTGGCAAAAAGGTGTCAATAATGCAAGTTAAATGCAAAATGGTGCATTTTTAGCAGAATTGTGCCACTAATGAAAGTTAAATGCCTAACGGTGCATTTTGGTAAAAAAGTGCCACTAATGACAGTTAAATGTATGACAGTGCATTTAGGTATAAAAGGTGTCACTCATGGTTTAACTAAAAATATTTTCAATGACTCTCATGAAGTATATGAATTACCTCATATTTTGATAGTCATAGAAGGCTTATGTATGAATTGTAGTTCATTTTCAGTATGGTGACTCACTAAGTAAATACTTAACATGTGTTGATTTCATGCGTAGGTATAAGTAAAAACTAGCTGAGTAAGGGATGCAGTAGCAAATATCATCAATCTATGGTTGACTCATCAGTAACAGTAGGATAATCATGTTGATTTTAACAATTAGCTGGCATGTAATCAATTTTAGGAAAAATACTCTGAAATGTATTTAAAATGATAATTTTTGGTAATATGTTTTAACAAAAGTTTTATTATTGTACTAAAATGTTTTGTCTTATTTTCCATAAAAAAATTTATGGGTTTGACAAAGGAGTGAATGTTTTTAAAATTAATGTGATACCCATGACTTGTGTACGGAAACATATACGAGAAATTTGTGTTATATTTATTGGTATCAGAGCTACAGGTTTAGCTTATTCTCAGCTGAAACCAGTTTTATTGAAATTAGAAAAAATGATTACATGTCATTTAGATTGCCAATGTTACTTATATGGTGTCATTAGAGTGTGACTGATGACACTCCTTATTAACTTTAGTGTTATTATTATGTATGTCCTAATAGATGTCGGAATCATCGAACCCGTGAAGAGTAGGGGAACAATAAATTAGATAATGAACTAGTAGCAAAAGTTAAGAGGCTAATAATGAGTAGCCGATTCCATCTAAAAATGCTAGTGGCTTGCACATCAAAGGAAGTCGGTGCTAGAGTTTGGAGCTTTTATGCAAGCTCTAGATGCCATATTGACCCAATTTCAACTTCTCCACCTCCCCCTGCTCCTCCAACAGCGAGGATGTTAATTCCAAATGAGCTAAAGAGTTTCAAAGCTCTAGAGTTTCGGGGAGAAGAGGATGAAGGTCTTGTGGAGGCTGACTTCTGGCTGAATGATGTCATAATAATGCTTGAAAGTCTTCAATTATTGGGTTTGGTAAAGTTGGGTGGAGATGTATCTTTGCTAAGGGGATCAGCTCGAGTATAGTGGTCAAATACTGCGATGTATGCACCACCGGAACATTTGACAGTTCTTCCTAGAAGAATTTAACTATAAGTATATTGGTGAGTAGTTTAGACGGGTGATGTAGCTGAAATAATAAGTTTAGTCCTTTTTCTACTGAGGTGGTTCCCAATGTCAAGGATCAACATGATTAGTTCATTGAAGGTTTGAGGCCAAAGTTGAAAGACATGATGTTGGCTATGAACTTGCCTAGCTTGCAAGAAGTCATAAACCAATCCAAGGCTACCGAAAGAGCTCAAGAAGAGACCATAGCAGCGGATCAGAGTTTGCAGACGGGGAAAAGAGTTAGAATGCCTTCAACTAACTGATCGCTTGTAAATGTATATACTAAGGAAAATAAATATGTGCAAGTGTACACAATCAATTCAAGTAATATAGGGTAAGTGAGTATCGTCTCCACAGGGATTGGTCGAGAAATATATTTTCACCACAACTAGAACTAATGTCACAAATTAAGTCCTACTAAGTTGTCAACTTAAAAACTATTATTAATAAAACAAATCGGTGATTTAATGAGTGCAGTAAAGTTTGGTCAAGATAAAAGAAATATGCAGAATGCTAAAGTAAATAAAACAAGATAAGTATTAATTTAAATTGAATGCAAACAACCTCACAGAGTTAGACTTATCACATAGCACTGATGCTAAAACCATTTATTGAAAACGATTATTTCTAAGTCTAGAATGAATTGTTATGACTCGCTCAAGTTGCCCGACAGGATTACTAGGTATTCTTAGACAGTTGCTATGGTAATACTCCTCAGTGTTAACTATAATTTGTTGTTGTAGCAATACCTCTCAGCGTAAACTATAGGTTTTGTCTATCCTACTCTAGCGTCTATCCCTTTTAGTCGATTGAAGGTGATCTCTCAATGCTCTTAGAGTGTTAAGGCAAAATATTTAAATAGTAAGCAAAACAATCATAAGCAAAACATAATTCATCATTCATAAAACATAAAAATATTGTTCAGGCAACACCAAGTAAGACATTCACGGTTCTATCAAAGATCATCCAAAATTCAATGTTCAGTACAACCCCAAATAGATAAAAAGTTAAAAACAAAGGAATAATGACTCCCAAAACCGAGGGCTCTATCGTGACGGTTCTAATCAGCACTACGCCTGCCTTGGTGATCACCCTCTCTCGAGGTCTGATCACTGCTCTGCTAACGTCTGGTTATGGAGGACACCAAGGAAGGTCGATAGGTAGACGGTGAAGAAGTACTACAGTTGCTTGCTCACGCCTTGGATAAAGTTCTTCTCTATTCTTCTTTCTCCTCTTTTTATTTGATGGCTACAACAAGTTATTTATAAGGAAAATTCTCATAGGGGTTTGCATGCTTTTTGGAGTTTCCTTAAATAACCATTGTCAAATAAATGTCCAGACTTAAAAAGGAAAGGCGGCTGTCAAAATAAATAAGGCTTGCTTGCACGTGAAGTAAGTCATCCAGTTGGCTTGTGACATAGGCGGTTTCGTCACATCTGCTTTAGAATTCGTCAGATAAACCTTGCCTCGGCGAGATAAATCTGCTCCTCACGTTATCATCTGTTCCGTTACCTTTGCAAATTTACGTTGTCACGACTGAAATGTTCTTCCCCTGTAAGTTTCCTGCACAAACACAATCCAAACAACCCTTTCTCCTCAGTAGCATTAGTTAAACCAAATAATCTTGCCTAAGCAAAATTTATCCACCACAAGCTAATGTAACCTATATGCAACTAAAATGTTATGCATACTTTTTATAGACGAGCAATAACTTAAGTGAAATAACTAGAAATTAAGTCTTTTTATGGAGTTATCACTCTCCATCATGCTAAGAGAGGCAAGGGCTCGAGTTCCTGATATACTAACAGAGATGATTCTGCTGCAGCTTCGCAGAAAACTAAATAGTCCAGTCTTTTGCTGCTAGCTCAGCTATAGCATTTGGAGAGAGAATTTTATTTTACACATGTGGTAAATTGCATCGTGGAGTATGCAGATTACTCACTGGAGCTTGATTTCAGTGTGGTGAGACTGATCACTTTGGTCGAAACTGTCCTAAGAAATTTGGGGACAATTCGACGCAATCTGAGAGATCAATGGAGGCTTCTAACAGAAGAAAAAGAAGAGGTAGATCCAGAGGACCATATGAATTAATGTCGTGGGAAGAGACTTGGGAAGTTGCTAGAATTTACAACATTAACACCAATGAGGATCAGGATATTAGAGATCATAACAGGTACAGTACATCTTTTTGGTGAGCCTATATTTATCTTAGTTGACCCTCGTTCTGCACATTCATACATTCGTGCAAAGTTTGTTAGAGCTAGAGGAATTCCTTTAGAACCAATCGTTAGTGAGATGATAGCGGTAAACCATATGGGTCACAGAATGAGAGTCACTCGGGTATGTAGAAAATGCCCTATAAAGATTCAAGGGATTGTGTTTCTGGCATATGTAATAAAGTTGCCTTTCGATGAGTTTGAAATCATTTTGGGCATGGATTTTTTGTCTCCACATCATGGATGGGTCGATTATCGCAAGAAGCAATCATTTCTAAAAGACGCGAAAGGCTCAGAAAAAGTAAAATCACCATCCAATGTGATATCAGCAATGACTACAACGAAAATGATGTCAAAAGGGTAATAGATTTACTTGAGTATCGGAAGTGAGAGTAGATGATATTCCCACGGTTAGGGAGTTTTTGGATGTTTTTCTTGAGGAGTTACTAGGATTACCTCCAGATAGTGAGGTGGAATTCAAAATTGAGGTTTACCTGGGTACCGAACTTGTTTCTATGGCTCCATATCGAATGGATCCAATGGAGTCATGAGAATCAAAAGCCCAATTACAAGAGTTACTCGTTAAGGAATTTGTGAGACTTTTTGTTTCTTATTGTGGAGCACATGTATTGTTTCTGAAAATGAAGGACGAGTCTATGCAATTATGCATCGAGTACCGTCAATTAAATAAAGAAATGATAAAGAATAAGTATCCTCTTCTGAGGATTGATGATCTATTTGATCAATTGAAAGGCTCACCAGTGTTCTCTAAGATAAACCAGAGGTGGGGCTACCACCAATTAAAGATGAAAGAGGATGATATTTCCAAAATAGCTTTTCAGACTCAGTATGGACACTACAAATTTGTGGTGATTCCATTTGGATTAACTAATGCTGCTACATCATTTATGGACTTGATGAACTGAGTATTCAACCTTACTTGGATCAATTAGTGGTAGTCTTTATAGATGATATTTTGGTTTATTGCATGTAAAGAGAGAATCATAATGCTCGTCTTCGAGTGATTCTTCAGACACTTCGAGAGAAGAAGTTGTATGCCAAATTGCCCAAGTGTAAATTTTAGTTAGTTGAGATTACTTTCCTTGGTCATATAGTCTTCGCGGAAGGTATAAGAGTATATCCTATAAATATTCAAGCGATAGTGGATTGGCAACCCCCTAAAAAATATTTCTAAAGTTCAGAGTTTCTTTGGGCTTACTGGTTATTATAGACGGTTCCTGAAAAACTTCTCAATGTTAACTTCACCGCTAACTAAGTTGTTACAGAAAGATATGCCTTTTGTTTGGTCAGAGAAAGGCCAAGAAGTTTTAAAATGCTAAAAAGAATCATAACAGAGGCCCTAGTTCTTGTGCAACCTGAGTCGGGTAAAGACTATGTAGTCTTTAGTGATACATCTCACAATGGACTGGGATGTGTGCTTATGCAAGATGGAAAAGTTGTGTCTTATGCCTCGAGAAGCTGAAGAATCACGAGAGAAATTACCTGACACATGACTTGGAATTGGCAGCAGTCGTATTTACCTTGAAAATTTGGCATCATTATCTATATGGTGAGCGGTGCCATATTTATACGGATCATAAAAGTCTAAAGTACCTACTGACTCAAAGATAACTAAATTTGAAACATAGAAGATGGATCGATCTTTTAAAAGATTATTATTTGATCATCGATTATCATCTCGGAAAGGCTAATGTGGCAGCGGATGCACTTAGCCGAAAGACTTTTACCGCTCTCAGGGCCTTGGATGAGCGTATGTCTTTAAAGTAAGATGGTACCTTGATTGAAAAAATTAAGTTAAATCTGATACTTTTGGACTGGGTAAAAGAGCTGCAAGATCGAGATGAGAAATACTTGGCGAGAATAGCGCAAGTGGAAAAGAAGAGGTCAAAAACTTTGAAATGAGGGCTAATGGATGTTTATATTATCATGGAAGACTTTGAATTCCCGATAATGAAGAACTGAAGAAATATATTCTTTTCGAGGGACACTATAATCCTTTGACGATACATCCAGACAGGAATAAGATGTATCAGGATTTAAAGAGTCATTATTGGTGGCTTGTTATGAAAAGAGTTGTATCAGAGTTTGTTGAGAGATGCTTGACATGTCAGCAAGTGAAAGCTGAACACCAAGTGCAATCCAGATTGCTACAAATGATACCCATTCCTGAGTGGAAGTGGGAACGAGTTACAATGGATTTTATTTCAGGGCTACCATTCTCGCCCGGTAAAAAGACTCAATATGGGTAATTATGGACAGATTGACTAAGACAACTCACTTTATTCCAGTTAGGGTAGATAACCCGATAGATAGATATGTTGAATTGTATGTAAAAGAGATAGTTTGGTTACATGGAGCACCTATATCGATAGTGTCCGATCGAGACCCAAGGTTTACTTAAAGATTTTTAAAGTCCTTACATGAGGCATTGGGTACTCGATTGATTTTCAACACAACTTTTCATCCGCAGACATATGGGCAGTCTCAACGAACTATTCAGATATTAGAGAATATGCTAAGGGCATGTTTGATTGAATTTAAAGGATTGTGAAAGGTATTTGCCTTTAGTAGAATTTCCTTATAATAACAGTTACCAATCGAGTACAAAGATGGCCCCATATGAAGCTTTGTATGGGAAGAAGAACATGACACCTTTAAATTTGTTTCAATTAAAAGATCGAGACCTAATTGGCCCGAATTTGAAGAAAGAATTGAAGGAAAAAGTGGAAGTTAAATAGATTAATCTAAAGATAGTTTTTGATAGAAAAAAGTCTTATACAGATTTTAAAAGAAAAGAAATTGAATTTCAAATGAGATACAAGGTATTTCTGAAAGGGTCCCCTTGGAAGAAAGTATTGCAATTTAGGCGCAAAGGAAAGTTGAGTCCGAGATTCATTGGACCTTATGAGATTTTAAAAAGGATCGAACCAGTAGAATATCCAGTAGTTTTGCCTTCGGATATGGATAAGATCCATAATGTCTCTCACGTATCGATGTTTAGAAGGTGTCGATCAGATCCATCACATGTTATCACACCATAGGAAATAGAGATCCTACCATATTTAACTTATGAGGATGAAACAGTGCGGATCTTGGCTAGAGAAAACAAGGAAATGTGTAACAAGAAGATTCATTTAGTTAAACTGCTCTAGTAAAACCATAAGGTGGAAGAAGCTACTTGGGAAATAGAGGAGGACATTAGTAAGCAGTTTCCCTACCTCTTCGTATCAGGCACTTCTTTAAATTCGAAGACGAATTTTCTTAAGGGGAGAATTGTAATACCCCGAATATCGAGTCAGTAACTATATTGAAAGAATTTGAAATTTTGCATATTAAATTGAATAAATTGAAAAGTATAAGAAATGGTTACAAAATTATGTTTAAGACAAATTAGTAAGAATGGAAGAATGAAAGGGGCATTCTGGTCATTTAAAGGGAAATATATTTAAAATGAATTTTATTAGGGTATTAAAGAAAGGAGGAAAATGGGAAAGTTAAAAAAAAACTAAGTCATATTCTCTTATCCTTCTTCCCCTTGATCGTGCTCTCTACATAGCCAAAGGTTCTTCATTTAGCTAGTTTTTCCTTCAGTTTTTGGTGTGGTCTTGAAACCTTAAGTCATTTAGAAGATTAAGGAAGGCTTATATAGGATTAAAATTAAGAGATTGATGATTTAATTGAGATTGAAGAAAATGAGTTTTTGAATGATATGTTGAAATATGAGTTTTTATTGAGGTTTACAAGTATATTTGACTTATCAAATATGTAAAAAAGAGAATATAAAAATTGGATATGATTAAAAACATGTTAGAAAAAGTATTATGATTCTTGGGTTGGAGTGTTCTTTATAGAAATTAGGTGTTATAAGAAGATAAATGGAGGCAAGTTAGTTGGGTTAAGTGATATTATGTTTAAGGGTATTGTTGGAGGTAAAAGTATGAGATTTAGCTGAAAATTGGGTAAAATTTGGGTTGAAAAATGCAAAATCTAGGTAATGATATCGGTAATGGAAGAACAGTACCGATACTATAGGTTTAAATTTGAAGATATATGATAAACAATATTGATACTGATGCAATTAGTAGTATCGATACTGATGTGGGTATCGATACTATAAGGAAGGTATCAATACCATGGATTCTAGAATGCAGAAATGGTATCAATACTAGAAGGGAATATTGGTACCATAGTATAGAAGTATCGATACCATGGTAGGGTAATGATACTATTGAGCCTGAAAAATTAAGATATGATGAATTTTCATAGAAATTGCATATAATAGTACTTTTGATGTATTATTAAAAGTATAAATGATAGAGAGTGTAGTAACATGGGTATGATATGTGTACTTAATGGATGCTTGTGTAGATCATAACCAAGCTCCTGAGTCAAGCAAGAAAAAGGGAAATGATAAGGTTGTCGAGTAGTTGGACGCCATTACAGCATACTTGGGAGGTATATCAGGTGAGTGCATATATTTTAATTATATGGGATGAGGAAGACTCATAATGAGTCATTCTCTAATGTTTTGATTTAATGTATGTTTTATAGTATTTGATATATGTTTATAATTTGCATGGAAATGATATTATGAATAATTTTTAGAGTATGAACTGCTCTATAATGAAATTAAATGAAAAATTGTGTATTTTTGGCAGAAAGGTGCAACTAATGCAAGTTAAATGCATAATGGTGTATTTTTTGGCAGAAAAGTGCCACTAGAGCAAGTTAAATGCATAATGGTGCATTTTTGGCAGAAAGGTGCAACTAATGCAAGTTAAATGCATAACATTGCATTTTTGGCAGAAAGGTGCGACTAATGCAAGTTAAATGGAAAATGGTGCATTTTTAGCAGAAAGGTGCCACTAATGCAAGTTAAATGCCTAACGGTGCATTTTGGCATAAAGGTGCCACTAATGACAGTTAAATGTATAACAATGTATTTAGGTATAAAATGTATGCATTTAGGTATAAAATGTACCACTCATGGTTTAACTGAAAAGATTTTAAATGACTCTCATGAAGTATACGAATTATCTCAGATTTTGATAGTCATGACATTCTTATGTATGAATTGTAGTTCATTTAAAATATTATGCCTCACTAAGTAAATACTTAATGTGTGTTGATTTGACGCGTAGGTATAAGAAAATACTAGCCGAGTAAGGGGTACCGCAGCAGATACCATGAATCTAAGGTTGACTCATCAGCAATAGTAGGACAATCATGTTTATTTTGAAAATTAATTAGCATGTAATAAAATTTAAGAAAATACTCTGGAATGTATTTAAAGTGATAATTTTTGGTAATATGTTTTAACGAATGTTTTGTTTTATTTTTGAAACAAAATTTTATAGGTTTGACAAATGAGTGAATGTTTTTAAAAGTCATGTGATACTCATGACTTGTGTACGAAAACATATATGGGAAATGGGTGTTACAGGTGCACCCATCCTGAGCGACAAGTCTTCACTCCTCCTCCATGACGCATGAGAGTTTGCACTCAATACACTTTTTCTTTATTTTTCTATAGCATTTTCATTTTAATACTATGTTCATAAATACAATATTATTTTTTATCTTTTCCATGCTTTCATACTTTTTCTTCTTAATTTTATGAATTTTCTTTTAGTTCCATTAGGATACTGGCCCAACCATGCCCAGGATAGCCCTACCCCAAAAAAAGTGCGCACCACCACACAGTGAGGTACCACCATCTCTATTAGCATTGTATTTCATTTAATTTGGTTTAATTTTGTATTCATACACAAAGGACAATGCTTCCTTCATGTTTGGGGGAGGTAATGTTCATAGTTAGGCATTTTCATTTATAGTAATCAATTTGATTTTTACTATTGCATTTGTTAGGTTTTAAGATAGTTTTTGGAGTAATTTGATGATGCCCAATGATGATGAATTTTCTTATGGTTGTGATTGAATGTACATGACTGATGAAATTGTTAGAATTGACTCTAGGGAAAAATTATGTTCAACCTAGATTGGATATAATCACGCATAACATGCAAAGGATCTTTTTTAAAGAAAATTCTTAAAATAAAAATATGTCTAGTATATTGAAAGCCTATGTTTGTGAGGGCTGAATTTTATGTCTTGCAACTGTCTTGGACTGGAATTTGTCATAACATTTCTTTTATTGATTACTATTCATTACTTGAGGACAATCAATGGCTTAAATTTGGGGGTGTTATAACTCATAAAAATGTCATATTTTTTGTTTACTTAGGTTATTAGTTGTTTAAAAGCCAATTAAACTACATACTGTTGCATTTGGTGGGTTAACTTTGCTACAACATTTTATTGTTGAAATCGATGTTGAGTAAGGGGAAAGGTCATGTTTTGTTGATGATGAGCAGGTAACTGATGCTAATGGACTGAAAAATAATTGAAGAAATGATACAATATTTTAGACGACATTTATGGGTGCATAAAAAGACAAAAATACCAAATATATTTTTAATTGTTGTCTGTTTTCCACACGAGAAACCTCCTCTACCACCTATCAACCCAAGAATATGAAGAGAATATTTTTCTTAGGTTACAAAAGGAATTAAAAATACCATATTTAAGGGGAAATTTAAGAGTATCTTTGGAGTTCGAGTGTTTTATTGTGAATTAAGGAGTCTTTTGGGAGTTAGAGTGTTTTACTGTGAATTTAAGAGTTTTTGGAAGTTGGAGAGTTTTTTATTTTTTAGTATAAATAAGATAAAATATGAAGAGAAAAGAGGGTGGCAAGAAGAGGCAAGACAAATACCTCATTATTTTCTTTTCTTTACTTTTTCCTCCTTTTGTGGTAGTCTCCATAGCCAAGCTCCACGAGGATAGCAAGCTAGGCCTTTGAGAGAAACTAGCATGCTAAAGTGATTTAAGAAAGCTCAGGGCAACACTTGGGAGTTCTCTTATCCTTCATTTTTTTCACTTATATTTATTTGTGGCTTTTTTAACAAATGATTTTTCTTGTGGATTATTTGTACCCCACCATGAAATAACATTATTTGGTATGGGATTACTTTGGAAAATTATATTTTGTTTTTAATGAATAGTTTATGATTTCATATTTAAATATTGTTTTGTTCATTGTTTAAATGTTAATAGCTTAGACTAGTAAAAGTTTTCAAGAGTTAACTATTTTCTAAGTTTTGATGGCTAATATCGAGAGTTAGGTTATATCGACATGAACAATGTAGCTTAGCTGGGATGGTCAGGCTTTAACTCACCTCAGAGATAAGAAAATGGTTTCAACAACTAAAAGGGGTAGAACTTAACTGATAGGATTATGTTACAGTTTATGCTGACAGGTATTGTCGTAGCATTTTCTCTGTCAGGTTCCATACTAGAGATAGCCTAGGAATACTTTAGTAAATCCTGTCAAGCAACGTACTCAATGAAAAGGTGAGTCATTCTAGAGACAAGGTATAAGATTCCTTAGTAAACCTAGTCATTTATCCCTATTGTAGCTTGTTTGTGAGAGATTGTTAAGATTTCATACTCCAATGCTCAACTTTATTTTGTCATAACCTAGTTAGATGCTTAATAATAGGAAAACTTAAGCTTAGAACTACATGAAAAATGAGGATGAGCTAGGAAGCTTGACCCTAACTCGCTTTAGGAATAACGACTTAAGTAGGGTTTTAAAGGATAATAACTTGTTAAGGTTGTCACATGAATGTATAACTGTAGAATTTTATTATTAGTCTCTTAGTAGGAATAGGGGAGAGGCATAATAGTAAAATCTGTAGAGCAATATATTAATTGAATGTTTTAGGCATCTATTTTGGGCAAAGCATAGGATTCCATACTAAACCAAACGTTTTATTCTTCTTTAGTACTCAACATATATTAGGTCTCATTGGCTTATCTTGTGAAACCTAATTCTTATTACTTTTTTATAGCATTTTTCACTTTGTTCATATCACTTCAATTACAATACTTTTGTTTATATTTTGAGTCCATTTACTTATCTTAATATCACTCCAATCCCTATGGAGACAATATCACTCATCAATTTATTACTTGATCAATGTGTACACTTGCAAAGTTTGCGCATCACATTTACACACACATACAAGACACCATTTAGAGATAAGCTAGATAACTATTCAAATGCAAAAGATATGTTTCTTCAAGTATGGGCGGCAAGATGAAAGGACACAACTAAAAGCCAATGAACATGAATTTCTAAAAGGAATTTCATCATAAAAGTAACATAATTGTTCATATATGGTTGGCCACCTTTTTGCATGAATAGGTTCCCTTTCAAGTCAATTTTTGTAAACATTATGAATAATCCATAAAATTTGTTTTTGGTAAAAAGAAAAATAAATTTAATTTATCATTTTTCTTAGTGAAATACAAGTTGAGGTTACCTCACTTTTATCTTTGACTTATCAAGCTTTGCTCGTGTCATCTTCTCTACCGAACTTATAACTCTCCCGAGTGTGGCGTTCATCCTTATTGTTATATCATTAGTTCCTATATCATTCATAGATAACATGTCATGATCCATCCCCAAACTTTCGTACTTTTCAAATCCATAAACTATCAATCATCCAACATTTTATCCTTTAAAACCACTATTTTTGTACATTTCAATCGACTTTAAATTAAAAGTCTACCTAGTTTGTGGTATCCTTAATTTTGATCAGGAACTCAAGTATCTCTAATTCACTTACGAAGGTGGGATCTCATCAAAGAGAATGTTATGTAGTGATGATACAAGGAAGAGACCTCACTCATTGAGTTGACGATGACATTGTGTAGACGAGCTACCTTGATTGGCCTTATGACGTAATGATTGTTATGTGTGGCATATTGGCATCTATACGCAATGTGATTCTATGTGATGATGATTGATGGATATCCATAATGCTTAGCTTGACTCTATGGTAACATTGACCCAATACTATTTATTGCGAGCGAGAAATTTACCGAGGCATACATGAGATTGAGTTCCCCTCCATGATTCAAACATATTGGCTATGTTAAGACTAACAGATCATTTATTGTGATTAATGAGAATTGTATTGAGCCATGTGTGACACTGGGTTCTCTCCATTCAATTTAGTTTTTCAATGTTATTATAACATATGAGTACTACCATTGTATTGTGTATTTGATTAGATGCGACTTGTATTTTTTTTAAACTAGAGGTGTTCATGGGTATCCCTTAATTAGAGACTAGGGAAAGCATGAGACTCATAATAGTGTGATTGAATTTATAAAGATTAAACATGTAGTGCTTGGATTATGAACATTGTATGTATTTATTGCTTATTTTTATATCTAGTAGTATGCTTGAGTTTTTTAGATCCATAGTGTTGCTCGAGATTAACTATTTACTACTCATATTTGTAAAGCTTAGCATTTGGATGTTTCTGGTTGCAAGTTAGTAGCTTGATCTTGTTCCAAGAGTATCGTTCCAGCAGAATTTCTAGCATCATCCTATAAAGTACAATACTAGTTACTTTAGTGGACATGTGTATTCATCGGATCTTTATTCATATATTGGGATTGTAACTCTTATATTTATGTTATTTTGTTTTAAACTATGTTTCAAATAGATTTGGTTTTGTATAAATATTTTGTAATTATTATAGATGTATTTTGATAAACTATATTATTTTTATAAAGCGAATGGAAAAAAATAAATTTAGTGGTTTCCTTGGCAATCTAATGTGGCATCTTAGGCCCATTTGATGGTGATCATGATTAAGGTGTTACATTTAGTGTTATCATAGCTTAAATTCTAATGGTGCTTCTTCTTATTGAATGTGTTTTCATATATAGCGATGGTTGTTAACTCTGTAAAAAGAGAATATTTCATGTCATTCTAATTACATTTATGCTTGAATCAAGATCATTTAGTTGTACATTGTAAAACCCATTTCCCGTATACGTCCCTGTACACGAGTCACGTATGTCACATGACTTTTAAAATATTTTCATACATAAAAACCGTAAAATTTTGTTTCTATAAATAAAAAAATCAATAATATATTTTATAAAAACATTATTCAAATATATATATATATATATATATAATAATTATTAAAATCCATCAACCAATAGTTTAAGTTCGAAGAAAACATATTACTACAACGAAGTAATTATTATCTTATCAGAGCATCACAACAAATCTAAGTACATGCCAACTAGTAGTATCAAAATAAACATATAGAGATGTCATACTGTTACAAATGAGCTAATCTTGAAAGATGATATTAGTTGCACTCCTTACTCTGATTATGCTCGATTACCTACGCGTGAAACCATCATACGGTAAGTATTCACTTAATGAGGTATAATAATATAAATGAGGTGTAACCAAAACATAAGTATATCATATAATATCAAAATATGAATTTAATCATATAAATCATAAAAATACATAAAATTGACTTGGTAAACGAAGTATCTTTCAAATAACCTATGAAACAGTATTTAGTATTCCAACATACCTATCAATCAGTATTTTCCAAAATATCAATTTATTGCCCAATGTATGTCAAATGAGAATACAATGTACATGAGTTGCACATAAATGCTAAACAAAAGCATAAGTTATGTAGTGACAACAACACTATACTAATATAACGAAATAGTAATTCATAAACTCATTATGAATACTATGGATGCACACATAGTGTCGAAAGCACAAAAAGTATTGATACGAAAATGCAACATATGCATTAAAAAAAATGGATCGATAACCATCGTACACAAAGTATATCAAAATGCACCTACGACTCTCAATGCACATTCAATAAGCCTTTAAATCAAATTCACATATTAAACAATTATTCTGAAATATATATAGTTGTTCAAATAATATAAAACTTCATCCATCTATTTTAGGGCAGTTCATACCGTAAAGTTATTCGTAAAATCATTTTATAAACTTTATGAAAATATTTCAAAATACAGTAAAACATGCTTTTATAAATACATTCTAGGTTGACTCATCGCAAGTCATCCTCATATCATATAAGTACATAATAAATTTACTCACATGGTATTCACTATTATGCCTTACTATCGAAATCCAATTATTCTTGAACTTTTTCATTGCCTTTCGCTTTGCTCATATCACAAGTTCGATCATGATCTACACAAGCATCCATACAAATCATATACAATTATAAAATACAATGTTTGTATCCTTACTAACATTTTTACAAAATAATAATACTCAAAAGTACTATTATTTTTTAATTTTTTTAAAATCATGTTAACTTTTCCTTTTTACTAATAATTTCAAGCCCAATAAATTATCTAAATTCAAGCCCAACCAAGCCCAATAATTTCCAGCCCAATACCTCAACAATCTCATATTTACCATTTAATCCATTAACATTCTCAATGTTTGCCATTTAGCACTCAAACTTTAACTTTCCAAAATGGCTAAATTTCACATACTAACTTCAATTTCAACCCTCAAACAGTAATATCCAGTTTATTACAACCATTATTGAACAATTATACAACAACCCACAACTTACTCATAATTATCAATTTGGTCCCCCAACTTTCACAAAATTAAAGATTGGCACAAAAAATTTTATAAGGTTTGTAGAACCTTCCAAATATCATTTCTAAGCCATGATAATTTTTCTACAATTTTGTTCGCATCATCTTTCTCAAGGCCTAATGCTTTATGTACCCAATACTAGGGTTTTCATGATTTTCACTAGATTCACTCATGAAACGAACCTCTATTCAACACTTCAAGACCTCTATAACCAAACCCCAAACTTAATTTCATCAAACTACATATTCCCCTAAAGCTAGGGTTTGGTCAAAATCAACATAGGCTTATATAGCCACGTACAAGTGATTTTAATCAACAATCATGCTTGTATATGATTCTACAACCTCAAAAACATCATAATCCTTCATCAATTTCATAAACCCTAATATGAACACAAATCCTAAAATTTGTGATATTTGAACACAAACAAGTTTAGCATGCAATATTTGTACCAAATGATAGCGCTTTTCGTTCACACTTATTTTCTATTTCAGGGCATAATCCAAAATCCAAACGAAATAACTCAAAAATAAAAAATAGAATTTCTCTTATCTTGGTCATGGGGAACACGGAATAGACTGAAAAATGGCCTAAATTTCATGAAAGTTTCATTTAATTTCATGTTAAGTTAACCATTATTTAAGCTTAAATGAGTAAAATATTCATTTAGTGAGAAATGTCCATTTTTCCATTAATGAAGCTTGATGTTTACCTTAATACAAAGCCACATAAACCTTATCATCTTCCAAAAGTCAAAGATGAACAATTTATTTTACTGTTTTCCAATTTTACCAAGAAACTTTCCAAAATTCCAATCTTGCCATTATGATCGAACGATCCAAATTAAACATGGAAATAAATCTTGAAATCCAATTATCCATATTATTTCCATCCTTTTAACACGTGGAAATAATATTTATAAGACTAGTTTATCATCCTTTAATTTTTCCTGAAATTTCTATTCGATCCAATTTATCGATTTATTATTGGACTTTAACACTTTATAGTTTTCAACATAAATTTCGGATCAAGAATCTGATTTCCATAAAAGCCCACTCTCAAGAGTAAATTATCTATTTATGGAATAAAAATTATTTTTGTGAAAATTAACACTTAGGTTCCTGAACTTTTCCAAATTTTATACTTTACATTAAACTTTCAAAACTTATATTTTGGTCACTAACCAAAATTTAGGGTACTACAACTCTCCCCCTTAAGAAAAATTTCTCCTCAAATTTTAGTGTTTACCTTATGTGAAGGGGTACGAATATTGCCTTTTCACATCCTCTTCTCTTTTATCGGTCGCTTACTCGACTTTATGATTCCGCTAAAGAACTTTAACCAAAAGAATCATCTTGTTTTGTAGTTGTTTGACTTATCAAATCAAAATCTCAATCGGTTCCTCTTCATAGGGCAAATTTGATCGAATATCTATTTCCGCCGGTATGATAATATGCGAAGGATTTGATCGATACTTCCTAAGAATCGACACATGAAAAATATTATGGATCTTGTCCATTTTTGGAAGTAATACTAACTGATAATCCAATGGATTGACTCTTTTCAAAATCTCATAAGTTATAATAAATCTTGGACTCAGCTTTCCTTTGCGTCCAAACATCAATACTTTTTTCCGAGGTGCTACCTTAAGAAATACCTTACACCTACTTAATTTTCAATCTCTTTTATCTCTAGGTATGTATAAGACTTTTATCGATCGAAAGCTATCTTGATATTATCTTGAATGAACACCACTTCATCTTTTATTTCATCCATCAAATCAAGGACAACTAGATCTCAATCCTTAATCTTGAACCAATTTAATGGTGTTCAACACTTTCTCCCATAAAGTGTTTTATACGAAACCATCTTGATGCTCTAATTATAGCTATTGTTATAAGCAAATTATGGTAAAGGCAAAGTCTTTTCTAATGATAAAGGAAAATGTTTTTTAATGATCCCTTGAATTCGATCACAAACGCCTTAGTATATCCTCCAATATCTTAATGGTCTTCTCCGACTGACCATCCATCTCCAAGTAATAAGTCATACTGAAATTGAATTGACTACCCAAGGCCTCGTGCAAGGAATTCCAGAATCTCAAAGTAAACATTGGATCTCTACCTGATATAATTGACACAAGCATTCTATTTATATGATCTACCTCTTTTATGTACAACTCAACATATTTATCGATCGAATAATCTCTTATACTAGAATAAAGTGAGTTGTCTTGGTTAATCTATCAACAATCGCCCAAATTGAGTATTTCTTGTTGGGTGTCAAGGGTAGCCTTTAACAAATTCCATAGTGACTCGTTCCTACTTCCATTAAGGAATGGATATCAGTCGTAACAATCCGGAAGGCACTTGATGCTCAGCTTTCACTTGTTGACATGTCAGCCATTTTGAAACAAACTCTATGATAGCTCTTTTCAAACCAAGCCACCAAACTGACTCTTTAAATCTTGGTACATATTATTTCCACTTGGATGCATAGTCAATGGACTATAATGCCTCAAAAAGAATATATTTCTTTAGTTCTTCATTGTTTGGAATACAAAGTCTCCCATGATAGTACAAACATTCATCGGACCTGATCTCAAAGTCCATAATCTCGCCATTTTATTCTACTTACGCATTTCGTACAAAGCACTTTTATTCTTTTCTTTGTAATTCACCTAACCGATCTATAAAGACCATCTTTAACTTTAACTATACAATCAAGGAACAACCTTCCTTTAAATAAAAACACGTGTCCAAAGCTCTCAAGGTTGTAAAAGTCTTCCGGGTAGGTGCATCATACACCACATTAGCCTTTTCTAGATGATAGTCAAAGATCACATCATAATCCTTTAAAAGATTTATCCATCTTTTTTATCTCAAGTTCAGCTCTTTTAGAGTCAAAAAGTATTTTAGACTTTTTTAATCCGCATAAATATAGCACCACTCGCCATACAAATAATGGCACCAAATATTTAAAACATACACAATCATTGCCAACTCTAAATCATGCATCAAGTAATTCCTCTTATGAGTCTTTAACTACCTCGAGACATAGGCCACAACTTTACATTCTTGCATAAGCACATATCTCAAGATGTTATGAGATGCATCACTAAAACCAGATAATATTTATCCGACTCAGGTTGTACAAGCACTGGTGCCTCTGTTAAAACCTTCTTTAGCGTTTCAAAACTCTCTTGGCACTTCTCCATTAAAACAAAAGGCACATCTTTCCTTAAAAGCTTGGTTAATGGCAACACAATCATCAAAAGGTTCTACACGAACCTTCGATAGTAACCAGAAAGTCCCAAAAACTCCCAACTTTTGAGACGTTCGTTGGGGTTTCCAATCCACTATAGCATGAATTTTCTTGGGGTCTACCATTATGACATCTGCCGAAACAACATGGCCAAGAAGAGCAACTTATGTCAACCATAATTTACATTTCTATAGGTTGGTATATAACTTTTTCTCTCAATAAGTCACCAAAATTTGGTTCAAATAAAGTTGGAACACTCGAATAATCAAATCCATTAATGTTGTAAGAGCATTAGTCAAACCGAATAGTATCGCCAAAACTCGTAGTGTCCATACTACGTCCGAAAATTTGTCTTAAGAATATACTCCTCTTTAATCTTCAATTGATGATGGTATCCATACCAAAGATCAATCTTACATAACACTGGTGCAACTTCCAATTGATCATACATATCATCAATCCTCTGAAGGGTATACTTTTTTCTTATTGTCACTTTATTCAACTGTCTATAATCTATACAAAACCATATAGATTCATCTTTCTTTTCACCAATAGCATAGTTACTCCCAAGATGAAACACTGGGTCTAATGAATCCTCGATCAAGCAACACATGAAACAATAGAAATAGGCTGAATACCCTGATAACCATCAATCTTGAATTCAACCTCTCGATTTGGATGTAACCCAGGTAATTCATTTGAAAATACATTTGGAAAATACTGAGTTGTGGGAATATCATTCAGTCTTACTTGAGATACTTGAGTATCTATCACATTAATTTCAAAAGCTACACATCCTTCTGAAATCATTTTCTTTGCAATCATTGTCAATATCACATTGGACGGTGATTTTACTTTTTCACCAATCACTATAATTCTCAAATCCTCCGCATCTTTATGAAATAATCGCTTTTTGCAACCATCAAACGAACCATAATACAAAGACAACCAACCTATGTCCAATATGATCTTAAACTTGTCAAACTATAATTCCATCAGATTCACCGGGAACATAGCCGCTTGAATCTTTATCGGACATTTACTACATGTCTAACTCACACTTGCATCATGACCCATAGGATTTACCACTATCATATCACTTGAGATTAAGTCGAATAGAATACCACCATTTTAAAATTCCTTATTTCATTCTCGAGGTTATCCGTATAACTTTTTCGTATCCATTGAAAATATTCTCGAGAAGTTGAAACATATTTCATCTCAATTATGAAAGTCTAATTGTCCACATCATTTAATAAGAATACTTGAAAACTTTATAGCAACAACTTTATAGTAGTTAATGATAAAATCACACTAGTAAACAAATTTACTCTTTTTCATACCTCTATGAACTTGAAACTTTTCAAGTTCTTGAAAATCAACCACAATCTAAGCGATAATCATTATAGCATAGAAGGGATAAACAATCCATTCCATAAATTTACCTCCGCAAAGTAACTCTATAAAGTCCATAAAACTTAGCATCTACTCTCATTCAAACTCATTTTAAAACCTTTATAATAATAACATAATTATCGTCTAACTCACTAATAACTCAGCTTTCTTTAAACTTTTAGCGGATAACTTACTTACCGCTTACTTATTTCCCCTAAATCAAATCAACATTTCTTTAAACAACTTAATGCTTAACTTAAATATTCCTCTAATATTTAAGCTTACCTGTAGAAACCTCTGAGTTATCAATAGATTCAATAATCTCCTCTGGATCCTCATCCGATTTCGCTTCTCTTGTAATCCATTTAAACTTTTTAATGGATTCTTCTAATGCAGTAACTTTATTAAAAGCTAGGGCATTTCTTCCACAGAATGGAGGAAAATTCCTTATAGCTCCAACTCTTCTAAGGCGTGACACTGAAGTCATGTCGGATCATTTTGGGTCGATTTCAATATTGACCTTCCTTTCCACATTATCAACTTTCCTACATTTATCCTTAGTTTCTGACATCTAACACAACACACATAATAACAACTTAAATCATATAAGATTGACACCATATCAGTAACTTTGACATCCTAGTGGCATGTACAACCCTTTTTCCATAAAATACACTCATTTTTGGTCGAGGATCAGCTAAACATGTAGCTTTGATACCAATAAATGTAATACTCATTTCCCGTATATGTCCCCGTACATAAGTCAAGATGTGACATGGCATTTAAAACATTTTCGTACTTGAAAACTAGCAAAATTTTGTTTCTTTAAATAAATAATTTAATAATATAGTTTATAAAAACATTCTTCAAATACATATATATATATAATAATAATATTTAAAATCCATCACACAATAGTTTAAGTTCGAAGATAACATAATACTACAATCAAGTACCAAGTATCTTATCAGAGCATCACCATATATCTAAGTACAAGCCAACTAGTAATATCAAAAATAAACATCTAGCGATGTCATATTATTACTGATGAGGTAATCCTTGCCAAATGATATCAGTTGTGTGAAACCATCACACGCTAAGTATTCACTTAGTGAGGCATATTAATATAAATGAGGTGTAACCAAAACATAAGTATATCATAAAATTTCGTAATACAAATTTAATCATATAAATCATAATAATACATAAAACTGACTTGGTAAACCATGTTTCTTTCAAATAACCTGTGAAACAATATTTAGTATGCCCAGTATACCTATCAATCAATAATTTCCAAAATATTCATTTATTGTCCAATGTATGTCAAATGAGAGTGCAAGGTACATGAGTTGCACATAAGTGCTAAGCGAAAGCATAGGTTCTGTAGTGACAGCAACACTATACTAATATAACGAAATTGTAATTCAGAAACTCATTATGAATACCATGGATGCACACATAGTGCCGAAAGCACACATAGTGCCGAAAGCACACATAGTGCTGAAAGCACACAAAGTACTGATACGAAATGCAATATATGCATTAAACAAAATCAGTTGATAACCATCATACACAAAGTATGTCGAAATGCACCTACAACTCTCAATACACATGCAATAGGCCTTTAAATCAAATTCGTAAATTAAACATTTATTCTAAAATATCAATAGTTGTTAAAATAATATAGAAGTTCATTCATCTATTTTAGGGTAGTTCATACCCTAAAATTGTTCATAATATCATTTCCATAAACTTTATGTAAATATTTCAAATTATATTAAAACATGCTTTTATAAATACATTCGATGTTAACTCATCGCAAGTCATCTCATATCATATAAGTACATAATAAATGTACTCACCTGATATTCTCTATTATGCCTTACTATTGCCATGGCAAAAGTGGACAATTTGGGAAATCATTTGCCATGGCAGAAATGGATGTTCTGTTTTATTATTTTCACGAAAATCATTTGTCTTTATAATTCGAGAGGACGAAGATCAAATCCACCGGTTGTAATATCCATTCAACCGTCAATTCAAGTCAACATTCACAATCAGACAGTCTATCAATTTCCTACAGCATACTATTATTTTTCAAAAATTATGCAATCGAAAAAAGGTGGCTAAATTAATTAAGCGATAATTAAGGGATTCAAATCAAGAAAATATTCATTTTAAAGGGGCTAGAAATCAATCAAATCAATTAATATCAAATCAAGGGAAATAAATCATGTGCATATCTTTTATTCCTTTTATTTTGAGACGATCACCATTATATAAGAAGGGCTAAATAAAGAGAGACGCGTCTAGTCTAGTCTTCCATCTTATTTTTCTTTTGTGGCAACCATTGTTGGAGCAGGAAGTATCTTGAAGTTACTCATTCTCTCTGAAGAAGCTTGGGATAGTGAAACAGACTTCCGTTGTGGCAAGGTAATGCAAAAAAGGAGTTTTTGATTTATTATTATAATATTTGGATTTGTAACCATGAAAAAATTGCTCAAGCTATGAACTTATTTTATTTGGCTTGATTACTTGGGTGATTGGTTTTGTGAATTTACAAATTCTTGGTGATTTTTAATATCAATTGTCTTATCCATTACTATCGTATTTTATTATTAGCATGAGAATATTCTTGAAAAAGTGTCTTCAACTAATTTTACTTTTGTAATTTTGGAATAGTTTCACTAATTAGAAGATAGTGTAGACACCTTAGGCATAAGGGGAAATTTCAATCGACTAGGAAGACTGGATCTTAAATCGATGGTAATCATTCCAGGTTTCACTCAGACATTTATTGTCGTGGCATGTTGATTTTAGGTCTCCTGTCAGGCATAATTACAAATTGGACTCTGTTGGGCAATTAGATAATAATAGTTGTCTTGGCTATTCGTGAAATAGCAAAATCATATTTCCCAATAACCCAACCTTCTTAATCATTTTTTTTTCAAATCTCAATTGCCTTCAATTTATCAGTTCTCATGGCAAACTTATTGCAGTTTGTTATTTTATTTACAACTTATTATTATGTTCTACTTTTATCTCACAATTCTTATTTTCAGCGCAAACGCTTGAAATACAATGCCACAAGTCCATATAGTGACGATCTTGCTTACTATTTTATTACTTGTCTATGTGTATACTTGCACGATTTTGCAACACTCTACACTCGTAAAACTGGTTTTTGTTTCCGAGAGTAGTTTCAGGTACAAAATTAAGAGTTGTGATTCTCTTCATGGCAGTGTTAACAATGAGGTTATACCTGACGTTGGGGATTGAGGGATCTCGATAGCTACGAGGGTTAAGGAGATGACATTATTCATAAATTTAACTTCTACTCACTGAGAGATTGTGGACGCTATTCTAAGAGAATACACTACCCAGCTAGCTGCTTCGATTGTGATAGCACTTATAGAGTCTTCAATATAGAGGCTTAGAAGGTACAAGAGAGTTAACTTCTATGGTCCAAGTGATTATGACCATATTTCAATCGATTAGTGGTTAAAGGTAAGCTAGAGTACACCACCGTTTTGCTCAAAGGTGACATTGTTGATTGGTGGGAGACTATAAAGAGGACTCTACAACTTGAGATGCCTGTATGGGACCATTTTTTGCGCTAGTTAAAAGGCAAGTATTGATAGAATATGTCGAAACACCAATTATTAGATGATTGTAAAGATATATTTATTTTTACATTGTTTATTAATGTAAGACATTGCCATTATTATTTCATTTATTGTTCTATGTATATAAATAAACTAAACTATAATAAAGTCTTGAGACTAAAATGATTATTCTTAAAGGTCCTTAGTCATGTATTATTGTGGGCTTGGACAACAATAATGCATCAAAGCTAATGTCTAGTTGATTGATGCCAAAGTGTTTTCATTGACATAGATGTCAAAATCCATACATAGGTATGTGTTGGAGAACAACATATTTGACTGACTCGATATGAGTGTATTTCTTCGATCATCATGTGATAGTTATAAAAATTCTCATACTGATTACTACATATTTGATCCTCAGACTTGAGATCATCAGTTTCTCAGCATTTTAAGTCATATGTTTTGATATAGTGAAACGTGTGTGTTGAACTATGTTTTAATGATATTTTGATATAACAAATTAAGGCAAAATGTTTTCGGACTTAAATTGAATTTGTTCAAAGTTTTCAAAAGTTTTCAAAAATAATTCAAAGTCCATCAAAATTGAATTTGAGCACAAAAATGTTTTTTCTTGGTATGTAGTACCGATATTGTTCTTATAGTATCGATATTACATGAACAGTACCGATACTTTTCACGTGGTACAGATACCAAAAGTATGAGAAGTATCGATACTCTGAAGGTAGTATCGATACTACCAACTTGTTCAAATACCAGAATGCAAAATAGGTACCAATATTGATACCATAAGCATAGTATCGATATCGTCAGGCCCAACAAATAAAATAGTTTTATTTAAAAATAACAAAGGAAGTACCGATACTCAATAAATCAATACTGATACTCCCTGTCTTGGATAGCTTTATTTTACAGAGAAAACATCTCCAACGACTCCAAATCAATCCAACTATTAGAAACGACCACAAAAATATTCCAACATATAAAAACAAGTTGAGAACACTTGAACAGGAGTTAGAAAACCTATCCAAGCATTCAAACATAAGAGAAACATTTTTCACTCTTTATTTTTTTTCTCTTGTAAATATTTTTCACTCTTTAGAAGAAACTTATCGAGGGAAGTATAACGATAATTGTTTAATCCTTCAAGAAGATAATGAAGCTTTGAGAAAGAAAGTAGCTCAACTAGAAGGGGCCGAGTTGATTTATACGTTACTTAGAAAGATGGATCAAGATGATAATGAGGCTCTTAAGATCAGGATTACAGAGTTAGAAAGCAATCTTCAGGGATGTAATGAGATCATTCATTATCTCTAAGCGAACACACTCGTGACTAAAAAGGAAGAAAATGACATACTTCGTCATGTTGGAGAGATAGTTCGAGCTCAACATGATTCAATGGGAAGGGCAGTAGCTAAAGCTCGCTAGATTGCTCAACAAATCTTTTCTATGGGACAAGAAGTTGAAGCAATGAGGATTTTTATGGAGCTAGAGTCTGATGAAGAACAACACATAATTCAGTTTCTTATGGTAATTAAAGAGATAGAAGATAGGGCTACATTTTATTTGTAATCTTTGATTCTCGCTTTCCCAGTGTACTGAGATATTGTGAGTTCTTCAAGAACTGTTTTACGAAACAATTATTTTGGGATCAATGCTTGTGGCATACATGCATTTCTCATTTCATATGTGTTGCCTTTCTTTACTTTAAAATCACCTTAAAGCTTTCATTCATTTAATAAAACACTAAATAATAAAATAAGATTTTTTGTTGCAATGACACTGGCCCCCCTACCAGTAGCAAGAATACCCCGCACCCGTACAACATTAGGAAGATGACTAAGGAAATGAAGAATAAATTAGCCTTCCATTAGAAGGAGAAAAAAAGATATGCAAGATAAATTCAAAGGAAGGTTGGCTAAAATTGAGACCAATATTGCTAGTTCCCATCTCAATTTATGACCATTGGAAAAGGTCTCATTGACAATCCTACGCATCATATGAGATTTACACTAATCCATGTTCCAGTGCGCACTCCTATGAACCAAGAACCTCGACCTCAGCATTATGTTGGAACCTCATTCCACATAAACTACCATGCTACATCTGGGGTAAAATTGAAAGATTTTCAGGTTGATAATGGGGTCTCTGATCTGAATGAGATCTCTAAAAGGGAAAATTTTAATGACGAATTCACTCAACAACTGAAGAATCTGGAAGAGAGAGTGAAGTTTGTTGAAGTGGTTGAGCCATTTTCTGGGTTTGTCGCTAAAGAACTGAGTTTAGTCCCCAATCTGATCCTTCCGCCAAAATTCAAGGATCTATATTTTTGAAAAATATGATGGGACCACTTTCCCCTCACCCAACATGACCATGTTTTGTCAAAGAATGGTTGACCATGTAGATAATGAGAAGCTATTAATTCTCTTATTCCAAGATAGCTTGTCTGGATCCGCTGCCAACTGGTATAATCAGCTGACTAGGTCTCATATTAAGTCATGGAGAGATCTGGCAAAGGCGCATTCATAGAATAGTACCGTCTTGTCAGTAACATAGTTCTTGACGTTTGGACTCTAAAAAACATGGAGAAGAAGCCTAATGAGAATTTTCACCAATATGGCCAATGGTGGCAATACATGGCTGCCTAGGTTCAGCCACCGCTACTTGAGAAGGTTACTAATGTTATTTTTGTGAACACTTTGAAAGCCCCATACCTTGGGCATCTGCTTGGGAATGCCACCAATAAGTTTTCAGATCTCGTTATTTCAGGCAAACTGATTGAAAATATTCTTAAAGGTTGTAGAATTGAAAGAGGCAATTAATATAGCTCGAAGAATCTTGTGATCTTGTGCACAAGAAGAAAGAAAATGAGGTGAATAATACAAACATCTATAGTAAGACTGCTCCATAATGTGTTATAATCACCCAACCTAGGGTTCAAGGATTACTACTATGATGCCAATGCATGTCGTGACTACCATGATTGCATTGTTAGACATTCTATCGAGAATTACTTGGCTTTCAAAAAGGAGGTGTAAAATCTCATAAATACTGGGAACTTGGAGTTTAATTAACCAGGACCTGCAACTCCTCCATTGCCAAACCATGAAGGTCAAGGATTGAACACAATCCATAAGGATAATAATAAGAAAGTTAAAATGGATGTTGTTGAAGTGAAGTCCCCTTTTAGAGGGGTGTTATAACAATTATTCGAAGTTGGCCTTATAAATCTTGGTTCAAATCCAAAGCATAACAATAGTGTAGTATATTATGAGCATCACCAAGAGGACGACCATGAGATTTAATTTATTGTGAGATTTAGTTTTACCATGAATTCAAGGAAATAATTCAGACCCTGATGAACAACAAATAAATTGAGTTCTTTGACAAAGAAGAATGAATAAAAGAAGTTGAAGTTTGTAGGTTTGAGATCTCCAAACCTATATATGGAGCAAACAAACCCGTAGTCATCATTGTGAGGAAACAAACAGTGAATCCTGCTACACTAACAATGAAGGTTGTTATAACATCTCCCTCACATTTTTCATTTAAGGATACTTTGAGTGTCCCTTCGAAATATGCTACTAATGTATCAATTCTATAGGGATCAGGGCCAGCTGAAAGAATGAAACTAGAAGAAGAGATTAAAACAATAGTAGAAGGGAAACCAAACATATATATAGTAAGTGAAGTAGGTCACTTCACGAGAAGTGGGAGATGTTACTATCTCGAAACATCAAAAGGAGAATATAAGATAAAGGGAAAAGAAAAGGCATCATTGGTACCAAAGATATTCAATGATGAACCTCCACCAATAATTAATGAGACAATAACTAAGGCTTAAGCACAATAATTCCTATAGTTCTTGAAACTAAGTGAATATTGTGTTGTTGAGCAGTTATATAAATAAAAAGCAAAGATTTCAATACCGCATTTGTTGATAAACTTAGAGGTACAAAGAAATGCCCAACTAAAATTTCTTAATAAAAAATTCAACCCCAAAGATATCTCTACGAACAAACTTGATAGAATTGTGGGGCATATAGATGTAGACAACTATAACACTTTCACTAATGAGGATATCCCTGAAGGTGGAATGAGATCTCTGAAGGCTTTAAATATCACCATACATTGCCATGACCATGTCTTGTAAGGGTCCTAATTAACAATAAATCTTATCTCAATGCGATGCCATTGACCACCCTTCAAAGATTTCATGTGGATAATTCACACATGAATGACTGCATTAATGTAGTAAGGGCATTCTATGGAACTCAAAAGGATGTGTTGGGCAGGATTGAGTTCCCACTACTGATAGGACCCATAGTCTATAACATTGATTTTATGGTGATGGATATTAATCCTGCACACAGTTATCTAATGGGGAGACCATGGATCCATTTTGCAGGAGCATTTTCTTCTTCATTAAACCAAAATTTGAAATTTATTATTGATGGTCAATTGATCAGTTTGGGAGCTGATGAATACATCATTACCTCCGTGATAAGTGATGGTCCATACATCGAGACAAATAAAGATGTTCTCGAGTTTCTTTTCGAGCCTTGGAGTTCATTAATTCAACATTTATCACCGAGGGAAACAAAATGCCTCGCTTGTGGTTATCCTATTACCCCCAAGATGGTTGTACGATAGACATTGAGCAAATGAGCCAAGAATTGAAAATGCATGTAAGCATCTACAGGGAAGCCTATGTCCCATAATTTTTAAGATAGAGAGATACCACTTTGGGATTGGATTTAAGCCCAACTTCCAGCAGAGGAACAAAGAATTGAAAAAGAGAGGTGAAGCTAGAAAAGCAAGACTAAGAGGAGAGAATATCCCATGGGAGAGTATATATTTTTCCCATTTGAAGTATATCTTCAAGTTTGGAGAAATGATTAATATGAAGCAACAACTGGTCAATGCCTTTAAAGAAGGAAAGCTGATGAAAGATCAAGACATGTTTGATGAAGCTATGGAAAGATTGTTCATCAATATGATTATTGACGACCACAAAGTTGTAAAATATTTGGCTGGAATTCACCCTTGTCCCCATGGTGAAATGCTTAACAATTGGACTGCAGAAGATCTCCCTATAGTATTTAGGATTAACTCAAAGTAATACCCATAACCAACCCTTATGCTTTTGCCTACGAGCATTAAGGGATTTTTTTGCAAGGGAAGTTATGTTAAGCCTATTTAATTTCTAATAAATGATATTTTCTTCCATTTCTCAAATGATAATCATTCTTTACATTTTTCCTAGTTTTTACTTTATTTACATTCGTTATTCTTCATTCTTTACATTCATTTCATAAATTTAGTCTATCCACCCGAAAATATGTTCGGTTTAAATTTCCTTTGCAGGTGTCACAACGTTAATATCATGATTGTTCATGAACCTAATCATGAGATAAATTTCGAGTGGCCCATATATTTGGAAGAAGTCAAAGAGTGCGAGGATGAGTTAGAATGTTATGTTCCTAAAGAACCGTTAAGACTGGTGGAAAAAGAAGACAAACAAATCTTGCCTCACAAGGAAGAGATTGAGATTATAAATCTGGGAAACAATGAAGATATATGAGAGGTAAAGATTGTAACTACCCTGTCAGCCCATAAAACATAAGAATTGATAGATTTTCTCCAAGAGTTTGAAGATGTCTTTGTCTTGTCTAATCAAGATGTTCTTAGGTTGAGTATAAATTATAGTAGTGCACAAGCTTTTGATAAGACCTGAATGAAAACCACTTCAGCAAAAGCTCATACAAATGAGGCCAAAAATGATGTTAAAGATCAAAGAGGAAGTGATGAATCAAATTGATGTAGGGTTTCTCTAGGTACCCAAGTATCCAGAATGGGTAGCCAACATAGTCCTTGTGCCAAAGAAATATGAAAAAGTTCACATGTTCGTGGAGTGTAGAGATCTCAATAGAGCTAGCCCAAAGGATAATTTTTTAGTGCCTCATATAGACACATTAGTGGAGAACACTACATGACATTCATGGTTCTCTTTCATGGATAGCTATTTATGATATAATCAAATAAAAATGAACCCTGAGGACATAGAGAAAACAACATTTGGAACCATATGGGGCCCTTTTTGTTACAAAGTAATGCCTTTTAGATTGAAATATTCATGGGTAACATATCTGAGAATAATAGTGACTCTATTCTATGACATGATGCATAAAGAGGTTCAAGTGTATGTAGATGACATGATAACCAAATCCTAAATGAAGAGAAGCATATTCAAAACATAAGAAGACTTTTTCAATGATTGAGAAAGTATCAATTAAAGCTTAACCCTACTAAGTGCACCTTTGGGGTAACATCAGGAGAACTCTAAGGATTTTTAGTTAGTCAAAGAGGAATTGAGATTGATCCTGATAGAGTAAAAGCAATTCAAAATCTTTGACCACCCAACACACAAACAGAAGTTTCAGGTTTTTGGGGGACACTAAATTATACATCTCGGTTAATTTCTCACGTAATTGATAAATGTGATCCAATTTTCAAATTACTTCGAATGAATAATCCTGAAGTTTGTAATGATGAGTGTCAAGAAACTTTGGAAGTTATTAAGAAATATTTGTCCAATTCTCTTATTCTAGTAGCACCAGTTCTTGATAGACTATTAATTCTCTATTTGATAGTCTTTGAAAATTCAATGGGATATGTTGGGGCAACATGATGAATCTGAAATGAAGGAAATAACCATCTATTATCTAAGTAAGAAATTCACTGATTATGAGATTAGATATCTATCAATCCATAAGTTATGTTGTGTTTTGGTATGGGCTACCCAAAGGCTTATACAATACAAGTTATACCATACTACTTTGTTGATGTCTAGACTTGATCCCCTAAAGTTCTTGATGGAGGCACCAACTTTTTCTGGCAGATAGGCTCATTGGTAGATGTTGTTATCCAAGTTTGACATCATTTATGTGACCCAAAAAGCAATAAAAAGAGTGGCATATCATATTTTTTGGCAAGTTGTGCATCAGATGATTATGAGTCCATGAGTTTTAATTTTCCATATGAGTATTTGTTGTGCATCTATACTAAATAAAAAATTAAATAAGATGAGGAATCCAATGCTTTGGAACCAAGAATTGAGGCAGTGCTAATATCTCTAGAAAAAGTTTACTATTCTTTTACAAGTAGATTTGAGTTTTTCTGTACCAATAATATGGTAGTATATGAAGTTTGTGCCATGGGATTGAATGTTGCCATGGAGAGAAAAGTTTAAATACTTAAGGTATATAGAGATTCTTCATCGGTGGCGTATCAACTACAAGGAGAATGAGAGATAAAGGATCTAAAGCTTATAGAATACCAAAATTTGATCTTCAAAGTAATAAAAGAATTTGAAAGAATCACTTTTACTTATCTTCCCTAAGAAGAAATGAAATGGTAGATACTTTGCCCATATTGGTTGCAATATTTAAAGCAAATAATAAAGTCGATATGATGCCAATCATGATGGAAGTATATGAAATCTCCGCATATTGTTATAGCATAGAAGAAGAGGTAGATGGTGATCCATGGTATTATGATATCTTTCAACATATCAAGTATCAAACTTATCCCTAATACACATCCGATATCGATAAAAGAACACTAAGAATAATAGTTTTATGATATGTTGCCGATGGAGTGATTTTGTATAGAAAGGGCAGTGATAAAGTGTTGTTGAGATGTGTGGATTCCAGAGAAGCGAGAAGTATCAACAAAGAGAAACATAGTGGAATATGTAGAACACATGCAAATAGAATCTCTATGGCCAAAAAAATCATGAGATATGGATACTATTAGGATACTATGCGAACATATTGCATTGATTATACAAAAATATGTAACAAGTGCCAAATATATTTAAGCAAGATCATGAGAATGGACGTCATTGGAGCAATCACACCGAAAATTCAAATGGGCATCATTTCATCCTACTGGCAATTGATTATTTCACCAAGTGGGTGGAGGTTGTTTCATATTCTAGGATTACCTGGTCTACAATTTGCAAATTCATAAAGAAAAAGATAATTTGTCGATATGGACTACCAGAGGGAATCATCTAAAATAATTCAACAAATTTGAACAACAAGATAATAATTTACCTTTGTGCATAGTTCAAGATAAAGCATATTAATTTAGTGACATACCGTCCAATGATAAATGAGGTAGTAGAAGCGGAAAATAAGAACATTAAGAGGATTATGACAAAGACCATTGAAACTTATAGGGATTGGTATGAGAAAGTACCCTTTGCCTTGTATGCATATCGAACTATAGTAAGAACGTCTACAAGGGAAACACCTTTCTCTTTGGTCTATGGGATGGAGGCAGTTTTTCGTATTGAAGTCGAAATCTCATATCTTCAAATTCTGAAGAAGGTAGACTTAGACGAAGCTAAATGGGTTCAAGCTCGGTTTAATCAATTGAATCTCAATAAATAAAAATGATCAAAAGCTATCTTCCATGGACATATGTATCAGAAGCTGATGATGCAAGCTCATGACAATAAGGTTTGTCTAATAGAGCTTCAATAAGGTGATCTAGTGCTAATATTTATAAAGGTTTCCATTGGAAATGGATGCGTAATTGAGAAGGGTCATACATCGTTAAAAAGGCCTTTTTCGGAGGAGCGTTGATTTTGGCATAAATAGATGGAGAGGAGTTGAAAAATCCAGTAAACTCTGACTCTGTTAAGAAATACTACGATTAGAAGGATAAAAATAGAAGAAGGAAAAATGAAAAATGAAAAAATAAAAGGAAATTGAAATGGGGTTCAAGATAAAAATCCGTAAAAAACTTCTTGAAACCAATGAAGGATTTGAGTTCAAAACCTGAAAGGGTGACTCAAATACATTTTGATATTAGGCTTCTGGAAAATAAACTCTCTTGAGAGCTTGGTATTCTAAGAGAAACTTCACATCTACATACATTTTGGCAACGTTTGAGATCTTTCAGACAGAAGCTTACCTTAGTGCTCCAGATTGTATCAAGTTGATTGGTTCAGGGATGCTCATACTAGTGATCATTAGGGCATATAATTCTTATTTCTAGATTTTTCTCATTCCTATGATTGCCTCGACTTTGTAAAAATTCTCATATTTTTATCAATAATTCCAAGTTTATTATCTCGAACTTCAATTTTATTCATTTTTATAAGTATCTTATAAGTAAATTAACATAGTTTAAAAATAAACAAAAGATTTCTTTGTATTGCTTAAGTTAACCTTTTAAGTGCATCAAATCCAAAATAGGTCATAATGTTAACACGTATGGTCATTGTTGAAATGTGTATGACAAAGTATGACAAGCAAATATATCTACAAGCCAAAATAAGAAAAAGGGAAATAAAATAATGATAGATCGACCTACACTAATAAAAGCTTAAATAAATACAAGCCCAAAAATAAAAATAAATATTATTAGTAATAATAAAAGTCCGTTTCAAAATCCACTGATAATGTCCATTTAAAAAATATAAAACCCATTCACATTACAAAAAATTACAAAACCAGTACATTTTTAATGCCCACTTATTTGCCCAATAAATTTGAATTTTAAGTCTTTTTCCTCTTCTTTCGCCACCAGTTTCAAGGTAGTAGTGGGCCCCCTTTTCTGTTTGATTCATTTAATAAAGATGTTGGTTTCCAAGGAGCCAACTCATCAATCCTTGTGAATTAGATCAAATGGTTTTGGACATTAAATTTTGATCCAATGGTTGTGGTTGCGACACGTCATCAATCCATGCCAAACTAATATGAGTCTCTCAACCGTTGGATCATGGTGAGATCAACGGCCAAGGATCACCACATCAAAGGATATCGTAGGTGCGTTAACCAAATGCTCCAGTCCGATCTTCTCTATCCGTCGCTTGTACGACCATCGTTTCATTGCCATTTTCCTCCACTCTCTAGTTGTGATTTTGGCCATGGAAAATCATGAGAAAAAAATAAAGATGCAGAAAAAGAAGATTCTACCATGAGGAAAGCTAAAAATCAGTTAGTAATCCGTTTTTTACAATAGATTATGGGCAGGAATCAACAAATCGAACTAAAATCACTAGTATAAAAGGAGTGTTAATTATTAAACAAAGAAAATTTATTATTAAAAAACAGAATCGAAACAATAAAGATCCTATTATAAGCTACAAAAATCGAAGGAAAAAGAAAATTTCTTATATTAATTGGCTTGAGTCGTCGCTTGCTGTCACCGGAGCCGCTGTTCTACGTCGTCAATTTTTAAGATTCGATCAAGGTCTCGAGTGAATGTGAAGGCTCATTTTTCGGTATTGCTGGCTTTTTTTGTTCCAATACTGGAGGGGCTCAAACGTTTATTTTACTCGGTAGTTGGTCATGGTGTTTGTTGTGGTGGCTGGTGTTTTGGTCAGTGGATGTTTGGTTGTAGTTTTGGTTTGGGTATCCTATATTGGTGAAGAAAGGTTAAATCCTAATGGATTTGGGATTCAGGTTTAGGCTTTGTTCTTGGAGATTTTGGGTAGATTAAGGAAAAGGTAATAAAAGTCATAATGTTTTAGGGTGGTTTCATCTTAAAAAACATGTTTGGGGTTGATTCTGGATGTTATTGTGGACCAAAATGGGATTTTGGTTAAGAACAGAAGAAGAACATGAAGAAAAAGTGGGTTTTAATCCAAAAGGTTCTTCGTGTTGTTGAGTAAGAGTTTGGGAGAAGTTGTTCGGTCGTTCTAGAGAAAATGGGGGGAGAAAGATAAAATTTTTGGACAAAATGAGCTCATGTTATAAAATTTTGACTTTTATAGTGAATGAATTTTTGGCTAAATTGGTTCCTTAATTGCCCTATTTCATGCGTGTTTCGCTGATGTTCTCTGGCTTTTTCATTTCTTTCATTTTGTTCACTAGATGTTGTAAATCATGCCAATAATTTTGAATTGAATGCAATATAGTCTCGAATTTCATTGCAATTATTTTCTTTATTAAATTAAATGTTCTTTATTATTAATTGTGAGCGTAATTTTAAAATCTTTTAAAATAGCCATGTGTGTAATCATAGATTAAGTCCTTTAAATTTTTTAATCTCTTAATTTAGTCATTAATATCAAGCTTAGACTTTTAATTAAACTTTAGATTTTGAATTCTTTAGTTTTAGTCAATAGTTGTTAATTAGAGCTTTAGCTTTAGGTTCATTAATTAGAAATTAATTTGGCTTAAAATATCCTTTTAAGTTTATATCTCTTTAATAATTCATTAATGAGAAATTAATAATTAAATTCATAATTTGATTAAAATAGAATGACTTTTTATTTTCTTATATTGAAAAGGATAACCTTAAGATAACTAGACATCCATTTTTCAATATTTTTAAATAAACAAGCATCCTCCCCGTGATAGCAAAAAATTAAATAGGTTGTTATTAATTAAAAATAAAAGAGTAAAGGTTTGTTCCTACGTTTAAACTGCTAAGGATATTTTTTTTTATTAAGTCAAAGGCTTGGTCTTGGTTCTTTAAATCAATGAACATCCTTATTCGTTTCAATAATAAATTGACTAATTAGTTAACTCTTTAATCTTATTTTATTCAGGGTTCAATAATTGTCTAATTTTTTAAAATTTTTAGACAATGATAATATTTCATTGTTTCGATCAAAAAATAAGAAATATTACCTTAATACCTTTAATTTGGTTAAAATATTATATTTAAGGAATAAAAGAATTACATATTAAATAAATATATGAACTCTTATGCTTTCAGTATAAGGAGAAATTTGTAATTGAAGGTATCAATTTCTGGGCGCTGTGGGATTGCTAATCCTTCCCTAATCGTAATTGACTCTCGACCTCAAAATCTCTAAAATCCTAGACCAAGTTGTGTCTTTTTAAAGTTTTTTAAAAGGGTGTCTTTCGGGTTTTTGACCTATATAATCCCAATGGTAGATGACGAGTTCAAACGTTTCTAAACCTTTTCTTAGATAGTCGAGCCTTAAAATAACTACACTTTGTTCCTATAATAGAAAATTAAGAGAATCAATTTTATTTAATCTCTGATTCTTTTAATTTCATTTTAATCTTTATTATCTTTAATTCCCTTTTTACCTTACTCCTTTTAATTTCCTTTAAATTATTATTTCATCCAATTATTTTAATTAATTGTAGCAACGTTTAACCTTAGTGACTTTTTAGATATTAGAATTTTCTCGAGACTATTTGAAACATCTAGTTATCTTCTTTGCTTCCGTGGTTAAAGGTTTGAGTATGACACGTGCATATTCATAACATGAGTTTTATACCCGAGCTTTCCTTTTTAAGCGAGAGTGAAAGTGATGTTTTCGTAAGGATTTATTCTTCGTATTGACCTAACGACTAACTTTTAGGGTCCAAAGTACATATATCTTCTTGGGAATTTATTCCTCTTGTCAAACATAGGGAAATGCTCCCTATCGAAATTTAACTTGGCCCGTAAGCCTTCAATGGGTGAGGATCGAGGGTTTGACTAGCCCAAGGGGACGACAAGAAGTTTAATTTTCAGTACTTTATCCTTTATAGCCAAAACCATGCATATAATTAACCATAGATCTCCCTGATATGAAACTCTATTGAAATTCTGTCGTATGTACCTAAATAAGTACAAAAAAGAGAAATCAACTCTAAACCTTTCTTTATTTTTATGTTATTGCATGTGAATTAGAAAATTATGTAGATTAGGGTTTATGGTATTTTGAATTTTTTACTATCATCATACCTATACTAATCAATGTTTGTTTTTTTCTTGTTTTTCGTTGTATTTTCCTCACATTTATTGTATTACTCATAGGCTGGGGTATTGGATTTCTATTCAATTTTCAAAATAAATGGATTTCACTAAATGGAGAAAAAAACATTTGTCAAATGGTTTCCAGCATTAAAGTGCACCCATGGTCTAAGGCTCTACAGAGAAAGAAAATGGACAGTCTGCTAACCGATCACACATCTAGCTTAGCCAAATATGTTTCAATCTCTCTGAAGAGGAATGATGTGTCATATTTACGTGACATCTAGGAGAAGTGGGAACCATACATGAGTCAGAAGTTCCAGCAATGCTTCGGCGATATCGCCTACCTCTTATCTATTGAGGTAGAAGGCGAGTTCTTAAGGGCTTTAATTAAGTTTTAGTACCTAGGCAATCATTGCTTCACATGCAACCGAGATGACCTAGTTCCCATCGTAGAAGATTACATGACCTAGTTCCCATCGTAGAAGATTGGCTCTAATTAACTTGGTCAGGATTGTCGAGGTGCACGAGGTATGGGTTATATCACAAAACAAGCAAAAAGGGTGAGGGAGAAGGTATCACTTGGCTCAGTATTAAGGAAATCCAAGTGAAACACCCGAATGAGAGAATTCGACTAAACCTTCTAGCTTTAGAAATTTTTGGTATGGTAATAATCATGAGGGATTTGGGGTATATTGAGACAGTCGTGGATCTTTTCAAGTAGTTTTTAACAAAATTAAATCATGCTCTCGTCATTCTAGCTGAGACTTTTCAGTCCCTAAACATCTGTTGAAAAGCATGAGAAATTCGGTCTAAGGTTGTGCTCAGCTTCTTTATGTATGGATCTGTAACCATTTCTGGAATATTGAGAATGTTTTATATCATTGGTTTAGTACTCAATACTTGCCTCTAAAGGAATTCCTCGATCAAAAGAGGCCAGAAGTTGAAAAGGATGTTTAGATGAAGGCACTATGAAATCTCCAAGAATCAGACATCGCTTGGCATACTCCTCGGTAGGTGCAGTCTGAATTTCTCTTTAAGGTTGGTGAGGGGTATTGGATTATGCATCGAACTCTGTGAACTATTGGGTATGCACTTTTATTAGTATTGAAACAGTTTAGTGGTCGACAGTTTGTTCTGATCACTTTTGGCCTTTCAACCTCTGAGTTCACTTTCCAGGGAAATTATTACAAGAAAAGTCTATGTGATACAGTAGAGGCTTGGAAGAAAATTTATTAAACTCGAGAAAAGCTCGCTGAAGTATGGTGACACCTGACTATGAAGAGTGGAGTCGTGTCCGATAAAATAAGAATGTTCCTCCCCCGATCAAAATGAGGCCATCCCTACGGAAGAAATAATTTGAGTTGCTCCTTTAGAGGTTAAGATTCTTAGGGATGAATTTTAGGCTGAGAGAGTCAAGTGAGCTACAATAGTATAGCAGCTGGAGCATGAAAATTAATGGCTTGTCTTGACGTTGAGTTCCACGTAGCACAGTTTGAGATGGTGTGAAAAAGAAAAGATGAGATTGAGTTTGAACTTAAAGATCTAAGGAAATACTACCAGAGTTAGCAAAGAGCCAGAAAAGTGACAGGATTCAGTAAGACTACGGTGCAATGGACCTGAGAGTTGAACATTGAAAAGCGTCGAGTTCAAGAGTTAGAGTCTGAAGTTGAACACTAGCGTAAGAAGATTGATGAGCTGAAATAAAATAAAAGACGATAAATAATAAAGGTTAAAGATGATGTCTATTGAATTCAGGGTTTGAATAAAGAATTACTATATTTGAATGATCGAGTTACCAAGTTATGGGTTGATAAAACAAGAATGAACACTATGCTTAGAAACTCTGAGGTTAATATTAATTAGCTACTGACAAAGCTCAATGCCAGGGGGCAGATAGTCGAGTAACTTCAGGTTGAGAGGAAAAGATTAGACCTAGAGAGGAAGCATCAAGAAATTGTTCTCGAAGTATAATAGAGGATCACTCATAATTGGATTTAGAGGTGTCAAGCCAATACTGATCATATTACATGTTGAAGTAGAGGTTGTAAGAGGTGTCAACTAGATGAAGCTTTGTAAGAGTCGAAATACCTCAACGAAAGTCTTCTGCAGAGGTCTACGTTGTGTCGTCAAGTTTAAAGTCTCGAAGAGGAGTTGCAGCACTATTATCAACATATTTTGAAATGGAAAGCATTGTTAACGTTTATAATGATGAGCTACAAAATGTGATCAACACCTACGAGGGTCGAAATATAGAACAATGAGTATAACATTGTGGAGTAGCTGCACAAACAATAAGCACGAATCTTGGTGTTGGATTTCTTGATGAACGCTATCGTGCACTGAAATGCTTTGTTAAAAGTGTTGAATCAGACTTTTGTGTTAAAGGATATATCAATCAATAAGCAGGATCAGATAGTGGGGCATATTGTTCCAGACAATTATACTACCTTTGTGGATGACAGGATCCCATAAGGAGGATTTGGATCCGGAAAGGCCTTAAACATCACCACCGACTCTAACTGCCATGTGCTACTTGGACTTTTGATTGATAATGGGTATGCACTTAATGTGATGCAAATGGCAACTCTCTATAGGCTGCTAGTGGATATCTCCCATATGAAAGTATATTAGAATATCGTCACATCTTATGATGAAACTCAAAGGGATGTCATTGAGAAGATCGATATTTCATTATTGATTGGACCAACTATCTATGATATTGAGTTTGTGGTGATGGATATCAACCTGACATATAACTGCTTGTCGGAAAGACCTTAGATTCACTCCGCAATGGTAGTTCCTTCATCTCTGCACCAAAAGTTGAAAGAGATTATCGCTTCAATGACCACTGACGCTCCATATATTGATCCAAAGAATAATCCTCTATAATGATCTTTTTGTACTTTAGAGTTTGGAAATACAACTTTCATCGCTGAAGGTAGTAGAATCATTCGTTCTCGATTGTCCAACTATACAAAGATAACTGATAACTCCATAAAAAAGACTCTATTTTTAGTCTTTTTACTTAAGTTATTGCTCATCTAAACAATTTGGTCGTAGCATATTATTTCTTTTAGTTGTATTTAGGCTATAATTGCATGTGGTGGATAAGTTTTGTCTAGGCAAAATTTATTTGGTTTGGCTGATGCTGCTGAGGAGAAAGGGCTCGTGTGGATTATGTGTGCAAGAATTAACTTAGGAGGAACATTTCAGTCATGACAATATATTTCACAATGGTCAGTGGAACATAGAAGACAAAGATAGCGAAGAACAAATTTATCTTGCCAAGGCAAGATTCATCTTGCAAGTCTGAAGTGGATCTTACGAATTACTTATGTCACATTCCAGCTGTACCACTAACCTCACGTGCAATCAAGCCCCAAGATTCTGAAAATATCCAGTCACCTTTCCATCTATATCTTGGACAAAGTAACACGGGTATTTAGGGAATATTTAATTATGCGAAATCCCAGAAAAATTCCCTTAATAAATACCCAGCCACAATCGCCAAAAGAATGAGGCAAGGAAGAACAAAACTCACCTGAGGCGTAGAGTGAGCAACTGCAGTGCTTTATCTTCCACCATTCTCTAACCCGACCGTCATTGGTGTCCTCTACAGCTAGGCTATAGCAGAGCGGCAGTCAGGCCTCGAGAGAGGCTGGCCACCAGAGTAAACGAGGTGCTTGTCTGAGATGTCACGACAGAGCCCCCTGTTTGGGAGTTTTTCTTCCTTTGTTCTTAATTTCTTTAATTTGTTTTGGGGTTTGTATTAAACAATGATATTTTTGGATGACTCTTAGACAACACTATGAACTTCTTTACTTGGTGTTGGTTTTTGTTTTACCGAGACAATTATTTTATTGTTGACGAATGACGCATTATGAGTTTGCTTATGTCTATTTTGTTCATTGTTTTATTATTTTCCTTGAAACGGTAAGAGCTTTTGAGATATTGTCTGGTGCCTAGGTAAAACACGTTTGGACATTGTAATAGGTTTGAGAGATTGTCGTTTGTCTAAAAATTGATTATTAGATTTGAGATAATTAAGATAGATCTACGTGAACAACGGAATAGATCCAGGATGGTGATGCTCTAACCTGCCTACCTTAGAGATAAGGAGAGGGTTTCAATAGAGTAAAAGGGATAGACAACGATTATAGTTCACACTGAGGGGTATTGCTACAACAACAGTCTGACAAACCAAGGGTTATAGTTAACGCTTAGTAGTATTGCCATAACAACTATCTAAGAATACTCGGTAATCATGTCGGGCAGCCTAAGCATATCATAACGAATCCTTCTAGACTTAGAATAATTTCTTAGCATAACAAAAGACTAGCATGAGTGCTTTGTAAAAAGTATGAATATGTGAGTTATTTTGGACATATTGGAATCAACGTTTTTCTTTGCCTTGTTTATTTTAAATTGTTACTTTTTCATATTTAATTTTCCTCGACCAAACTTTTCTACAACCATACTTTATAATATTTTCTTTCTTTGACACATGTTGGCATAATCTATTGTTAATTGTTTTTCTATTTTGACAATAATTCAAGAAATAGCTCGTGACACCTAGTTCTAGTTGTGGTGAAACCTCAAAATCCTACCAATCCCTGAGGAGACGATAACTCACTTACCCTTTATTACTTGATTCGACTATGTATACTTGGATAGATTTTTTGTCTTAGCGTATACATTTACAAGCAATCAAGTTTTTGGTGTTGTTATCAGGGATTGGCAATTGACAAAATTTTTGATATAACAAATTTTTATTTCTTGTCACACTTTACTTAGTCAGCTTAACTTGTTTATTTTTTTTATTTTACCTTGAAGGTTTTTATCATTGCATGACCCTGAGTTCTGCTGGTAAACTTTTAGAACCATTTGACCCTGAAATTGAATAGTCGTTCAGACAAAGCCAACGTAACCAATGAGCCAGAGAGTATATCAACCAACTACAGTATCAAGGTAACAACAATATGAGAGATCTAGCAGTTCCTGACATAGCAGCAAATAATTTTCCTAGAGACGTTACAAGATCACGAGCAATACGAGACCACTTGAATCCAATTCTTGACATTCTCAATCCAGGCATTATGGCACCTGAAATACATGCAACCCATTTTGAACTTAAACCGGTAATGTTTAACATGCTAAACTCCATCGGTCAATTTGGTGGCTCTCTTAATGAGGATGCTAGAGAGTATGTTCGGCCTTTCTCGAAGTGTGTGATTCATTCAGGCAACAAGGAGTGCATGAAGATGTACTGAATCTTAAACTTTTCCATTATTCTGTACGCGATCGAGCGACATCTTGGCTTAGTGGAGTCTATTTGGGCTAAATGAAATCTTGGGTGGATTTATGTAAAAGCTTCGTACTTCGATACAATCCACCTAATATGAACAAATAATTAATCAATGATATTGCAAGTTTTCGCCAAGGCGATGATGAATCCATGTACGAATGTTGGGACAGATACAAAAGTCTACTTTGCAAGTGTGTAAACCATATATTTCATGACTGGACTCAAGTCATGATGTTTTATAATGGAGTCAAAGAAGCTACTCAAATGATGTTGGATGCATCAACGAATGGAACGTTGCTTGATAAATCACCCGAGGAAGCCTTCGATATCCTCAATAGGATTGCAAATAATTACTATCAACTCCCAACTACAAAGCTGGGAACCGATAAAAAAATATCTGGAGCATATGCAATTGATTGTAAGAATTCAGTCTCTGCTCAACTTTCTGCTATAACTAGCATGTTAAAAATTTTACAGCGTCCTAATGAGGTGAGAGAATTCAAGGCAACTAGTGTCGCATGCATTTTCTGTCGTGACAACCACCATAAGAGTGAATGTTCAAAAAATCAGAAGTCTATCAATTTTGTGGGCAACTAGAACCAAAGAAATAACAACCCCTACTCGAATACATATAATCATGGATGGCGACAACATCCAATTTTTTAATGGGGTAGTAAAGGGACCAATAATAACAATCACGCAGACAATTATAATAGGCTAAACCAGAATAATTCGGAACATCAAAATTTTCAGCATCAGCATCAGCAGATGCCCTGGCAACATACTAAAGGTACAACTTCTTCTTCTAATACAAACTCTAATTCTAACTCCTTGGAGGCTTCACTGTAGGAATTCATGGCCTCGACAAAAGATTTCATGTCTTCGACAAAGACTTTGATTCATGAACACTCAGCAACAATTAAAAACTAAGGTAATTTGTTATAAAGTCAAGCAACTCTTTTGCAAAGCCATAGTTCATCCTTGAGAGCATTGGAAAACCAAGTGGGTCAAATCGCGATGACATTACACTCTCGTCCACAAAGAAGTCTCTCGAGTGATATTGAGGTAATTAAACATCATGGAAAGGAGTAGTGCAGTGTACTTATACTGACGAGTGGTACCCTGATTAATCAAAATAACAAGTTTGGGGGAAGCAACCAGAAAATTCTAGCCAAGGCATTACACAACCTAGAGATCAAGTTGAAATTATTGAATTGGAGGGATTGCCTGAGGAGAAGGAAAAGGATGAAGGTTCAGAAGTTCGTCAAACAGATAGTGTGAAATTTATGGCCAAGGAAAAAGTTTCCTCACCACCTATAGCAGATGAAGTCATACCTCCACCACCCTTTCCTCAACGATTGAGGAAACACAATGACTAAATCCAGTTCAAGTAATTTGTTGATGTTCTGGATCAGTTGTATATCAATATGCCTTTGCTTGAAGCCATTGAGAAGATGCCTTCCTATGCTAAATTTTTAAAAGACATTGACACAAAAAAGAGGAAGGTAGCAAATCTTGCCACGACAAAAGAATTATGCTCTGCAGTAAGTAAACTCCTACCAAACCAAAAAGATTCTGGCAGTTTCTTGATACCATGTTCGATCGGTGAAAACTTTATAGGATGAGCTCTTGTTGACCTAGGGTCAAGCGTAAATTTGATGCCCAAGTCCATATTTTTAAAACTAGAAATGTGTAATGCTTGCGCAACCATAGTTATCTTATAATTAGCTGACTGGTCTTATGTTAGTCTTGAAGACAGAATTGAAGATATCATTGTAAAAGCGGAATTTTTTTTTTCTAGTTGACTTCCTCATATTAGACTATGAGACTGACAAAATTGGACCCATCATTTTTGGCCACTGGACGAATCTTAATGGGTTAATAGAAGGGAGAGTTCACGATGCGGGTAGGAGATCAAAGCGTCACAATCAATGTCTTCAATTCTATAAATATGTTGATGATTCAGAGGAATGCCACTTCAATAGAGACAGGGAATTACTAGAGGAAGAGGGCGTAAAAAATCTTAGCCAATTCAAATTTTTACATATCAATTAATACGATACTTTGTGCCAAGACTTGATTTTTCTAACGCATAAACACGAAAATTTTGGCCTGGGCGAAACATTGTTAGAATAGGATTTTGATAAATTGTGCCTCGTCAACAATCTTTTGAATAAAGAAATTGATGGATTCCCTGACAATGAAACCAAAGCAGACTATGAAGGTAAATTAGAAGAACAGTCTAGCTTACTTCACGCCAGACTAGGTATGAAATTTGAACCCTTAGATTTTAATGAAGTTAGTCCTCCAAAATCATCATTACATCATGCACTTATATTGGAACTTAAAACCTTGCCATTACATTTGAAATATGTTTATTTAGGTAGTAATAAGACTTTACTGGTGATAATTTCTGCTAGTCTAACCTAAGAACAAGAGAACAATTTGTTAAATGTTTTGTCACAGCATAAAAAAAGCTCTCGGGTGGACCATGGTAGATTTGAAGGGAATCATCCCTATCATATGCATGCACAATATCAACTTAGAAGATAATCATAGCAATTATGTGGAACCACAAAGAAAACTTAACCCGATCATGAATAAAGTGCATGACAGAAAGGAGATGTGTGACCGTGGTTAAGAATGAAAATGATGAGCTTCTAACTACAAGAACAGTCACAGGTTGGAAAATATATATGGATTATACGAAGCTAAATAAAGCAACAAAGAAAGATCACTTTCCCCTCCATTTCATTGATCAAATGCTTGATAGGTTAGAAGGAAAAACATTTTATTGCTTCCTAGATGGATATTCTTGATACAGTCAGATAGCCATAGCTCCAGAGGATCAGGAGAAGACTACTTTCACATGCCCATATAGCACCTATTCATTTAGAATAATGTCATTTAGACTATGTAAAGCTCTAGTAACCTTTTAGAGATGTATGATGCCATCTTTTAAGATATGGTGGAAGATTGCATGGAAATATCTATGGACAACTTTTTCGTCTCGGGTGATGACTTTAACCGATGCCTCGGTAACATATCTAAAGTGTTGAAGCGATGTGAATAGGCCAACCTATTGCTAAACTAGGAGAAATTCCATTTCATGGTAATCGAAGGAATTGTGTTTGGACACAAGATTTCTTGTCAAGGCATATAAGTAGATAGAGCCAAGGTGGAAGTAATCGAGAATCTACCACCACCCATCAATGTAAAATGCATACTCAGTTTCCTTGGACATGTAGGATTTTATAGGCGAACATAAAGGATTTTTTTCAAATCTCAAAGCCTTTGTGTCTTTTGCTTCAACAAAATCAACTGTTTGTCTTTAATGATGACTGTTTAAATGCTTTACAGATTTGAAGAAAAAACTTTTCTCGGTGCCAATTTTCATTTCCCTAAACTGGAATGTACCTTTTGAGCGAGCTTATATGTGACGCCAATGATTGTGCAATTGGGGCAATGCTAGGAAAATGAAAAAGTAAACTCTTTCATGTTATCTACTATTCTAGTAGTAGCCTTAATGATACATAAATGAACTATACCACAACTAAAATAGAACTTCTTGCAGTAGTATTTGCATTCGATAAGTTTATGCCATATTTCATAGGAACTAAAGTTATTGTGTATACTGATCACTCTGCCATTAAATATTTAATCAATAAAAAAGATGCAAAGCCTAGGCTCATTAGATGGATATTACTACTACAAGAGTTTGATTTAGAGGTAAATGATAGAAAGGGTACTGGAAACCAAGTAACATATCACTTGTCTATGTTAGAAAACAAAACCGTTTGTCATGACATGAAGGACATTAAGGAGGATTTCCTTGATGAGAAAATTTTATATGTCACATTTGTGTCATGGTACACTGACACATTCAATTTTCCCTGATGAAAAAATTCAAACATTATGTGCGACACTATTACTAAGATGAACCATTCCTATTCAAGCAACGTGGTGACCAAATAATCATGAGATGTGTCCCAGAAGAATAACACAAAGAAATTCTATAAGTCATGTGATAGATTCCAACGCACGGGGAACATATCGAAGAGACATGAAATGCCATGGTAAAACATTTTGGAAGTCAAACTTTTTGATATGTGGTGGATAGATTTTATGGGACCCTTATCTTCATCCTTTGGTGACCTATACATTCTCTTAGAAGTGGACTATGTGTTCAAGAGGGTAAAAGTCATTGCAACACCTAAGAATGACTCTAAAATTGTACTGAAATTCTTGCACAAGAATATATTTACGTGTTTTGGAACACCACGATCTATTATTAGTTATGAAGGCACAGACTTTGACAACAAATTAATTACAAAGGCACTGAAAAGATACAAGGTGCGACATCGAATTGCCATGATATATCATCCCCAAAGCAATGGGAAGGCTAAAGTTTCTAACCGTGAAATCAAACAGATCCTTGAGAAAGTGGTTAACCCAAACCGCAAGGACTGGTCACCAAAACTAAATGAAGCACTTTGGGCCTATTGCACAACATTCAAAACATCTCTAGGAATGTCCTCATTCAAGCTAGTCTACGGCAAAAAGTTCCATTTGCCTGTGGAACTTGAACATAAATCATATTGGGCCATCAATAAATTAAACATGGACAGTCAGCTTGTTGGAGAAAGAATACTTCTAGAACTGAACGAAATGGATGAATTTAGAGCTTACGCTTATGAAAATGCTCGCCTATACAAAGAAAAAACAAAACGATCGCATGATAGAAAAAAATTTTCCAAGGCAATTTTATTATGGACAAAAAGTATTGCTCTACAATTTACGACTAAAATTATTTCCAGGCAAGCTAAAATATAGATGGTCTGGATCGTTCATCGTACTCCAAGTCCATAACAATGGAGCAATAGAAATCAAGAACCAAGATGATAGATCCATATTCAAGGTGAATAATCAGAGACTGAAGGAATACAATGGAGCACCAGTCATGCCCGATAAACCGAAACTGACAACAAACGATGCCCGAGAGTTTGCTTTACTTTCCTAAATAATTTTTGTTGCCTAGGCAACAAAAATCTGAATTCTGTACATAAATAAATTAAGTTATTTTATTATGTACGAGTTATTTAGTTTTATTTTATCTTTATTTGTTTGTGGCATGCAAGGTACATATGGCAGTACGGGGTTGAAGCTCACGTATGGGAGGAAGAGAAACTTTAATCTAAGTGGTTTTTACGACAATTGTGAAATGGGAAACATATATCTCCCTTACTTTATGTCAAATCAAAATATTTTGTCATTAATATTACATATTTTTTCTTCCACATTTTTACCGTTTTGCCCCAAATAAACCACCCATTACATTCCCTAAAAAACCAATCATCACTCATTCTTCCTTATCATTCCCGTATTTTATGTTCCTTCAACATTTTCCCTTAACTCTTTCTTCTACACTGCCGCCACAATACAACCTATTACAGCAAAAACCATGGCTAGATCCAAGAAAAATCCGACCCCATCCTCCAGATTTGAGCAGTTTCAAACTGTTAAAGCCGAAGCAAGGTTAAAAACCTACAAAAGTGGCAAGTCTATTTAGAGGATGGCTTTGTTTTTCAGTAGAAAGTGATGAACCAATCATACCAGTTGTAATGGACGTAGTAAGAAAGCATAAGTTGGAGAAATTTTTTCAACATCCTAAGGCGGTGGAACTGACGATGTTCCGCAAATTTTATGCCCGTCTAGGAGACCCATCGTAACATAATATTTACGTGAGAGTAAAATTTATTCAGTTCTCTCCATCATCCCTCAACCGCTATTTTAAGCTCAGTAAGGTGGAGGATCAACACGAGAAATTCCTAAATTAGCTGACCCTATTCCCATATGTAATGGGATAAAGGGGAGGTAGGGTAGTAGGATGCCCCCAACGTCAGGTTGAGAACAGCTTCCATGGAAGACCTTTGGCAGTTAGAATTATGAATTTCTCACTGTGGGACTCGATCCCACGACCACAAGGTTAAGAGCCTTGCGCTCTAGGATGGAGTCCTGGAAGGCCTCTGCTTCGGATGGACCAAGTTTGAAGGAAACACGCCAATGCGTAAGTGGGTAGATTAGCGAGCCCTTAAGCCGGTTGTAAAGCTGTGTAATAACTTTTTATAGGGCAAGTTGATGCCAACCTCACACAACATAACCATATTAGTAAAGAGAGTGATGTTGCTACTTTCGCTTATTTTTGGGCGAACAATTGATGTGGGAGAGATCATCTTCGAGCAAGTTCATGAATGTTCAAAGAGAAACTGAGGTAACCTTTTTTTTCCTAACCTGATAACTGCTCTGTGCAGGAAGAAAAAAGTCCTCGAGGAACCGTTTGAGAACTTTATCAAGTCAAATGAAGTAATAACAAAAAAGAGGTACCAGAACTCATGAGCTTCGAAGATAATGTTCCGCATGAGGACTAGGGGAGAAAAGCCAAATCAGTTGTCGCGACAAGAATGGAAGCTGTGGTGACATCTACAAGAGAGACACACGAGAGGATTGAGCGCCTGGAAAGTCGCATGCAAATGTTATTAGGCTATGTCAAGGCGAGGGATGCACAACTCAATGCTCTCTTCAAGGAGTTTCTTCCAATTACCGGTTAAGAACTGCCACCTTTTTTGAATAAAATCCTGAAACACACAGTAGGTGGTAGTACATTTCATGTCTTGGCGCAAACTGCTCCCCTCGAGTTCCCCGCAGATGTCTCACCAATTGCCATGCATGTCTCGCCTGTAAATGAAGAAGGTCACAGTGAGACAGATGAATATCTGAGCTAATCCTTATGTTCCTCCGAGAACAGCTAGGAAATTATACCTGAATTTTTAGCAGATGATGATTTCATTCTGGTCCCTGATCTACACACAATCGAACAAGCAACTGAACAATCCCCAGATCGTCATACAACACCAGTTCTCGAACCTGAACAAAGATAGTCTCAACCAACACCTGCACAACCCACACACACTAAGGAAAACCAATCACTATTTAAGCTGCCCCACCACAGTAAGTTCACATTTTTCCCTTCGACATTTGCATTTACATGTAGTTTCATGAAGTTTGTTTTATTTTTCATACATTGAGGACAATGCATCCCTCAAGTTTGGGGGAGGTGTTGCATCTCACAACTAGTTAATAACAATTGATGATAATTGGTTGAAATTTTTTACTGTCATAAAATGAGTATGTAGAGTCTATTGTAAGGAATAAATTAAGTATGCCCGATGATGAAAGCATAATTTTATTGCATAGGCCAGAATTATTTTACAAGACTGTCGAAAGGATAAAACCGACCTTAGGCTTGATTCTTTGTAAACTTATAAACACGATTGTATGTTGTTCCTGCTTAAGGTGCTTAGTAAAGTTTTAGGAAAAAACTTTCTGCATGCCGCAACATCGAAGAATTATAAAGCTTAAGTGAAACTTCTTTGTGCTTAAACTTTGTGGAATAAAAGGGACACTCCTCTATCTAATGGCATAACCTTGAAACTCCATAAAAAAGGTTAGCTAGGCATATGAGTGAATGAAAGTAGTCACAGGATAACTCTACCTGACTAGCTCAGGAGTGGAAGGTATGCTCCCTTTCACTTGGAGTTTGAAAGTGTAAGTGTGATGAGTTAACTCCCTGTTAAAAAAAAGTGAATAAATAGAATTGGAATCTGTGCTCGACAAATAATTTGATGCCTTGGCAAAACAGAAGTACTTACTTGAAGTTTTCTAATTACGTTAATGCATAGACTGATTACAATCATACACACACACACTAGAAAAGAATCCTGACTTGGGAAGGTACTTGAATACATGACAGTCTAGCATGTTGAGGCTAAATGTTTTGTTGAGAGCTGAAATTTTAAAACCACATGATTTTCTTAATATCACTCTTCCATGACAATTTTATTTTTCCTACTAACTATTACCTATTGCTTGAGGACAAGTAATAGCTTAAGTTTGGGGGTTGATAACTCCATAAAAATACTCAATTTTTTAGTATTTTTAATTAAGTTATTGCTAGTCTAAACAATGTGATCATAGCATATTAGTTGCATTTAGTTACATTTAGGTTATAATTGCATGTGGTGGAAAAGTTTTGCCTAGGCAAGATTTATTTGATTTGACTGATGCTGCCGAGGAGAAAGGCCTTGTGCGGATTGTGTGTGTGGAGGAATTAACTTAGGAGGAACATTTCAGTCGTGAAAATATATTTTGCAAGTGCCAGTGGAACACAGAAGATAAAGATAGTGAGGAATAGATTTATCTTGCCAAGGCAAGATTCATCTTGCAAGTCTAAAGCGGATCTGACAAATTGCTTATGTCACATGCCAGTTGTATGACTGACCTCATGTGCAATCAAGCCCCGAAGATTCTGACAATGTCCAACCACCTTTCTATCTATAGCTTGGACAATGCAATGTGGGTATTTAGAGAATATTTAATTATCTGAAACCCTAGGAAAATTCCCTTAATAAATACCCAATCACATATGCCTAAAGAAAGAGGCAAGGAAGAAGAAAACTACCTGAGGCATGGAGTGAGCAGTTGCAGTTCTTTACCTTCCACAGTTCTCCAACTTGACCATCCTTGGTGTCCTCCATAGTAGCTATAGCAGAGTAGCGGTCAGGCCTCGAGAGAGGTTGGCCGCCAGAGCAGACGCGGTGCTGGTCAAAGATGTCATGATAGAGCCCCCTCTTTGGGAGTTATTCTTCCTTTATTCTTAATTTATTTAATTTGTTTTGGGGTTTGTATTAAACGATTATAATCTTGGATGGCTCTTTCGCAACACCATGAACTGCTTTACTTGGTGTTGGTTTTTGTTTTGCTGAGACAATTATTTTATGGTTTATGAATGACACATTATGAGTTTGCTTATGTCTGTTTTGTTCATTGTTTTAATATTTTGCCTTGACACTGTAAGAGCTTTCGAGAGATTGTCTAGGTCCTAGGTAAAACACGTTTGGACATTGTAAGATCTTTGAGAGATTGTCGTTTGTCTAGAAATTAATTCTTAGATTCGAAAGAATTAAGACAAATCTACGTGAACAATGGAATGGACCCAAGATGTTGATGTTCTAACTTACCTACCTTAGAGAAAAGAAGAGGGTTTTAATCAACTAAAAGGAATAGACGTTTGAGTAGTATAGACAACGATTATAGTTCACGCTAAGGGGTATTGCTACAACAACAGTCTGAAAAACCAATGGTCGTAGTTAATATTGAGTAGTATTGCCATAATAACCATCTAAAAATACTCGGTAATCCTATCAAACAACCTAAGAATATAATAACAAATCCTTCTAGACTTAGAATAATATCTTGGCATAACAAAATACTAGTCTGAATGCTCTGTGAAAAGTCTGAATATGTTAGGTCATTTTGAACATATTTGAATCAACGCTTTTCTTTACCTTGTTTATTTTAAATTGTTACTTTTGTATATTTAATTTGGCTCGACCAAACTTTTCTACAACCAAACTTTATAATATTTTCTTGCTTTGAATCATGTTCGTATAATCTATTGCTAATTGTTTTTCTATTTTGACAATAATTCAGGAACTAGCTCGTGACACCTAGTTTAAGTTGTGGTGAAAACTCAAAATTCCTACCAATCCCTGAGGAGACGATAACTCACTTACCCTTTATTACTTGATTCGACTGTGTATACTGGCATATATTTGCTTTTCTTAGAATATACATTTACAAGCGACCAATGACTGTGCATGAGACTTTAGGAATGAGAACGAAGACTGGAAAAGGTTTTGGAAAATGTTTGCAGGGAATTATTTGTTCAAGTTGTGTTATCATGAAGAAGGACCACTTTGGGCTAGGATTTAAGCCAACCAATCAACAACGACATAAGAAAATGAAAAGGAGAATTGAGGTGATAATGGCTCGCCTAATAGGGGATGATATCCCTTTGGGAACATATATCTCTTCTTGATATGAAGTACATTTTCAAATGTCAAGGAATGTATGAAACTCAACAGTATTTGGTTGTTGCAATTAGAGAAGTAGAGCAGATGCGAGACAAAGAAATGTTTGATGAGTCTATGGACGGTATGTGTATCAACACTGAAGGAAAATGCATCAAACCTGGAAGACATTTAGCTGGTATCTGCCCATGTTTCCCAGGAGAAAAGTTAAACAACTGTTCTACAGAGGATCTTCCTGTAGTTTATGGGCTTAACCTAGAGTAATACTCGAAACCAACCCTTGTACTAGTGCCCACAATCATTAAGGGATCTTTTATACAAGACAACCATATTGATTTTACTCATTTCATTTATAATAAAAGATGTTTTCATCATTTTTCAAGTGGCAATCATTTTTTCTTAAATTCGTATTTCTTTATTTTTTCATTTCTTTTATTCGCTTCGATTTTCTCTTTCCAAACTATATATTTGTTCCATATTTCCTACGTAGGTGTCCCATTATTAATAGAACGAATGTTTTTTAAACTAATCATGAGATAAATATTGAGTGACTTTTATGGTTAGAAGAAATTAATGAGTTTGAAAATAAGCTAGAATGTGAAGTTCCTAACGAAATATTGAGGCTAATGGAAAAAAAGATAAACAAATCTTGGCTCATAAAGAAGAAATTGAGATATTGAATCCAGGGTTTAACGAAGAAAAAAGAGAATCGAAGAAAAAAGAGAATCGAAGATTGGCACAACTTTATCACTTGAGACAACGAAAAATTTGACAAGTTTGCTTCAGAATTTCAACGACATCTTTTCTCGGTCGTATCAAGATATGCCAAGGTTAAATACAGACATAGTGGTGCACAAGCTTCTGATGAGGCCTGCATGTAAGCCAGCGCATTAAAAACTCATGAGAATAAGGTTAAAAATATTGTTGAATATCAAAGAAAGAGTGAGAAAACAAATTGATGCGTTTTTTATTCAAGTGGCCAAGTATCCTAAATGGGTAGCCAATATAGTCCTTGTGCCAAAGAAATATCAAAAAATAAGAATTTGTGTGGACTATAGGGACCTGAATAAAGCGAGTATGAAAGATGAGAAATATTGATAAAATAAAGTGATATCGCAGACTTCACGTGCCTTGATTGATTACGAGTCCCTGGTTTTTAATTTTCCAGGTGAAGACTTGATGTGTATCATAATTGAGGAGAATACTGAAGATGAGAAATCTTGGATGCTCTACTTTGATGGAGTATTTAATGCCTTGGGGCAAGGAATTGGGACAGTGCTAATTTTTATGGAAAGAAAATAAAAGTGCTCAAAGTATACGGAGATTTCTCGCTGGTGGTTTATCAATTGCGAGGTGAATAGAAGACAGGATCCAAAGTTAGTTGAGTATCAAAATTTGATCCTTGATTTGATCAAAGAGTTTGAAGAAGTCACACTCGTTTATCTCCCTAGAGAAGATAATATGATGGCAGATGCTTTGGCCACCTTGGTTGTCATGTTTCAGGTGAGTAAAAGCGTTGATATGATGTTGATTTTGATGAAAATGTAGAAAATCTATGGACATTGTTATAGTCTAGAAGATAAGGTAGATGGTCATCCATGGTAGCATAATAGTTTGCAAAATATCAAGTATCAAACGTACCTGCAGCGGGCATCTGAGATAGATAAAAATCAATTATATGAATGGCTACAATATGTGTTATTGATAGAGAAATTCTATACAGAAGAGGTAGAGATCAAGTGTTGCTAAGATGCATTGATGTCAAAGAAGAAAAAAGTATTGTTAAAGAAATCCATGGTGGAATACCTTGAACATATACAAATGGTCTTTCTATGGCCAGAGAAATCATGGGATATGGATATTATTGCTCCACCATGGAGACAGACTGCATTGAGTATGCTAAAAAATGTCACAAGTTTTATATCTACGCCAATAAGATTAACGTACCTTCATTGCCTTTGAATGTAATGATTCCAGCATGACCATTTTCAATGTGGGGCAAGGATGTCATTGGGGAAATTTTTTCGAAGGCTTTGAATGGTCATCACTTCATTTTAGTGGCTATCGATTATTTCACTAAGTGAGTAAATACTGCTTCATAGGCGAGTATCACAAGATCAATAATTCGTAGTTTTAAAAAAGATAATTTATCAATATGGGTTGCTAGAGAGAATCATTCTAGACAATGCCACTAATCTGAATAATGAGTTGATGACAGAGTTGTGTGTACAGTTCAAAATAAAGCACCATAATTCAGTAACCTATCGTCTAACAATGAATGGGAAATTACAGGTGACAAATAAGAACATAAAGAAAATCATCTTGAAGACTACCGATACTTATCAAAATTTGCATGAGAAATTACACATTGCGTTGTTCACATATCTCACTACAATGCGGATATTGACAGGGGCAACACCATTTTCTTTGGTTTATGGAATAGAAGCAGTATTGCCTATTGAAGTTGAGATTCCATCACTTTAGTTCATGAAAAAGGTGGAACTAGATAAGGTTGAGTGGGCTCAAGCTCGATATGATCAATTGAACCTTATTGAGGACAAGAGATTAAAACTTATTTATCATGCTCAGATGTACCAGAAGCAGATAATGCAAGCACATAACAAAAAGGTTCATCCAAGAGAATTATGAGAGAGTGACTAGAGCATAAAATGATCTTGTTGATTCATAGAGACTTCCATGGGAAGTGGATGTCTAATTGGGAAGGGTCGTATGTTGTCATAAAGGTCTTTTCCGAACGAGCATAGATTTTGGCAGAAATGGATGGAGAAATGTTGAGAAATCTAATAAACCCATATTATGTCAATAAATACTATGCTTTAAAGAAATAAAAGAAAATGAAGAAAAATAAAAAGAACACAGAAAAAATAGAAAGAGAAAAAATGCGGGTTCATGATGAAATCTGCAAAGGGTGTCATCAAACCGAAGGAAGAATTTGAGTTGAAAACCTGAAAGGGAAATGCATTTTGATATCAGACATCTGACACTTATGCACTCTCAATAACCTGATATTTTGGGAGAAGTTTCACATTTGTAGACATTTGACAAAATTTGAGGTATTCTAAACATAGGCTTACATAAGTGCTCCAGAGTTGATTAGTTCATAAACTTTTTTTGCTAATGATGGTTGGAGACATTTGTAGTTTGTTTCATGATTTTTATCTTTTATATGATTTCCATGACTTTGTAAAAACTTTGAATTTTTATCAATGAATTAATTTTTTTTTCTCAATCCCAGCTTTTGTTTCTAGTATTTCTTTCATTTTTAAGCATCCTTCGAGTGAGTCAACATGAAAAATATAAAAACATAAGATTTATTGGTATTACTTTGAGCTAATCTTTTTAGCATAGTGAATCCAAAGTAGTTCATAATATTGACACTCTTGTTTATTGATGAATTGTGTACGTTAATCATATCAAATGAAATGGTTTTGTGAGCCTAAAATTTGGAACAGGACAATCAAGTTTGACATTTCAGTTCTCGTTGGAGCATTTTTCATCAAGTTTATGTTATCTGGGGCATATAAGAAAAAGCGCAGTTGAAAAGAAAAAAAGGAATAATAATAAGATAAAATAAAAAGATAAAAGAAAAAGAAAAATAGAATAAAAACCAAAGTGAAAACCCGAAAGGTCGCTTTGAGAAAAGTGAATCTAAAGTGAAACACTGAAAGGGAGCTATAGAACAAATAAGGAAGAAACCTAAAAGAAAGCCATAAAAAGAGTTTGATTACTAGTGTGAGGTGAAACCATGAAACTCTGAGATGAAACCATGAAAGGATCATGAATATGAAGACCAAGCAAAGAAAAAGAGAATGGGCCTACGAGACAGTTGAAATTGTGGTCCTAATATAACTGACATCACACATTCATGTTTAGTCACGTATAAATAGGGGCATTTGTCTATGTATGCAATAATCCCCAACAAATTTTTTAAATAGAAGACATACAACAACGACTCTATTGACTTCACCGATGATCCCCAACGTTTAGAATTGATCTAAGGTGTATTTAAACAAGTTCTGAAGCTATTGATCAACAAGAATTAAGAAGAGAAGCTAGAGAATCAAAGAGAAAGCCTTAAACTTATTGTTTGAGCATTTCAAGCATATTTTTCATTCAATATTCATTTTGCTTTCAAGAACACATTTTGTGCTTAATTGTATTTATTCTTGAGTGTTTTTCTTTATTATAGAATTGTGCAAACAATCTACCTTGCGAGGTTTTTCTGTAAAGTTTGCGAATTTGTAATTTTCTCTTTGGGAGAGAGTGTTCTCAAAAATTTGGGGTATAATTCTTGAGAGATTTGTAAGGTTACTCTTTGTCCTCAAAAGAAAAACAAATTATTGAATTTGTGAAAAATCTTTAGTCTGGATAGCTAAGGTAGTGGACCTAGACTTTGGTTGAGAAAGTCGAACCACTCTAAATCACTGTACAAATATTTTCAATTTTCTGTCGAAGCTTCCACCGATGTTTTAATTGCCAATTCACCCCCTCTTGGTCAATTCATCCGATCGATTAATTCAACAATTGGTATTAGAGCTACTCATTTGAAGGTTTTATCACCTCTTGAGTAGATTCGGGAAGAGATAAATCGAGAAAGACCACTTACACTTCCGGTTTATTCTCCATGGAAGACTCCCGACCTATCGACTTGCCTCCTTACTTCAATAGAACGGACTATCATCATTGGAAGAAATTAATGACGATATTTATCCAAGCCAATGATCTGGGTGCATAGATAATAATCAAGAAAGGATATTCTTCTCCTACTAATAAGACAAAGAAGTGGAGTGATCAAGAACGGAAGAAAGCTCAACAAAACGCTAAGGCTATGCACATGTTGCATTTTGCAATTATTGTTGATATCTATAAAGAAGTTTCTTCTTGCTCAAATGCCAAAAAGTTGTGGGATAAGCTTGAGGAATTATATAGAGACAAGAAAGAAGAATCAACAAAGGTGATGTCTCTATTAGCTCTAGAAGAGCCCGAGGTATCTTCAAACTCAAATAGATTAAATTCATATTCTTTTAGTGTGTTATAAGATGCTTACGATGAATTATTTTTGGAGTTTGAGACCATGACCTCCTCATATAAGAAATTGATTTTTAAATTTATAGTTAAAAATGATATTCTTTTGAAAGCTAAAATGGATTTTGAAAATCAAAATGAAATGTTGAAAAATGAGTTAGAGCTTTCAAAAATGAAATCTGAAAACTTTGAAAAAGAAATTTTCAAATTAAATAATCTTCTTCTAAAAACTAAAATAGATTTTGAGAATCAAAATGAAATATTGAAGAATGATTTAGAGCTTTCAAAAATGAAATTTGAAAGTATTGAAAAAGAAATTTTTGATTTAAAAGTTAAGCTTGAAGGCTTAACAAAAGAAAAAGAAATCATCTAAATAATTCATCTAGTTTCATAATGACATAATGTTCACATTGTCATTATCATGGTGACAAGGAACATACTTGCCCTTTAAAGAAAGGAAAATATTTTAAAAATATAAAAGTATGGATTCCCAAGTGAACAAGGGGCATTGAAACTAACGTTCAAGGATCCAAAGAAATTTGGATACCAAAATCTACTTAAATGTCTCTTGTAGGTATGTGTGGGAGCAATGGTGATTAAAGTGAATATATTCAAATGCTCTAGCCACACTTGAGAAAAGAATGGGTAACCTCTAAACTTAATATTATTATTATTTGGTTGCTCATTTAGTTTATGCATGCATGAGCTTTTGATTTTATATAATTATGTTTTATTTTTAAACTCATGTATGTTGAAAAGTACCTTATGATGAACATTTTAGATCTTTAGTATTTTTTTAATTTAGTTCATCATAATAAATTTTGGTTAAAATTGTTTTTAAATGTAAATGATATCTCTTTAACAATTAATATCAATTTATCAAATAATTTGATTTTAAAAATTTTTAACCTTAAATTTTTTAGTGTTTATGCAAGTAATTCAAGTTATAAATGACATCTCTCTAACAATTGATATCAAATTTTTAATGTAAAACATTTTTGTAAAACTTTATGCATATGCTCTTAATCTCTATAATCTACATTGCATAGCGTTTTATATGTGAATGGGTTGAATCATAATCTACTAAGTATAAGTCAATTGTGTGATAAGGGATACAATGTCATTTACATTGCATCTAATAAGATTATGCTCATTGGTCATAGAATATGAAACATATACATGTTGCATTTAGATTCGATAAATATGACTAATTTATTCATAGTTGCCATGGATGAACATGATAGTTGGTTATGGCATAGGAGACTATGACATACAAGCATGAGTGTTTTACAATGACTAATTCAAGGAAATTTAGTAAGAGATTACCAAAGCTAAAATTTGATAAAGATAAAATTTGCGATGGTTGTGATAAAGAAAAACATAAGAGAGATTCCTTTAAATCCATTAATGATGTATCAACTAGTAGAGTATTACAATTGATCCATATAGATGTTTTTGGGCCAATTAAGACTATTAGCATGGGTGGAAAACAATATGCATTTGTATTGGTAGATGAATATTCTAGATATACTTGGGTTCTATTTTTAAGTACTAAAGATAAAGCATTAAAACATTTTATTACTTTTTCAAAAGTAATCCAAAATGAAAAAGGTTACTCCATAATTAGTGTTAGGAGTGATCATGGTACTAAATTTGAAAATCTTGGATTTACTGAATTTTGTAATTCAAATGGGATTAACCATAATATTTTAGCACCTACAACCCCTCAACAAAATGAAGTTGTTGAGAGGAAAAATCGAACTCTAGAAGAAATGGCTAGAACCATGCTTTGTGAAAATAATTTGTCAAAATATTTTTTGGCGGAAGCCACAAATACTGCTTGTTATTTAATTAATCGAGTAATGATTAGGCCTATTTTAAAGAAAACTCCATATGAAATTTTCAAAAATAAAAAGCCTAACATTAGTTATTTGCATCGTTTTGGATGTAAATGTTTTGTTTTAAACAACGGTAAAGACAACCTTGGCAAATTTGGTGCTAAAAGTGATGAAGGAATTTTTTTTGGGTTATTCCTTAAATTCTAAAGCTTATCGGGTATTTAATAAAAGAACTTTAGTGGTAGAAGAGTCTATCCATGTTGTTTTCGATGATAATCCCCTTTCGAGGAAGGATTTTTTTTGTTGATGATGACGTAGGTATCACAAATACATATGACGTTGGACATGACGTTGGAGAACTATCATCAAAGGAAGAAGTTAAGGATGAGGAAACTCAAGATGCCTTCATGAATCTAACCATTGAAGAAGGGAAGTCATTTACCCAAGAGAATACAACTATGTCAAGGATGGTGAGATTTTAGGTGATTCATCCAAAGGGGTAACTACTCGATCTTCTCTTAGGAATGTATGTAATTATGTTGAATTTATCTCATGCATGGAGCCTAAGAATATCCAAGAAGCATTAGATAATGAAAAATGAATTATGGTTATGCAAGAACAGTTAAATGAATTTGAGAGAAGTAAAGTATGAACATTAGTTGAAAGGCCTAGTAATAAATCTACTGTAGGTACGAAATGGGTATTTAGGAATAAGCTTGATGAAAGTTGTAAAATAGTGAGGAACAAGGCTAGACTTTTTGCTAAAGGTTATACTCAAGAAGAGGGAATAGATTTCAATGAAACATATGCACTCGTAGCTAAGATGGAAGCAATTAGAATGTTATTAGCATTTACATGTTTCAATGAATTTAAATTATATCAAATGGATGTTAAAAGTATATTTTTAAATGGTTTTATAAAAGAAGAAGTTTATGTGGAACAACCTCCTGGTTTTAAAGATTCAAAATTTCCAAATCATGTTTTTAAGTTAACAAATGCTTTATATGGTTTAAAACAAGCTCCTAGAGCTTGGTATGAAAGATTGTCAAACTTTTAAATTGAAAAAGGTTTTTCAAAAGGGAAGGTTGACACTACATTATTTTAAAGCGAAAAGGTACAGATTTCAAAAGGGAATTTTCTGAGCTAATGTAGACTGAATTTGAGATGAGCATGATGGAGGAGCTTTCATTTTTCTTGGGACTCTAAATCAAGCAAAGAAAAGATGACATCATCAATCAAGCAAAGTATGTCAAGGATATGCTCAAGAAGTTTGGATTGAAGAATGGTAAACCCCAAACCACTTCAATGATCTAATCTACAAAGCTTGACAAAGAAGAAGGACATAAATGTGTAGATGTTAAACTTTATAGGTTTATGATTGACTCTTTGCTTTATCTAACCGCAAGTAGACCGAATATTATGTTTAGTGTTTGCTTATGTGCTAGATTTCAATCACGCCCTAAGGAATCACATCTAAAAGCCATTAAGAGAATCTTTAAATACCTTAAGGACACTCCTAGTTTAGCACTTTGGTATCCTAGAGATTCTAGCTTTAGCTTGTATGCTTTCTCTGATGCGGATTATAGAGGATGCAAAATAGATAGGAAAAGCACCTCAGGTACTTGTCAATTCCTAGGAAATATGTTGATTTCTGGTTTTCAAAGAAACAAAATAGTGTAGTATTATCTAACACTGAAGCAGAGTACATTTCAGCCGGTAGTTGTTGCGCACAAGTTTATGTATGAAACAACAACTTTTTGACTATGGAATTGAAGTTGGTACCATACCTATCAAGTGTGAAAATACTAGTGCTATTTCTCTCACTAAAAATCTCATCCAACACTCTAGAACTAAACACATTGAAATAAGACATCATTTCATTAGCGATCATGTCACTAAAAGAGATGTAGTTCTAGAATTTGTAGATACTTTGCATTAAAAAGATGACATTTTTACAAAACCTTTAGATAAAGAAAGATTTTGGACACTTAGGAGAGAATTAGGTTTAATCGACATTCCTTAACTTAGTGTTTAAAATAATATTAGCACTTTTAATTAGTAAATGAAAAATGCTTATAAAATAACATTTTTGAATGCATTCTATGCTAATAGTTAGGCGGAGTTTATGATCTTTAGTGAAAATTAATAATACGTTCAAATAAAATTTAATGGTAGATTTTATTGATTGAACGTAATTAATTTTCGAAATGAGTTGTCAATACCACTAGAGTTGATCAATTTAACATTCTAAGTGTTTAAAAGCATATTTTGACATTTTTGTGCACAATGTATCGATACCCAGGTATCGATGTCCCCTTTCTATGTATCGATACACCTTGAATGTGTACCAATATATTCCTTGAATGTGTATCGATACCCCTATAGGGGTACCGATACCCCCCGTCGGGTTTAGCCTTTAAATCCCTAAAATATATATTTTGCCAAAACCCCAAAACTAAAACTCTCTACACCAATTTGCTCCTTTGTCACCCATACTCTCAAATTTTCTAAAATCAACAAATACAAGTTGGAAATCACTAGTTTTTCAACTCCTAATCCTGCTACAATCATCAAAATCGTGCAAACAACAAAAAATCTCACTCAATCTTCAAATTTTCAAGGTAATTTTTCTAAACCATTGTTTTATTTATTTTTTAACATAGGACAAGATTTAGTTAGTTCTAGTTCAAAATAGACAACGAGCATTTGTTTGATTGTTGTTTAGAACTACAATCTACAATTAATTTCATCAAAAACACAAAATTTCTTCAATTTTTTTTTTAAATTTTTGAAATAAAAAAATATTGTTTTGATTTTAAATTATTGCTTTTGATTTAATTATGTTGTTTTTGAAAACTATATAATGATTTTAAAACTTAGTTTTTCAAATGGTTTTCAAAATTGCCCATTAGGTTATTTTTAGAGAACCTTGAAATATTGAGGACTCATATTGAGTTTTGGGATTGATATTGTTGCATACATGTGTTTTTAAATTGCATGTATCCTTATCCCATTCCGATTTAAAATTATGTCTAAGCGTCTTAGGTCATCGTTTAGTCGATAAAACCCAAATAAACCCAAAATGACTATCCGAAATTATTGTTTTAACGAACTCGACCGTCGGGAAAATCTCTACACTAGGATTGTTAACCTATTCGAGTCATATAACATCCAGGAATAATGTATCCCTTCTATTCAAGCTATGATTGATATGAAATTTAGATATCTTCCTACCCTCCAATCTTGGAAACTTGATAAACTTTTCCAGCTTAAACCTGCCATTTATCACCAACTCGTCCATATTTTTTATTCCAATGCGGTTTGTGTCCAAAACGAGTCTCAAACTATCACCGTTAGTATTCGGTCTTATCTCCTAGGCTAATACATTCATATTGACTCTGACTCAATCCCTAACACTTTTGGTCTAGATAACGACGGTTTAGATAACGAGAGAGAAATTTTGGCTACCCGTTATAGAGCCAAGGCTAGTGCGAGTACGGTGTCAGATCATCATGAACGTTTTCTTCATTTGATCATCTCTCGGTGGTTTAGACCATCTGGAGATAGATACTCAACTCTTAGAGCACTTGACCTTTGGTGGATACATTGTATCCAAAATAATAAGAAAATAAATCTACCACATATTATTTTTGTTGAACTAGTTGAAACCGTAAACGTCCCGTCTAAACACGTGGAAACCTTAGTTTACGGTTGTCTTCTTAGTAATATGTTAATCAAAGCCAAGCTTAGGGTTCAGTTTGATGTAGCCATCCCTCTTAAAAGCGAAATAAATCTCAAAACTTTGTGCAAATCGGAATGGTCCGGGAATAAAGATCAATGGGCTCGATCAACCTAGAAAACACCGGGTGCTAGTTCTTCACGAGCTGCACCGACATCGGCTGCTGATGATCCAGAGCTTGAAGATCTTTTTCGGGATGTCAATGATTTCGTTAACCTAGCTGAGGACGAGCTGGTCCAGCAAGAAAGTCATATGCCTCCATATTTTCGATCGTTCATGGAGACATTTGACATTAGGTTTGCATCCATAGAGCCCCACTTAATTGTTATGGGGGATCAACAATTGGAGAATCAACGGGAGATGCGAGCTAACAATGAAGCAATGAATAATCATTGACTCATTTCTATGGAAGAAAGACTCAATGCACTCACGCTCAGTATGGCTGCTCTACGAGCACATTTTCCTCCTCCCAACCCACCGATGGATGATTAAACTTTTCTTGCTTGTTTTATTGTGTTAAATGATTGACTTAAAAATATTGTTAAAACATTTTGAATGATTTCGATGGATGTTTGAATATTTAAACTTGTTTGTTTTGGATTTTGGATATATTTGTTCGAATGGTTTGAATGTTTAATTTGAATTTCATGTATATATTGATTTCATTAAATTTTGCATCATTTACATATTCGTTAAATTATGATCGATTACCATTACACATTGTTTATGAATATTGATTATGAACTAATGGCTAACAATTCTCTTGATTGTGATCTTAGCAGCTATAGTTATATCTATAAATCAATTGGCTATTTTCCTTAACAACTTGTTTTTCATAGAGTCTTTTTGATTTAACAAAAAGGGGGAGAATAATATAGTAAGGGAGAGTAATTTTTAAAAATTAATTTCAAAAATGATTTTTCAAAAGAAAATCTTAAAATTTCGAAAGTGTTTTTTATATAAAAAGGGGGAGATTGTTGAAAATATTTTGATGTTTCGATATAACAAATAAAATGTAAATAAAATTTAAAATTTTATATTCGATTTCAAAAATAATATTCGATTAAAATAATCGAATATCAAAATTATTACTCCAGGTTTTTAAATGTCAATTTTACTCCTTACTTAAGTATAAAATTATGTTTAAATCTTAAATATTTTTGAAACAATTTTTACAAAGTATTTTGAACCTTAATCGAGCCAAAATGAATTTTAAGTAGGGGCGTACCGATACACTCATCGGATGTACCGATACCCTCATCGGATGTACCGATACCCTTGAATTTCGAATGTAATAAGGGTACCGATACACAGCCGAATGTACTGATACCCCTCGTGTCATAATTGGCTCCGAGAAACATCAAATGCAATTAGTGTTTCGATACCCCTAGGAGGTACCAATACACTTGGTTAAATAACAGTCGAAGTATTTGAATTTTACACTGGGTGTACCGATACCCTTACGCTCCCAACAAATTTTTTAAATGGAAAACATACAAAAACTGCTCTATTAACTTCACCAATGATCTCCAACGTTCAACATTGATCCAAGGTGTATTTAAACAAGTTCTGAAGCCATTGATCAACAAGAATTAAGAAGAGAAGCTAGAGAATCAAAGAGAAAGCCTTAAACTTATTGTTTGTTCATTTCAAGCCTATTTTCCATTTAATATTCATTTTGCTTTTAAGAACACCATTTGTACTCAATTGTATTTATTCTTGAGTGTTCTTTCTTTGTTCTAGAATTGTGCAAACAATCTACCTTGCGAGGTTTTCCTGTAAAGTTTATGAATTTGTAATTTTCTCTTTGGGAGAGAGTGTTCTCAAGAATATGGGGTATAATTCTAGAGGGATTTGTATGGTTACTCTTTGTCCTCAAAAGAAAGACAAATTAGTGAATTTGTGGAAAATCCTTAGTGTTGATAGCTAAGGTAGTGGACGTAGACTTTGGTTGAGAAAGTTGAATCACTCTAAATCGTTGTGCAAATATTTTCAATTTTCTGTTGAAGCTCCCACCGATGTTTTAATTTCCATTTCACCCCCTCTTGGTCGATTCATCCGATCAATTAACTCAACAGATTCATGCATATCCTTACTCCTTATGGAATATCCCCATGAGAGGAAAGAAACATCCTTAAGAAAAGAGAATATTCTAGAAACATCCTCATTAGAAGTGAAAAGATATTTAACAAATAAGAAATTAGGATTTTTAGAGAAACCGATCATAAACAGAGAAAGTTGGTTTATGAAGATACGATCTTGAGGAAGATGATATTGAGGTTTCTATGGAAACGATCTTAAGTAGGACATGATTGAGTTTTAAAGGAGACATGTCCTAAAAAAGTCAAGAATAGGGATCCTTAGGGAACAATCTTTAAAAAGACCAAATTGAGGTTTTTAAGGGAACAATCTTGAGAATGACTAAAACAAGTTTCTAGATAAACAAGCCTGAGAAGGACTAGATTGAGTTTTCAAGGAGACAAGTTCTAAGAAATTCAAGTATGAGGTTCTTTGTGGAAAATCTTTAGAAAGACTAAACTGAGCTTTCTAGGACATAAGTCATGAGAAAGTAAAGATTGAGGTTTCTGGAGAAATGGTCTTAAGGAAGATGAAATTAATTTCTCAAAAGAGATTCCAAAGACATCCCCACGAGAGGGAAAACAAAGCTTTTCTCTTTAATGAAATTGTTAATGTTTAATGCATATATGCAAGTTCATGTAAAATGTAGGTCAATGATGTTGATGTATGTTTTTTAATCGATGGACACAAATGGATGCTCAAGAGGTCCTCGTTCTTGTTTTGATTGAATTTTCTTTGTTTTTTACACTAAAGTGTATCATTTCAATTTTGCTTATAATAACATGTTCTTCTTGCCCCAAGGTTAGTTCCCCCAATTTCTTATTAAGAGCTTTCAAATCAGAGAGACTCCTGACAATTTCAAAGGCACATTATTTGTTTCCAAAAAGGATTTTCATGTTTGACAAATGTTTTTCTTCCTATTTCGTTTTTGCAATGTAAAAAAGTTCAAAGAAAAACATTATGAAAACAAAATGGTGCCCCTCATTTCAGGTTCACAATTGAAATAAATCATAAAACAAGAGTTAATTGAATATCAAATAAAGTAATCACTCTTTTAATCCTTAAAAAAGTATACCTATTTGACAAAAATAATGGCAATTTCGAGGTATGAGTTAATTATGGAAAGGTAAAGTGTTTCGGGTTTGCTTCTTTGGTCAAGATTTAGTATTTTCGCTTCTCTGATGTTTATTTTGATAAAGTAGTCACTATGTTTGTCTTTTGGAAACATCCATTGGTTCTAGGATTTAGTGAACACCTTTCGGATACGTGGCACTTTATAGGATCATCTTTCATGTAACAGTTACACAATCTTCATATTCAACCCACCTTTTTAGTTTTTTTAACTCGAATTCTCCTTTGTTTTCAAGATGCCCTTTGTATATTTTCATCTTGAATCCTAATTTTGTTATTTTTTTTATCATTTTTCCTTATCATGCATTAAAGATTTTAGGAAAAAAATTGAAAAATAAAAATTAACCCTAAGGGGTTGAGTGAAATCTGAAGACAAACTCATTCACTTAGAATTTACTTTTAAGGCACATAATTTAGGTCATGACTCACAATTATGAAATAAAAGGAAAAATAAGCTCAAACAAGTGTGTAAGGGTGATCGGACCAAGTATCAATTCGTTCTGATGCCTTTATTCTCCCTTTGCTCTATTTGAATTTGTTTCCATGTTCTTTTTCTTTTTCTTCTTTTTTGATCCTTCGAGATTGTCATTTATTGGTTTTGACCCTAATGTTTATCTCCTTTATCTATATCGCTAATATTTCTTGATCCTCTTACGAATTGATTCTAAGCTAGTTGTACTTTATCAACCTTGTGCTTTGAGAGTCAGATGAGACATTTTATATGAAGGAATCTTTGTATGTGCTTCTTGCCCTCTTTATTGATGGATTTTGTAACCCCTCCTTGATTCAAACACCATTCTTATTCTCTTTATTTGAAGAATTTGGCATTTTTTTAGTGCAAGTTATTTTTTGTATTTGGAACATTTTTTGTTGTTCTTGATTGGATCTGAATCTTCAAGCGCACTATACTTGGTCAACCTTATAGTATCTTGTTATTTCTCACTTTATTTTACAATGACTAGCTCTTATGTGGTAAAATCAGAATTGATGTTTTTCACTCATGCAAACAGATTTTCCTTCACCTTGTCCTAGTGTGGAGGGTAATCCTTGGTTAAGTTTGAATTTGTAGAAAAATAATTTGGGGTCAAATGAGGACAATAATGAATAATTTTCTCCTTTTTTGAATGAAGTGTTAAAGGTCGCTCATCATTTTATACATAAATTCCTTACAAAAGTGGTATTTCTAGGTTGATAGATATTCATGATCAACTTTTATTCACATGAAAATAATGTAATTAATGCATGATAGAATTAATTCAATTTTTCCTTTTTTTCTTTTTCTTCTTTTCCCTTATGACATGCCCAAATTTATTGAGGCTTGTCACTAAAAATTGGATTTGAGATGCCTCAATTTACTTCCTACGCAGAAATATTCTCGCGCAAATGAACATCTTGTACTAAAAATCTTCATGGTTTATTGTGGAGAAAGAAAGTTGACTTTTGTGTCTAAAAAGACGAGGGTGTGACTTTGTTGCCTCAAAGAGAGGTGATGCCAGAATTTGATTTTTATTATTGACCATGAATAATCGAGTGATTATATTTTGGCTTTGGGTAGTATACGAAAGGTCTAATCTTATCACTTGTTAATGGTTAATAACCTTGATCCTTAAAAGTGCTTTTAATCCATTTGATATTCAAAGAACTACAAGATTAAAACTTGCCTTATTGCTCATAATCCGAAAAGTAGCATTTCATTTAATACTTTAAACATCAAATGACTTACAAATATTTAAACAAATAAGAAATAAAAAACAAACAAAAAAAGTTTAAACGAAACATAATGTTTTTTTGATGCAAGTGAAACAAATCTCTATGTTGGATTAACAATAATCTCTTCTAGATTTTCGACATCACTCATTGAATATCCAAGCACTTGAATCAATCAAATTTTTTACCTTACGCTTCAATACCCTAAAATTCTTAATAGTATACCCCAAACTTCCTATGTGGTAGCTACATATCACATTAATATCATAGCCTTCGAGATATAGGGCTCTTTGGGCTTGCACTGAAATGAAGTCACATGGCCCTCTTCAACAAGTCTTGGAAGCAATTCCTCATACGTCATCAAAATTGGATCGATGGGTACCTTTTCTAGAATAAATCTATGAGATTTGGTCTAAAATAACTAGTTGAATGAGACCCAACCATATGAATTTCAATATTTGTATCAACATTGGTGCTTCTAGTGCTCAACATCATACCATATTTGATAGTCTTTTCAATCATCTTCCCATACATAACTATATTTGCAAAGCTGTTGGAGGCATTTCCAATTAGATATCTGTAACACCCATAACCCGTATAATTATATCTATACAAAATATAGATGTCACCCAAATTTTTCTAAGGCTTGTAGAATACTTTCTACATCATTTCTAGACCTTATATATTTTTTCAATAATTTTTCTCATCCTTTAAGACCAAGGTCTAATGGTTTAAAATTCCAAAACTATGTTTTTCATGATTTTGCTCAATTTTGATTCGATTCAAGCATGAATTCAACTTTCAATCAACCTTACAACATCTCTACAATCAAATCCCTTATCAATTCTCATCAGAACACAAAGTTTCTCTAACTTATAGTTTGGCCGATTTTTTTTAGAATTATTTCTAGGAAGATTGAACATGTTCTAATCATCATACGAGCTTGAATATGAATCTACAACTTCAAAAACATCAAGATTAATCATCAATTTCATGAACCCTATCATGAACATAAACCCTTAGATTTGGGATCTTTGAAATCCAGTAAGATTACAAAGCAATATTGGTACCAAATGATAGCGTTTTCCCGTAGATCACTTTCCTATTTCAGGTCATACCCGAATTCCAAAGGAATTGGCTCAAAATTTGAAAATAAAAATATTTTCTTACCTTGGAAGCTATCTCACGTCCTTTGCTGGAGAAGATAAAGATCTTGGCATGATATTTTAGATTGATATCATGCTTATCATCATTTAAAAGAATATTTAATTCATTAACTTGGGAAAATACCAATATACCATTATTGAAACTTCATAATTACCCTAAAACCCAGATACTTATCCTTATAATCATCCAAATCAGAGAAATATCAGCCTTATCATCTTTTAATAGTCAAAGATGAACAAATATTTTTCCACTTTACCGTTTTGCCCATGTAATTTTCCAAAAATTATAATTCAATCACTTTAATCAAACGGTTCAAATTAAAATTGGAATTAAACCATTAAATATTATTTTCCAACATTTAAAAAATGTGAAAATAATATTTTTATTTACTTATTTTCGTGACCCATATGTAACTTTTTAAAATTATATTTTGGTCCCTAAACTTTTCAAAGTTTATACTTTGGTCACCAAACTTTACCAAATATATAATTTGGTCACTAAATAAATCCATTTATGGAATAAAATTCTTTTTGGGAAAATAACCACTTAATTCCTTAAACTTTTCCCAATTTTCTACTTTGACCATCAAAATTTCAAAATTTGCATTTTTGGTCATTATATAAATTTTTGGGGTATTACAATTCTCCCCTCCTTAAGAAAAAATTCATCCTCGAATTTTAAAACTTTCTATGAAAACCCTAACTCTCCTTTTATAAGGATTGTACTTTTCATTGTAAATTCCTAACCCTAATTTAGGATTATACAAACTGGTAAGACGTGCCCTCGCCTTATGCAAAAACCTCTTCTGGTCTTGCCAACTTCTTGAATTCTGATTTTTTTCCTTAATTTAAGGATTTTGTGAAGATTGTGCTAATCATTAGATTTGGAAGCTATTTAATCCAAATCTTCAACCTGATATGAAAAGGTGTAGGTATTATTTCTTCATATCATCATCTCTTTCACAAGTAACGTCCTCGACATTATGATTTTGCTAAATCACTTTGACAAGAGGAATCGTCTTGTTACATAGTTCTTTGATTTATCGAGCTAAGATCCGGACATGTTCTTTTTCATAAGTCAAATCTGGTCGGATCTTAATTTCCTTTGATGCAATGACATGTGAAAGATCCAATCGATACTTTCTAAGCATCGACACATGAAAAACATTGTGCATTTTGTTCAATTCTAGATCTCAATTACTGCCAGAGTTAATGCTAACTGATAAACCATCAGTCCAACTATTTTTAATATCTCATAAGGTCCAATGAATCTTAGACATAGTTTTCATTTACGCCCAAAACACAAAATCTTTTTCCAAGGTGATACTTTAAGAAAAACTTTATCGCCTTCATGAAATTCAATCTCTTTTCACTTCAAGTCTTCTTAAGACTTTTGCCGATCAAACGCCATCTTGAGATTATCTTGAATTATTTTTACTTTATCCTCAACCTCTTTCAATAAATCTGGCCAACCAGATTTTGATCTTTTAACTCAAACCAATTTAATGGTGTTCGAATTTTTCTTACCATATAAAGTTTCATATTGAGCCATCTTGTTACTCAATTGATAACTGTTATTGTAAGAAATATTCTACTAAAAGAAAAGACGTTTCTTTTCCCATGATTCATTGGAATCAATCACCCATGCACTCAACATATCTTCTAATATCTAAATAGTACATTTTAATCTACAATCCGTCTATGGATGAAAGATCGTACTGAAATTCAATCAAGTACCCAAAAATTTATGCAAAGATTTCCAAAATCTTAAAGTGAACTTTGGATCCATGTCAGATATAATGGATATTGGCATTCCTTATAGCCATACTATATCTTTAATATACAACTTTGTATATTTATCCAATACATAATCTATTCACATTGGAATGAAATGTGCTGATTTAGTTAACTGTCGCTATCACACAAATGGAATACTTTTTATTTAATGTCAAAGGTAGTCCTTTAACAAAATCCATAATGACTTTTTACTACTTCCACTCTGGAATAAAAATCAGTTGTAACAATTTCGAAAGCACTTGATTCTCAGCTTTTACTTGTTGACATGTCAAACATGTAGCAACAAACTCAATATTGTTTCTTTTCATACCTAGCCACCAAAATGACTCTTTACATCCTGATACATTTTTTCCACTTGGAAGTATAGTCATTGGACTATAATGTGCCTGATAAAGAATATATTTCTTCAACTCATCATCATGAGGAATACAAATTCTTCCTCAATAAAATAGACATTCATCAGACTTGACTTCAAAGTCTTTAGTCTCACAAATTTTTTCACAAGTGAAATATTTTTTTAAGCCTCTATCATTTTTTCCCTTCTTTTCTTTTCTTTTATTTTTCTATATTTTTTTCTTATTCTTTTTATTTTTCTTCTTTCTCTTTTTTTAGCTCTTATGCCATTTGCCGAGATAACATGACTAAGAAAATCAACTTCTGATAGCCAAAACTCAAACTTTGACAGTTTAGCATATAACTTTTTACCCTTAAATATCTCGAACACAATACGAAGATAAGCATCATGCACTATCTTTGTCTTCGAGTATACCAGAAGTTCATCAATATAGACCACCTCAGATTAATCCAAGTAAAATTGAAATACTCGATTCATCAAATCTATGAATGCTGCCAGAGCATTTGTCAAACCAAACGAAATTAATACGAACTCATAGTGTCCATAGCATTTTCTGAAAAGTATCTTTGGAACATCTTTTTAATATTTAACTGGTGATATCTCATTCGAAGATTGATTTTAGAGAAAAAAATTGATGCTCCCTTTAAGCTGATCTAATAAGTCATCAATCTTCAAAATAGGATAATTTTTCTTGATAGTTACTTTGTTTAACTATCGATAATCTATGCATAATTGCACATATCCAATTTTTTTATAACAATACCAGTTTACCCCAAGGTAAAATATTCGGTCTAATGCATCTTCAATCTAGCAGTTCTTGCAATTGTTTCTTTATTCTCTTAACTCAATTGCAACCATTAAATACGAACCCATAGATAAAATAATAATGCCTTGATAACCATTAATATTGAATTCCACCTCTCAATCTGGAGGTAACCCAAATAATAAATCTTAAAAGACATATATTGAAATTCCAAAGTTATGGAAATATCATATGATTTTACTTCAGATACTTAAGTATCTACCACTTTAGTTAGAAAAAGCTATGCATCCTTTTTACATCATCTTATCATAACCATCATTGATATCACATTAGTGATTTTACTTTTTCATCAATCATTAAAAATTTTAATTCTCTGCATTTTTTCTAAATTAATCGCTGCTTGCGACCATTAACACAACCTTAATGCAGAGACAACCAAATCATGGTCAAAATGATCTAAAACTCATTAATGATAATCCAATCGGATTCATCAAGAACATAAGCTCCTGAATCTTTATCGGACATTTATTATTTGTCCGTCTAACACTTGTATCAATACCCATAGGTTTTCCGCCATAATAACACTTTTTATCAAATTGAATTGAATATCTCCACTTTAGAATTCCTTGTTTCATTCTTAAGGAAATATATATAACTTTTCTAGATCCAAAGAAAATATTCTCGAGCAGTTGAAACATTTTCCATCTCAAATGAAAGTCTCAATGTTCACATCTTTCAATAAGAAAACTTGATAAATTTGTAGCAATAACTTCATATCAATTAATGCTAAAATCACACTATCAAGCAAATTGACTATTTTTCCTCTCCCTACAAACTTCAAACTTTTCAAATTCTTGAGAATCAATCTCGATCTAACAATAATTCATTGCAACATGAAAGGTTAGACAATCTATTTTCGCATAGTTACCTTCACAAGGTAACTCTATCTAATTTTATGGACTTGATATATATTCTCAATCCAACTCATAATCATTTGATTCACTAATAATTCAACTTTCTTTAAACTTTTAACGAACAACTTATTACCCCTTATTTATTTCCTTTTACTCAAATCAACAATGCTTTAAACAATTTAATGCTTAGCTTAAATATTTCTCAATTATTTAAGCTTACCTGGAGGAACCTCAGAATCATCACTAGATTCACAAATCTCCTATGGATCGTCATCCGCTTCGACTTTTCTTGTAAACCATTCAAAATTTTTAATCGATTCTTTCAATTCAGAAACTTCGTTGAAAGCTGGGGCATTTCTTCCACAAAATGGAGGAAAATCCTTTACACATCCACCCTTCTAAGGTGTTTTACATAAGTCGTGTCGGTTCCCTTTTTGATCGATTTCAATCTCAACCTTCTTTTCAACATTTTCGACTTTCTTACCTTTATCTTTCATTTCCGACATCTGAACATAGTCAAAATCATCATACATTATTAAAGAGTAACTTTACTCTCAATAAGCATCATCACAGTATATATACAACTATCAATAACTTTTGACATCCTAGTGGCATGTATACACTTTTTAATTCAAAACAAACTCGGTTTAGTCCTAGAATCGGCTAAACCTGTAGCCATGATGCCAATAAATGTAACACCCATAACCAGTATAATTATACCTATACAAATTATAGATATCACCCGAATTTTTCTATGGCTTGTAGAATACTTTCTACATCATTTCCAGACCTTATATAATTTTCCATAATTTTCTCATCCTTTAAGACCAAGGCCTAATGGTTTAAAATTCCAAAACTAGGTTTTTCATGATTTTGTTCAATTTTGATTCGATTCAAGCATGATATCCACTTTCAATCAACCTTATAACATCTCTACAATTAAATCCCTTATCAATTCTCATCGGAACACAAAGTTTCTCCAACTTATAGTTTGGCCGAATTTTTTTAGAATTATTTCTAGGAAGATTGAACATGTTCTAATCATCATACAAGCTTGAATATGAATCTACAACTTCAAAAACATTAATATTCATCATCAATTTCATGAACCCTATCATGAACATAAACCCTTAGATTTGGGATCTTTGAAATCCAGCAAGATTAGAAAGTAATATTGATACAAAATGATAGCGTTTTTCTCGTAGATCACTTTCCTATTTCATTGCATAACCCGAATTCCAAAGGAATTGGCTCAAAAATTGAAAATAAAATATTTTCTTACCATGGAAGCTGTCTCACGTCCTTTTCTGGAGAATATGAACTTCTTGGCATAATATTGTATTGATATCATGCATATCATCCTTTAAAAGAATATTTAATTCATTAACTTGGGAAAATACCAATATACCCTTAATGAAACTTCATAATTATCATAAAACCTAGATACTTATCCTTATCATCATCCAAATCAGAGAAATATCAGCCTTATCATCTTTCAATAGTCAAAGATGAACAAATATTTTTCCACTTTACCGATTTGCCCTTGTAATTTTCCAAAAATTGTAATTCAGTCACTTTAATCAAACAGTTCAAATTAAACATGGAATTAAACCATTAAATATTATTTTCCAACATTTTAAAAAGGTGAAAATAATATTTTTATTTACATATTTTCGTGACACATATGCAACTTTTTAAAATTACATTTTGGTCCCTAAACTTTTCAAAGTTTATACTTTGGTCACTAAATTTTACCAAATTTATAATTTGGTCACTAAATAAATCCATTTATGAAATAAACTTCTTTTTGGGAAAATCACCACTTAATTCCTTAAACTTTTCCCAATTTTCTACTTTGACCATCAAATTTTCAAAATTTGCATTTTGGTCATTATCTAAATTTTTGGGGTATTGCTATATGCTATGAAATAAGCTTTTAAGGAACCCATAAATAGCATTTTTATCTCTTTCTCAACTATGGAAGGGTAAAGCTTCACTGCTGTGTCCCTCCATCTTTGAGCATATTGTCTCAAGCTTTCATTGGACTTCTTCTTCATGCTTTGCAAAGTGAATCGAGCAAGTCTCGTATTCTTCACATGTTTGTATTGCTATAAGAAATATTTGGCTAAATCCTACCATGTTTTGTATACGTCCGGTTTAACTAATTGTACCATTTGGGAGAAGAACCAATCAGGCTATCTTGAAAGCAATGAATCAATATTTGATCATTGTTAGTATATCCAAACATCCTCTGACAAAACATCGTGAGATGATCATTAGGACAACTATTTCCATTATAGTTCTCAAAATTAGGCATTTTGAACTTTAGTGGGGCACCATGTTAAGGACCATAGTTAGCTCTTTTTCATCTAATCTAGGGAAATTCTCAGCTCCTTTCAATATTTGAACCATTTCTTCAATCTATTTTAAGTGTTTTTCTTTTTTCCTTTTAACTTCAGTTGTTTTATCAGAGTAAGAGGTATTCTTGGCATGAGTAGAAGCACTGGCATGATGAATCTATACTTTTAAACGAGTCAGAGTGGCTACTGATAAGCAAACAAGATTCTTAACCATCAGATTGACAATGGGGTCATCGTCTTTTACTCCCATTAATTGAGTCAATTTTCCATCATCTTGTTTTGGGACTTCACAAATACATGCATCATTTCTTTTCGAGCCTTAGACAACTACTATTGTAAATCCCTCTGATCTTGCTCAATCTTACCTAATATTTCATCCATGGCTTTCTTCATTTTAGGTGTATGATAGGACGTTTGTCACAGAACCCTCCATAAGTCATTCCCAAATTTTCATGATTGAATGCATATAAAAATGCTTAAATAAATTAATCCAATGCAAAAGGTGTTAATTCTAATTAATGGCCACATTAGAAAGACCTTTATCATAACACAAATTCCCCTTATACCAATATTCAAGTTTCACAAGCCTCAATTGCTTCATATCTATAAGCTAGGTCCTCACAATCTGATGTCATCTTCACAATCGTTGTTGGAGTAATCATGATATTGAATAACTTATACTATTTGATGATGTCCATTGTCATCCTTTCAAATAACCAATTATTATTTTTTCACCTTTATACCTTTATTTTACGAGATTTTCCAAGGAAAATGGCCTTCATATCTCGTAGAGGTCTTCTTGTTCTTGATCCAGCTACCATCTAGCTCTTTGATATCATCTCAATCTTTGTGCTTTTAATGAGAGTCTTCGATAGACTTTGAGATTTTCTTTCATAGACTACCTCTTTTTATAGATAGTCGATCGTCCATATTTGACTACCTAATTAGGGAGCCCTTATATCGATATGAAAGCCTTCTACTTTTGGTAACCACCTTTGTGAATCAACACCTCAACGTCATTATGATGCAAATGTCATGGTCATGCAAATGCAATAATAAAAAGAAAATCACAATAAGAAATGAGTTAATATCAATGAGATAATCAATAAAATAGTGAGAACTATTTTTAAAGAATAAAATCTACCCTCACATGTTGTGTACCCAAACATGATTTAATAGGCCCTACACAAACATAATTTCTACCCACATGCTTTGGTTTGACAAATAAGTCCTAACTGCATTCTTTCTAATTCTCATGATTTTTACAGGAGTTCATTTCCCTTTTATGATTCTTATTTGAGGATCCACGAAAAAAGAATCGGTACAAAAATGGGCAGATTTTCAATAATAAAATGGTCCTCGATTTGTCCTTACTTGCACCTCTTTAGGCTTGCCAAACCCTTAATCTTCATCCATTCTAGGCTTATGAACCAAGTTCAATTCAATAGGATGCATTTCCGTATGTCTATGCAAGGAAAATCAATTTTTCATTAATAAACATAAGACATATGCACCCCAGAGGTTACTTGCTGAAGCCCATTATGAGAATAACAATTTTTCTCACATAAGCGTAGCGTTACCCCTACTTAAAGGGACATAGCACAGTTAGAAGACTCGAGATATTTAAATGATCATAATGTGTGTGAGAGAAAACTCACAATAATTTTTTTCGACCAAGAATCAAACAAATTTGAAAATAATTAGAAATATGAAACAAGGTGAAATCACCCATTAGTACAAATATTTATTCAATGATAAAAACAATTATGTATGACATGATTAAGTGCAAAACAAAATTAACAATATCAAAATTTAAATATCACTTGAATTTACAATTTTCAAATATTAAGATGATTTATAATTGATTACGATTTGACTCTATAATGTCCCTAGTGGAGTCACCATGCTATCAGAATGATCCTTAACCTTTTTATGGTGGGAGCAATCCAACTTAAAAAAAAGATTTGAAAAACAAATAAATTTAGAGTCGATGTCGACCTTTGGGTTAGGTAGGTTGAACACCTAAGAATATCTTTTAAAAGAATTTTAAGAAATATCATTGTAAAAGATAAAAAAAATAGTATGCATTTAATCGAAAACTCATTTTAAAAACGGGTTCAGGAGTCGATAATGCGCAGGAAAGGATGAGAACCTCCACAACTCCCAAAATTGGTACCAAAGCGATTATATGTCATCTAAAAAATGAAATTTACAAACTCGAATATATATTTAAATTATGATATTTTTAGAATTTTTTTTTTTAAATTTCATATTCTTTCGTACAAACAATCCTTGAAAAACACCATTTGTCAGTCAATGTACGTTTCCATATATTCCCTAAACAAAATCTTATTTAGATATATTTACAATTAAGTCCCTTGAAAAATTCAATATATACATCTAAATAAACCCCAAAACATGTACTACTTATAATATAAATATATTATACTTTAACCCAAAACCCCAAAGTGATTGTTACAAATTAGGGGGAAAATATGTTGTGTATATATATCAATAAATGCTTAAACATTTTAATACACAATAATACATATATACAACGAAAGCGAACATTTAGTATCTAAATAGTGGTTATTACACAATATATAAAATATAGTAGCTTAATTAAAACATGATATAAAAAATATAAACACTACACATTACATACATATACGCATGAAAAAGAAAGGCTAAGAAAAACAATACATACAAATATGGCATATTGGAAGGTGAGCAACAGGGTGTACACATGCGAGTGCCAAATGACCAGAATGCAAATGATGTAAAATGGTAGTTTTTATGTGCAAACAATAGAAATAAATGGCCAAATTAAAATAAGAGTAAGTTAAAAGGCAATAAAATTAATATAAAAGAAAGTATAGAGCTAAATACAATCTAAAGAGTCAAAAAATAAATAACGTAAACTATTAGTACTAAAAAAGAAATAAAACCTAAAACAACACACAAGACTAAAATGAAAATCAAAAAAATAAAATGCATAAAATTAAAAAGAAAGTAAAAATAAGAACCAACATGAAATATACCTAAAGGGTAAAAGTCCTTAAACCCATCCGTCAAGTTTCTATATGGTCTAGTGTTAAGCTTTAATATAAGCTTAATTTGATTCCTTTGTTTCTTGAGATATTATCTTCATTCTTCACTACCATTTCCATACTTCTTTCTTCCATCACTATACCATCATTCCATATAAAAATACTTATTTAAATCCTTTCAAACATATCATCATCTTCATCGATTCAACTTTCATTTCTATCTTACCATCTTACTCATTCATATTTAACGACTTTTTTAAAGCCTTATTATTTCAGGAACACTTGCTGCATTCCTAACTCTTACAGTCAAAGTGCAAGTCTTACCTCACCAAGTGGAGTAGGGCGTGCATGTATCAGGACATTACCATCCTACAAGAATGCACTAGCCTTAATGTAATACCACAAATTTTAGATCAGGGACTATATTGAAAAGATTTGAAAATTTAAGATTTATTTGAATAAGTGGTAAAAGATGAGAAAATGATTTGGAATAGTGTTTATACTAATTTGTATTAATAGCTAAATTAAGAGGGCACTTTGGTCTTTTAAGAGGGAGAATGAATTTAAAAAAAATATTCTTATTAGGGATTTTAAATAGGGGAAAAGAGGAAAGTAGACCATTTTATACTCTTCTTCTTCTTCACGTGGGTAGTGTTCTCCTCCATGGTATAAGGTAAACTTCAATTTGTTAGTTCTTCCTTTAAATTTTGGGTTGCTTTTGCAACATTAAGTGATATGTAAGCTTAAGGAAGGATTAAAAAATATTAAAACTAAGTGGTGGATGTTTTATAGGAGATTTAGAGAAATGGGTTTTTGAATGATATGTTGATACATGAGTTTTTATTGAGGTTTATTAGTAGAATTGACTTGTCAAAGGATTGAATAAGATATTAGAAGTATGAGATATGATTAAAAAAATGTTTAGAAAAATGATATGATTCTTAAGTTGATATGTTCCATGAAGATATTAGATGTTAAAGGTGGCAAAATGAAGTAAAGTTAGTTGGGTTAAGCAAAGAGGAGTTTAATAGTATTGTTGGAGGTAAAAGTATAAGATTAGAGGGGAAAATTAAGTGAAAATCGAGTTGAAAAATGGTAAATCTAGACAATAGTATCGGTACTGATAGAACATAACTGATACTATAGGTGTAAATAGGTAGAAATGTGACGAACAATACCACTATGGATGCAAGTACTATCGATACTGCTGGGGTATCGATATCATGGATCCAGAATGTCAAAATGGTATCGATACTGAAAGGGAGTATCGGTACCATAGTATAGTAGTATCGATACTAAGAGAATGGTATCGATACCATGCAACATAGAATATAGAAATGGTATTGATACTAAAAGGGGGTATCGATACCATAGTATAGAAATATCGATATAAGGGTAGTAGTAGTGATACTATTGAGCTTGGAATTGCAAGACAGGTTAAAATTGTTATAGAAATTGAAATAATGATACTTTTGAATATTACTAAAGTATAGACTATACTAACATTGGTATGTTATGTGTACTTAATGGAATACTTGTGTAGATCGTAACCGAGCTCCTGAATCTAGCAAGAAAAGGGGTAAAGATAAAGTTGTTGATTAGCCAGACATCTCTCCATCTTATTAGCGGGGATTACCAGGTGAGTACATTTATTGTAATTACTTGAGATGAGTAAGATTCACAATGATTCAAATTAGAACGTTTTAAAGTTAATGCATGTTTTATAAAAATTAATATGTTATCATTATATGTATGGAAATAATAATATGAATGAGTTTTTGAGTATGAACTGCTCTAAAACGAATTCATAACTAAAATGCATGAAATGATACATTAAGGCATAAAAGGATACCATAACTAAAATGCATGAACGGATGCACTAAGGCATGAAAGGATGCCATAACTAAAATGCATGAAATTATGCTTTAAGGCATGAAATGATGCATTAAGGCATGAAAGGGTAGATCTAGGGGACAATCGGATTCAATGCAGAGACAAGATACTTGAGGAGTCGCTAGACTTTACAATATTAAGACTAATGAGGATTGGGATGACCCTAAAATCATAACATGTATTTTCTATCTTTTTGATGAGCATGTATTTATTTTAGTTGATCCTGGTTCTACACACTCATACTTCAGTACAAATTTGGTTAGAATTAGAGGCATCCCTTTAGAACTAATTTTGAGTGAGATGATAATGGTAAACTCTATGGGGCACAGTGCGAGAGTAACTAACCAATCCACCTATATTAATATGGGTTTTGAATCATTTGAATAAATATTCCTTATCGTTTAACGCATTGTCATCTCTATTGTTGGTAATTATTTCATTGACGCTTATGTTTTGTTGAAAGAGATTGTTACGTGTTGTGAGTACTATAAAATCATACGCAAATAATGTGCAAGTATACACAATCGCTCAAGTAATACAGTGATGAGTGAGTATCATCTCCACAGGGATTGGGTGAAATTACAAAAGTCCAACCAAAGCAAAGCACTAATCTATCTATGTATAGTTAGTCTTGATATATACAAATGTCACAACAAATGAAAAGTGTATGAAGGTGGATGTGGATGAATGGTATGATGGTGTAGTGAATGGAAATACAGTGGCAAGAACAGATTTTAAGTGTTGAAAATGGTGTAATGTTGAGGCAATAAGAAATGGTAAAAATAGTAAATAAATAGCAAATAAAATGATAAGAAGATAATCCTCACATGATAAGCTTCCACTGGAATAATGGTAGGGATTGATTTAAGGATGCTAAACTTATTTCTCAGGTAGATTTATGCTATCTAAACTTTGCTTACTCGGCAGGGTTTTCCTAAAGTGTTCCTGCTATCTCTAATCAAAGGAACCTAACAGAATAGGATGCCAAGGCATCTGCTCTCACTCAACGATGTTGACAGCCCATTGCTTATGAGGATCTTGTCTTGCGTTTCTCTCGAATACCACAAGTATTTTTAGCTTAGGTTTCTCTCGAACACCTAACCTTCATCTAAGAAATGGATACTCTCATGCCTCTTACAAGCTTAAATGGTAAAGCATTCATAAGCAAAGCAAACAAATAACCAAAGTAAACATAAATATACCATTAAAATAAAGTTTAAACAACTATTAAAATAACCACCAACAAATAAGTTAGTTCATGGTGGGGTTCAAAATATCCACAAAATAAATCATGATAATATTCGTTCCAACAAGCCAAGAATAATATAAAAATAATAGCAAAAGGGAATTGAGAATAAGCCTTCGACGCGCGCCACCGGAAGTCTCCTCGGCTACCACGAACCACCTTAGCTCAGTAGCTCCTTTCGGTGCTTAGGTAGCCACTCCTTGAAGCTCTATCAATGGAGGAAAACCCAAGAAAGAAGAGGGAAAATAAAAATATGATTTTTCTACTCTATACGTATGCGTGTGCCTTTATGTCCTTCTCTCCAATGAGGTGTTATATTTAATAAAAAAATATCTAGGTGTAATGATGAGGTTATTGGGTGAAAAATACCCCTCATACCCCTAGAATCACACCATAAGCGTGAACCTTATCCTCATGGTGGCAGTGGTTATCTGGCAGGCGGTTACAACAATCATTTCACATGCAGAGCCACCTGTCCTCATATAGCTGTATCTTTTTGTCGTTTTCTATGCCAGAAATGCCAAGGCATTTCAATATGCTTCAGCAACGTGTGATGCCGCGACATTTCTTCCCAAAGAGTCATTTTGTCTTCTATTCCCTACACACCACAAATACAACTATATGCAACTACATGATCCTCAAATGACTAGAATGAGCTTTTAAAGAAACAATAACTTAAGGGAAAAAGGCCTTAAAAGTAGCCTTTTTAGGAACTTAACACACCCCCAAACTTAAGCTATTGCTTGTCCTCAAGCAATGAATAGCAGTTACATAAGCAGAATGTCATAGCAATTTTCAACAATAGAACAGTAGGACAAAATTGAATTTTAACCCTCAGAAAAATAGGCTTCAATATGCTAGACATATCAAGAAATCAAGTATTTTTCCCTAGGTCAAAATCCTATGTGGTCATGTGTTTTTGTGATTGTATCCAATCTATACTTAGCAAATTTAGACATACTCAAGTCCCCTAGTTTTTGTCAAGGCATTTACTTAATCATTAAATACATTTTTACTCCCTTTTTACTGATTTTTTTAACCTGCTGTTACGAAGGGAGTCAGCTCATCACACCTACTCTCCCACACTCTAGATAAAAGGGAGCATACCTTTCATTTATTAAAGAGAATTCCAGGCAATGCCACGACAAAGAGGAGTGTCCCTCTACAGCTATGCCTAAGCATTTATTCACAGTTTCATATATAAGGGAGTTGTTTTTTATTTTTCTTTTAAGCACAATACCATATTTCAATGACAAAACTAACTAGAGTTCTTTCATAAAATTTTTTCAAATTTTCTAAGTATAGAGAACATACAAATCGTGTATGGATTTTTCACAAAGCATCAAGCCATAGAGTTTGTTCTATCATTCTCAACAGTCATTTATATTCAATTTCTAGCCTAACAAGATCATCATAATTGGGTATCCTCAAAACATTCTATCTAATTGTCCTACCATTTACTGATGCCATGGCATAATACTAGGCTAATATTATCATGCATACGACCTACCAAGAATAGTACCTCCCCCAAACTTAAGGGAAGCATTGTCCTCAATGCTTAAAGAAAACTAAACTAAAGTAATAATGCGCAATATTTTTATGTTCAGCCATGGTTTTGGTACGTCGACCATTACGTGGTGCTAGAACGAGACTTGGCATTTATTCAACATGGATAGTAGGCGGATATTTAGGGGTGTCAGAACGGTGCGGATCAGGTGTCTTTGAACGGTTCTGATCCGGAGTCAGGTCATCAACTGGAGGATCAGCTACATCTTGCTCGAGCTCTAGAGATACCTCAGCATTAAATGCTGACAGAATTTCGTATGGAAAGCCAGGGAAATTCCATTGACCGTGAGGAATAATTTCTTGAAACATCGATTCCACCACAACATCTCTATTCTTCACATATCCAAAGAAATTACGGATGTCACCGTATAAATCATGCAGGTGAGTCTGACTCTGTATCACAGCTTCCTCGAGAGCAAGCAATCTTACCTCGACATTTGATTGAGTAGTACCTATAGATTGCTCATGAACAGTGTCTTTAGACTTGGGATTTTCAATTCCCAATAGCAGTTGTAACCTAGCCCTAGTAATGCCCGATAATCCAGGTAAAATTTCATCAAAAGCATTTTTATTGACCTTTTTCTTACGACACAAAGTAGTAATTAAGTTAGGAAACACTAAAGCACTTGCCTTTTTACCCAAATAGTCATGAACTTGATGAACAATAATACGTCCAACATCAATAGGACGAGATACCATTATCGAGTGTAAAAGCAGTAAGCGAGAAAGTGATACCGTTGTATTATGAGAAGTGGCATGAGTTTATGCTTAAGGAAGTGATTCCATAACTTGGCACGCGACTGATGATGCTCCCGGTTGATCGAGTATCTATTGGTTTGGCGGCCATTCCACTCAGTGTTTGTAAAGCATAAGTCCTCAAGAGTTCCATCGTAGGTGGTGCTATTGACCTTATTTTCAAACATGGCATGTCGGTCCTCCACATCCTGCAAATGATAATACTGATTAATCGCATAGGGTGTAAATCGAATCTGTTTATCTCGCACAAATATGGCATGTTGGTTTGGCTTGGAAATATTTGCAGAAAACTCCTTAATTAACGAGTCATTCACCGAACCCGGATGCCTTGCAAATTTCTTCCATTTGAGTGGCGTGACGATGTCCACTATGTCGGGACCAAAGCCACCGTCGGTCTCCTCAGTAAAAATTAAACCCAACTCAAAGAAGAGTTTTCGGTTTTTGAAGTTTTGAAATCGAGCCTTGGCTTCCTCGTTCTCGAACTATTGGAAAGTGGAACCTTCGGTTGCATCCGGTCTTGTGCGCACCATTTTCAACGGTTGTGAAGTAAGAAAAATGGAAAATGAAGTAGCTTTTGAAAGCTTTGAGGAGTTTTGGCTATGGAGAAAAAGAGTGAAGAAGATGAGGAAATAAAAGTGAAAAAGTAAAAGTTAAAATGAGATAGAAAAAGTTAAGGATGAAAGAGAAAATAAAAAGTTAAAAATTTGAGAGGGAAATGGGGTGATGGGACGGTTAAGAAATGAATGGATGGGGAAGGAAAATAAAACAACCAAAAGTAATGATAGTGATAGGAAAAACTTGAGGAAAGAGAAAAAGAAATGTCAGAAATAAAATAAATTAAAAAGAAACAAATAAAAAGAATATTTATCCAATTAATGCGTTGTCCTTTCCTCCCTTTGGTAACCGCTCCTTGCACGGTTTGCAGCACTGTGGTCCCCACGAATCAAATAAAAAATTATCTACAAAATAAAAAAAAATTAAAGAAAATATTAAATTTAAAATTTTTATTTATGAACAGAAACAAATTCAATGTCGTGGCATCGAAATTTGGTTTTCCTTGGGGTACTCTTCAATATCGTGCAGATGCAAAACTGCCTTTTTGTACGGTGGTAGAGCTCTAGTTTAGGTGGAGGCTGGCCATTAACTTTGAAGATCATCCCATCTGTATTTTTAATGTCAACAGCTCCATGGGGGTAGACATAATGCACCTCAAATGGCCCTGACCATCGAGATTTGAGCTTTCCAGAAAAGAGTTTAAGTATGGTGTTATAGAGCAAGACTTGTTGGCCCACATGAAAATGTATTGACATCAGTTTCTGGTCATGCCACTTCTTGGTTTTCTCCTTGTAGATCCTAGCATACTCATATGCTTGTACTCTAAACTCTCCTATTTCATTAAGTTCATGTAATCTCTGTTCCCCAGCTAGTTGAGCATTAAAATTCAATCGCTTGATGGCCCAATAAGCTTTATGTTCAAGTTCAACCGGGAGATGACAAGCTTTCCCATATACCAGCTTAAAGGGAGACATCCCCAAAGGAGTCTTGAATGTTATTCTATAAGCCCAAAGTGCTTTATCCAACTTTGGCTACCAATCCTTACGCCTTGGGTTCACCACTTTCTCTAAAATCTGCTTGATCTCGCGATTGGATATCTCAGTTTGGCCATTTGTTTGAGGATGATATGCTGTGGCAATCTTATGTCGAACTTCATATCTCTTCAGTTCCTTGGTAGTCAACTTGTTATCAAAGTGGGTTCCCTTATCACTTATGATAGCACGAGGTACTCCAAACCGAGTGAATATATATTTGTGGAAAAAGTTGAGTACAGTCTTAGAGTCATTCCTTGATGTTGTTATTGCTTCTACCCACTTTGACACATAATCCACAACAAGCAAGATATATAGATTTCCTCCAGAATATGGGAATGGTCCCATGTAATTGATGCCCCAAACATCAAATAGTTCTATCTCCAAAATATTTTGCAGCGGCATCTCATGTCGTCTGGAGATGTTTCCAGTCCGCTGACATCGATCACAAGCTTTATAAAATGCATGGGCATCTCTGAACAGAGTTGTCCAGTAAAAGCATGATTGCAGGACCTTAACAGTAATCCTTGCTCCACCAAAATGGCCTCCACATGAGGCTGAATGGCAATGGCACAAAATGTCGCATTGTTCCTCTTTGGGTACACATCGTCTAATGAACTGATCAGCACAATACTTGAACAAATATGGCTCTTCCAAAAAATAGTGCCTTGCATCATTCTTGAACTTTTTTTTTGGCCTGAATATCTAAATCAAATGGCATAATTCCACTAACAAGAAAATTAACAAGATCAGCGTACCACGGGATTGCCGCGCCATGTAAAATTTTCTCATCAAGAAATTCCTCTTGGATATCTACAGTGTCATGGCATTCAGAATTGTTCTTTAGCCTAGATAAGTGATCAACAACTTGATTTTCAGTTTCTTTTCTATCTACCACCTCTAAGTCAAATTCTTGCAAAAGTAACATCCACCTAATAAGTCTAAGCTTGGCATCCTTTTTGTTTACTAAGTATTTTATAGCCAAATGATCAGTGTGAACAATAACTTTAGTGCCTATTAGGTAAGGTCTAAATTTATCAAAAGCAAATGCCACGACAAGTAATTCTTTCTCAGTAGTGGTGTAGTTCAATTGTGCTTCATTTAAAGTGCGGCTAGAGTAATAATTAACACAAAAAAGTTTACCTTGTCGTTGCCTTAAAATAACTCATACGATATAATCGCTTGCATCACACATCAGCTCAAATGGTGATGTCCAATCGGGAGAAACTACAATGGGTGCCGAGATCAATCTTTACTTCAGCTAAGTGAATGCGTCGAGGCATAATTCGTCAAACACAAAGGGTTGGTTTTGTTGAAGAAATGTGCACAAGGGCTTAGAAATCTTGGAGAAGTCTTTGATAAATCGTCTATAGAATCCAGCAGGTTCAAGAAAACTTCTTATACCCTTGACAAAAGTTGGTGGTGGCAACTTTTCAATCACTTCAATCTTCTCCTTGTCTACCTCAATACCCTTGTGTGAAATTTTGTGGCCTAATACAATGCCTTCAGTCACCATGAAGTGACATTTTTCCCAATTTAAGATAAACTCAGCCTCCTCACATCTTTTGAGAACTTTTGCTAAATTATCGAGGCATCGTTCAAAATCGTCCCCACAAACAGAAAAATGTCCATAGAAATTCTAGAAAATCCTCAACATGTCTGAAAATATAGCTTGCATACAATACCGAAATGTTTTTGGGGCATTACAAAGTCCAAATGGCATCCTCCTAAAGGTAAATGTGCCATAGGGACAAGTAAATGTAGTTTTTTTCTTGGTCCTCTGGTGCAATGGCAATTTGATTGTACCCCGAATACCTATCCAAAAAGCAATAGAATGCTTTGTTGGCCAATCAATCCATCATTTGGTCGATGAAAGGTAGAGGAAAATGGTCCTTCTTTGTAGCTTTGTTGAGTTTTCGATAGTCCCTGCATATCCTCCATCCGATAATAGTACGAGTGGGTAATATCTTATTGTCCTTATTAGTAACCACTGTCGTGCCTCCTTTCTTCGGAATATATTGGATAGGGCTTACCCATGAGCTATTCGAAATAGGGTAATTCACTCCAACATCAAGCCATTTCAGAATTTCTTTCATCACCACTTTCTTCATAATAGGGTTGAGTCTTCTTTGTGGTTCGATTGAATTATCGTGATAATCTTCAAGCAAAATCTTGTGTATGCAGATCGTGGGACTAAGGCCTTTCAAGTTTTCCATCGTCCAACCAATTGCTTTCTTATGTTGCATCAATACACTTAACAAACTTTGCTCTTGGTTAGCACTAAGGTTAGCAGAAATAATCACCGGTAAAGTTTCATCGCTACCTAAGAACATATTTAAGATGCCCTGGCAAAGTTTTAAGCTCTAAAGTAGGTGCATGCAATAACGAAGGCTTAGGAGGAATAAATTCATCAAAATTCAGAGGTTCAAAATTCATACCTGATCTAACTTGTAGTAAGCTAGATTGCTCCTCCAAAATTGGGAAGTTGTCGGACTCTACTAAGCTTTCATCGTCCACCCAATATTCATTTCCTGCTAGCTGAATGAAATTGTTCTGGCAAAAATGTTCAGTCTCTTCTTCAATCACTGAGTTCAATTCAGAAATATCTTGGCATTCTTCATTGTCATCAACATATTTGAGCGTTCGAAACACATTGACAGTCACACACTGATCAACCACTCTCATGGTGAGTTCACCTTTTTCACAGTCTATCAATATACGTCCAGTGTCTAGGAAAGGTCTTCCCAAAATAATGGGTGCCTTGGTATCAACTTCGCAGTCCAAAATTAAGAAGTCGACTGGAAACAAAAAATTATCCACCCTTATTATAACATCCTCGACTATCCCTTTAGGTTTCGCATGGGATCTGTCGGCAAGTTATAAAATAATCGAGGTGGGTCGCGCATCTCCTATGCCAAGCTTCAAGAATATAGATTTCGCCATTAAGTTGACACTTGAACCAAGATCACACAGTGCCTTTCCAACGAAATTAGCTCCAATCGAACAAGGAATAATGAAGCTTCCCGGATCATTTTGCTTTGGCGGTAACTTACTCAATGAAGAACAAAAATTTGTTGTTGTGGCAATTGTCTCTTCTTTTCTTTTCTTGGTACAGATTTCCTTCAGAAATTTGGCATACAATGACTTCTGTTCAATATCTTCCAAGAGAGGTACATTGACATGGAGCTGATCAAGAATGTCCATGAACTTTTAGAACTGAACTTTATCATTATGCTTCTTCAATCTTTGCGAGAAGGGTGGTGGAGGTCTAGCTTCCTTAACTGCAGTAGTAGGAATTGCTTTTGCCTTGGCATCAGAATTTGGTGCCTTAGTTGAATCCTCATTCTTTTCATTCTCAACAATAATATCATCATGTAATTCAGCTTCACCACTTTAAGTAGTGGGAGTAGAGTCATCGTGTTGTGCCCTACTAGCTTTGACTTGTTGATTGATTGTGTTCCACTCCTAAGAGTTAACACATTGCAATGTTCCTTTCCATGCCCTTTAGTGACTTTAGTATCACTTGGCAAACGTCCTTGCTGACGATCTTGCAATGCCATAGCAATCTGACCAACTTGATCTTCCAAACCTCTCAGAGACAAGCTATGGCTTTGAAGTAAGGTGCCTTGACTATGAAGTAAATCTCATTGATTCTTAATTGAAGTAGAATGGTCTTGCAACATTGTCTTCATAGTAGATACAAACTCTTGAATAATAGCTTCCAAGGAACTCATGTTTGTTGAAGTTGAAGCTCTTTTGTTGACATTATGCCATGGCATAGCATTTTGGTAACTTTGAGGCTCATTATGGTTCTGCTGCCTTGTAGGTTGACTAGCATTGTGGGCTCTTTGATTTCCCCATGAGAAATTTGGATGTTGGCGCCATCTAGCATTATAAGTGTTAGAGTAAGGATTGGTGTTGCCTCGATTGTAATTTCCTACAAAGTTGATGGACTCATGGTTGGTCAAGCATTCACTCTCATGTTGATTCCCTTGGCATAACAGACATGCCAAACTAGTTGCTTTCACTTCCTTTACCTCAGTAGAACGTTGTAAGTTTTTTAGCATATTCGTGATAGTTGAGAGTTGAACGAACACCGAATCCTTGGTATCTAACTCTAATGCCCCAGGTGTTCTCCTCCCACTCCCAAGTCTTGAGGAATGAAACTATTAATCATTGTTAGAAATTATGTCCAAGATAGCAAGCGCCTCTGTAGGTGATTTATCCAACAATGTCCCATTTGTCGAGGCATCAAGTAACATCCTCGTGGGTACATTGACTCTATTATAGAACATGACTACTTCAGTCCAATCGTGAAAACCATGATTTGAACACTACCGAAGAAAACTCTTGTAACGGTCCCATCACTCATACGTGGATTCGTCGTTGCCCTGGTGAAAAGATGCTATGTCATTTCTTAGATGTGTATTCATGTTCGGTGGGTTATACCTCAATAAAAACTCTTGCAAAAATCAGCCCACAATTTCATCAAACCAGATGATACACCACTCAACCAAGCCCTTGCTCGGTCACGTAATGAATACGGAAACAACTTTAATTTCAAAAAATCCTCATGCAGTTCTTCTTGGCGAAAAGAATCCCAAACTTCCAAAAAATTACAAATGTGCTTCCTGACATCTTCATTTGGCATAACCCTAAATTGCCCAATGGAATTCAACATGTTGAACATGACTGGTTTCAGCTCGAAATATGTAGCTTGAATTTAAGGTGCCACAATTCCAGGATTCAGATCATCCAACATCGGATTAAAAGTGATCAAGAATAACATGCGTCCTACCAACTTGATCAGCATTGTTAAATGACGTGGCATTCGGATTTCCTTCATCCAGATTTAAGTGAAAAAGACCTTAAAAGTAGACTTTTTAGAAAGTTAACAGAGATCTTGTCTGTTTACCGGATAAAGATCATCATCAAATCTAGAAAATACCCTATAAAGATCCAAGAGATTGTGTTTTCGGCAAACTTGATGAAGTTTCCCTTCGATGAATTTGAAATCATTTTAGGCATGGATTGGTTTTCTTCACATTATGGATGGGTCGATTGTCGTAAGAAACGCTTTTTTATAAAAGATGTCGAAGTTTCAGAAATCGTAGTGATCGGCAAAAGAGCGAATTCACCATCAAATGTGATATCAGCCATGACTGGAAGGAAAATGATGTCGAAAGGATGTATAGCTTTTCTAGACAATGTGATAGATACTCGAATTTCGGAGGTTAGAGTAAATGATATTCCCATGGTTATAGAATTTTTGGACATTTTTTCTGAGGAGTTACTGGGATTGCCTCCTGACCGTGAGGTAGAATTCAGGATTAAGGTTTACCCAAGTACCAAACCTGTTTCTATGGTTTCATATAGGATGGCTCCAACCGAATAGAGATAGTTAAAGACCCGACTATAAGAGTTACTCGATAAGGGGTTTGTAAGACCCAGTGTTTCTCCTTGGGGAGCACCTATGCTGTTTGTGAAAAAGAATGACGGGTCAATGCTATTATATATCAATTATCGCCAATTAAATTATGAGGATTGATGATATGTTTGATTAATTGAAAGGAGCAATGATGTTTTCTAAGATAGATCTAAGGTCGGGGTACCATCAACTAAATATAAAAGAGGATGATATTTCAAAGATAGCTTTTCTGACTCGGTATGGGCACTATGAATTTATAGTGATGCCATTAGGTTTGACTAACGCACTTGCGACATTCATGGACTTAATGAACCGAGTATTCCAACTGTACTTGGATTAATTCGTGGTGATATTTATAGATGATATTTTGGTATATTCCAAGTCAAGAGAGGAACATGATCCTCATCTTCGACTAGTTCTTCATACACTCTACGAGAAGATGTTGTATGCCAAATTGTTAAAGGGCGAGTTTTGGTTAGCCAAAGTTGTTTTCCTTGGTCACATCGTCTCCACAGAAGGCATAAGAGTAGATCCTAGAAAGATCCAAGCTATAGTGGATTGACAATCCCCAAGGAATGTTTCTGAAGTTTGAAGTTTCTTGGGACTTGCTGGTTATTATAGAAGGTTTATGAAGAACTTCTCAATGTTAGCTTTGCCGCTAACTAAGTTGTTACAAAAGGATATGCCATTTATCTAGACGGAGAAATTTCAAGAAAGTTTTGAAAGGCTTAAGAGAATAGTAATAGATACCCCCGTTTTGGTATAACCAGACTCAAGAAAAGACTGTTGTTTTCAGTGATGCATCCCATAATGGACTGGATTTTGTACAGATACTAGGTGGAAAAGTTGTGGCTTATGCCTTAAGACAGTTGAATAATCATGAGAAAAATTATCCGACTCACGATTTAGAATTGGCAGCCAATGTGTTTGCATTGAAAATCAGGCGTCATTATCTGTATGGTGAACGGTGTCATATTTATACAGATCACAAGAGTCTAAAGTACTTGTTGACTCAGAAAGAACTAAACTTGAGGTAAAGAAGATGGATCGATCTTTTAAAGGATTATTATCTAATTATCGATTATCATCCCAGAAAGGCGAATGTGGTAGCGGATGCACTGAGCCGAAATTTTTTTACCTCTCTACGGGCCTTAGATGCGCATATGTCATTAAAAGAAGATGGTGCCTTGGTTATTGAGCTTAATTTAAAGCTAATGTTTTTGGATTTGATAAAAGAGCTACAAAGTCAAGATGAGAAATGCTTAGCGAGAATGGCACAAGTCGAAAAGAATGATACCAAAGACTTCGAAATAAGAGTGGATGGATATCTATATTATCGGGGAAGACTTTGCATTATCGATAATGATTAATTGAAAAAAGATATTCTTTATAAAGCACATTATAACCCTTTGACAATGTATCTAGGCGGGAATAAGTTGTATCAGTATTTAAAAAGTTTTCATTGGTGGCCTGTTATAAAAAGAGTTGTATCGGAGTTTGTGATAAAATGTTTGACTTGTCAGCAATTAAAAGTTGAAAATCAAGTACCCTCCAGATTGCTTCAACCGATATCCATTTCTGAGTGGAAGTGGGAGCGAGTAACCATGGATTTTATTTCAGGGCTACCTTTATCACCAGTAAAAAAGGACTTCATATGGGTAATTATAGATCAATTGACCAAGACAACTCATTTTCCAGTTTGAGTAGATTACTCGATGGATAAGTATGCAGAGTTGTATATTAAAGAAATAGTCATATTACATGGAGTGCCTATATCAATAGTATCTAATTGGGATCCAAGGTTTACTTCAAAGTTTTGGAAGTCGTTACATAAGGAATTGGTACTCGATTGAACTTCAGCATAACTTTCCATCCACAGACAGATGGGCAGTCAAAATAAGCTATCCAGATACTTGAGGATATGCTAAGGGCATGTGTGATTGAGTTTAAAGGATCATGGGCAAGGTATTTGTCTTTAGGGGAATTTGTATATAATAACAGTTATCAATCGAGCATTAAGATGGCCCCGTATAAAGCTCTATATAGGAGAAAGTGATGAACACCATTAAATTGGTTTAAACTAAATGACCGAGACCTAGTTAGGTTGGAATTGATTAAAAAATGGAGAAGAAAGTAAAGACTACTAAGGCAACCTAAAGATAGCCTCTGATCAGCAGAAATCTTATGCTGATTTGATGAAGGTGTCAACTTGGAGGGAAGTTTTGAGATTTTGACGTAAAGGAAAGCTGAGTCCGAGATTCATTGGACCTTATGAGATCATGAAAAAAGTCAGACCAGTAGTATATCAATTAGTTTTGCCTCCGGATATGGATAAGACCCATAATGTTTTTCATGTATCGATGCTCAGAAGATATTGATCAGATCCATACCACATTATAACACCAGAGAAGATAGAGATCCGATCAGATTTAACCTATAAAGAAGAACTAGTGCGGATCCTATCTAGAGAAATCAAGGAATTGAATAACAAGAAGATTCCTTTAGTTAAAGTACTCTGGAAGAATCATAAGGCTGAAGAAGCTACTTGGGAAAAAGATGAGGACATGAGAATACAATTTACATACCTTTTCATTCCATGTATTTATTTAAATTCAAGGTCAAATTTTCCTAAAGGGGAGAATTGTAATACCCCAAATATTAGATTAGGGACTATATTAAAAATATTTAAAAATTTAAGATTTATTTGAATAAGTGGTAAAAGATGAGAAAATTATTTGGAATAGTGCTTAGACTAATTTGTATCAATAGATAAATTTAGAGGGCACTTTGGCCTTTTAAGAGGGAGAATGAATTTAAAAGTATATTTTTATTAGGGATTTTAAATAGGGGAAAAGAGGAAAGTATGCCATTTTCTACTCTTCTTCTAATTCTTCACGTGGGTAGTGTTCTCCTCTATGGTATAAGGTAAACTTCAATTTGTTAGTTATTCCTTTAAATTTTGGGTTACTTTTGTAACATTAAGTGATATATAAGCTTAAGGAAGGATTAAAGAAGATTAAAACTAAGTGGTGGATGTTTTATAGGAGATTTCGAGAAATGGGTTTTTGAATGATATGCTGATATATGAGTTTTTATTGAGGTTTATTAGTATAATTTACTTGTCAAAGGATTGAATAAGAGATTAGAAGCATGAGATATGATTAAAAACATGTTTAGAAAAATAATATGATTCTTAAGTTGAGATGTTCCATGAAGATATTAGATGTTAAAGGTGGAAAAATGAAGTAAAGTTTGTCGGGTTAAGTAAAGACGAGTTTAATTGTATTGTTGGGGGTAAAAGTATAAGATTAAAGGGGAAAATTAAGTGAAAATCGATCTGAAAAATGGTAACTCTGGGCAGTGGTATCAGTACTAATAGAACAGTACCGATACTATAGGTGTAAATAGGCAGAAATGTGACGAACAGTATCGGTACCGGTATAAGTGGTATCGATACTGATGGGGTATCGATACTAACAAAGGGAAGTATCGATACCGTTGATCCAAAATGTCAAAATGGTATCTATACTGAAATGGAGTATCAGTACCATAGTATAGTAGTATCGATACTGAGAGAAGGGTATCATACCATGCAACACATAATATATAAATGGTATCGATACTGAAAGGAGGTATCGGTACCATAGTATAGAAGTATCAGTATCAGGTAGTAGTACCGATACTATTGAGCTTGGAACTGCAAGATAAGTTGAAATTGTTATAGAAATTGAAATAATGATACTTTTGAATATTATTAAAGTATAATGTTAAGGAGTATACTAACATTGGTATGTTATGTGTACTTAATAGGATACTTGTATAGATCATAACCAAGCTTCTGAATCTAGCAAGAAAAGAGGGAAAGATAAAGTTGTTGATTAGCTAAACATCTCTATATCTTATTAGCGGGGATTACCAGGTAAGTACATTTATTGTAATTACTTAAGATGAATAAGATTCACAATGATTCAAATTAGACCGTTTTAAAGTTAATGCTTGTTTTATAAAAATTAATATGTTATCATTATATGTATGGAAAGAATATTATGAATGAGTTTTTGAGTATGAACTGCTCTAAAACGAATTCATAACTAAAATGCATGAAATGATGCATTAAGGCATGAAAGGATGCCATAACTAAAATGCACGAACGTATGCATTTACGCATCAAAGGATGCGATAACTAAAATGCATGATGGATGCATTAAGGCATGAAAGGATGTCATAACTAAAATGCATGAATGGATGCATTAAGGCATGAAAGGATGCCATAACTAAAATGCATGAACGGATGCATTAAGGCATGAAAGGATTCCATAACTAGAATGCATAAATGGATGCATTAAGGCATGAAAGGATTCATAAAGGCATTAAAGGATGCCATAACTAAAATGCATGAAAGAATGCATTAAGGCATGAAAGGGTGCCATAACTAAAATGCATGAAAAGATGCATTAAGACATGAAAGGATGCCATAACTGAAATTAACGAATATTTACTAAAGAAAATGTACAAGATAGAAATGTATGTTGGACATACTAAGGATGCTTATGATAATAATATGAAAGAAGTTTGGTTTTAATAAGAGGGACTTATCTAATCCTTACGGATGATACGAATTAGTTTGAAATCAAATAACTATGATATACTTATGTATATCGTAATGTTCTTTATAATATTATGTCTCACTAAGTAAATGTTTAACATGTGTTATTTCCACACTTTGGTGAAAGCAGAGATTAACTAAATAAGGAGTGCAGTTGTAGCAGGGGTGATAATCAATTAAGGTTGTCTCATCAGTGATACTAAGACAATCTAGTTTATTTTGGAAAACTAATTTGGCATGTAATTAAAGTATTAAGAATGCTCTGAATTTTAATTAAGTGTAACTTTGTAACATATTACAATCAATGTTTTGCTTTATATTAAAAATGTTATGTTTTCATAAATCAAAAAATAAAATTTTATGGGTTTTCAACTAAGGAATAGTTTCAAAAGTAATGTGACATTTGTACCTTGTGTACGGAAAGGTATACGGGAAATGGGTGTTACAATTAATACAATAATTGGGATTACCATCCAATAAGGATGCACCAACCTATAAATAAGTAATTGGATCTATCATCCGTTATGGATACACCAATCTGTATTTCATATATTCAGTTATTCTTCCTCTTTACAAACCCAACCCAATGCAACATACATGATGAATGTCATAACAGTATGTATCGGTAATTCGTATATGTTTAATATGATTACAATAATAAAAAAAATGATAAGCGCATACATCTGCTCTCATTACTTATGGTCACACACATTATTTACACATACATATATAACATATCATCGATACTTAAACATATAACACGCATAAAACATACACATATAACATTTGTAGCACAAGTCAAAGAACACACATTTAGCAAGCCGTAAGGTCAACTAAATTATACAGTTTCCTTACTCGGTAACACTAGGATGAGATAACTCTGGTCCACTAATGTTTTCTCATTCAAGGTCAAGTCACCTTCAAACATAAACAACCATATATGAGTATATTTCTAAATGGTAATCATAATGGAAAGTCTAAATAAATAACAAAAATAATAAACAAAGGATTTCATGTTAGAATTTGGCAAAACATTCTGCAAAATTGGACCCAGGACGTCGAAAAAGGTAGGGTAGAGGTCTTCAAGTAAAAGTCAATGATGAACAAGTCAAAGGCAACTGGTCAACGGTTAGGTTAGTTCAAATGGGTCAATAGTCGAGTCGGGTTACACGAATCAACTAGTCCAATCTGGGTGATTTGATTAAATGGTTTTGGATAATTTGTTTAATGGTTTAACCGATTAAACATGTTATGCTTCCAAAACTCTTCCACATGTGCAGCAGCTGCGCGTGTGGTGCGTGGACGGTCTCTAGTGGTCGATATTCCACCAAAAACTTCACAATATAAAATAAAAGTATTTTAAACCACTTACCAAACTAATATTATGACGGAGTACGACGGAGATGGACTATCTTGAACGATCGAAACGTCATCCCCTTCGAAATCCCACACGCCAGCAACATTGCTAGATCCAGGACCACTGTTCAACATCGAGATGAACTTGTTACTGACGGCAGTGAGTCTCTTGGCAGTCGGTAAGGTAGAAGAATAAGGAATAATCGAATTTAAGATGAGGATTTTGAGAGAGAGAGAGAGAGAGAAAAATGGCTAGGAGGGAAAACAAACCAAAAAAAGAAAAATTCAAATAGGGGAATTTTGAGTTTTAACCTAGACTCATGGGCTAATTATGCCATTAGCCCCTACACTATTGAGAACTCACCAAAAGGCATAGAAATTTTGTGAACTTTGTAATTTAATCCTAATTTTAGGGGTGTGACAATATATCCATCAAACCATGTTTATACTTTCCCAGTCAAGTATATTGTAGCTAACTTGAGTTTTTAAAATTCAGGAATAGTAAGGATAGAAAACTATATTTGACATTTTTTTATCCAACTCTTAGGATTGGTACCATCAAAAAATTGAAGCTCAAATTTTGACCTTGGAATGAACATATTATTGTTACTATTTGATTGATTTTTCTCTACTAACCCAAAATTTTAATAGTTGAAGGTTCTGTCATATCACAAGTACTTCCTACTATATTAAATTATTGGATATTGTTTGGCTTAGTCTAATTGTTTTGAAGCATTTCAGGTTTGGAAGCTATTATCTTTGGCTCTTCTAGTTTTAGTTAACATTTTTCATGCCCATCAATAACAGTAACTTGCAAAGTTCTCTTACGTTCAGATCTATCACAAATCTTACTATCCATTTTCTGACTGCTGATAGGAGTAGGTTGCATTGTCTCCTCCATCGCTTTGAATTCAAGTTTACTATGCATTGCAAATATCCATGTGTTCTTTTATTCGGGCTTGCAAGGAAACAATCTCTCGTTCCAGTTTCTCTTTTGATCTTCCCACCATTTTGGAACTCTAGTTTTATGTTTTTCTTCATGTGAAAGTTCTTGTAATTCTGGTTACTTAGTCTCAATCTTTTTTGGTGATTTTTTGGTTTTACCCAGTTTGCAAATAGATAAATTAAACCGTTCTTTGATTACATAATGTAACTATTTAAGTAGAAATGATAAAGAAAATAGAAGAAGTAGACTCAGAAGGAAATGCTCATATATTTCTTATTAAAGAAAATCGGACATAAAGAATATCTATGTATATGACTTGTGCGTAGTATTAATATTGTTGTATGGACAGCTGGAATAACAAACATAATCATTGTATAGAATTAATTATTCACTACAAGTAATTAGGTCTCCTTAAGTATGTCTCTAGCCCATTTAATTCATTTATTTTGATGGCCTCATTTACTAGCCCCATTTATTTCTTCTTGGGTCAGGTGATCTCTTGTCCAGCCCGGTTTCACAACATCCTCCATAATGTCATTTTGCTCTTTGACTTTGACTTCTTCGTTCTCTTCAATTTTCCCGTCAAACCCTAATTTCAGCCTTTTCCCTCTCCAAATTCCTAATTCCTCCATGTATATGATAATAACCTGTAAAATATAGCCCCAAAGATGTTTGAAACAAGAAAAAGAAACAAAGCCATAAAACCAAAAAAAGAAGGATCACTAAATAATAAGGCAGACTTAATGGTCGGACGCGTGTCCGATTGCTCAATTTGGAACAAAGGAGGAAGCACACAAATGGGGAAGTCAGAGAGAAACAAAAATGTTGTAATCATCATTTTTCTACCTATTATTATCATTGTTAAACTAAAGAACAACTAAAACCCAACCTAAAACACAATCAAAATCCAACTAGAACCTAAACAACCCCCAACCAAAACCCAGCCTTAATAATAGAAACAGGACCGACCCGGAGCTCAAACCAGGACCCGACCTCATGCCTAAATTAAACCCAACCCGGGCCTAACCCAAACCCTAGGGTAATCGCCCGCAATACCCCAATCATCAACCATTTTTTCTGCCCCAATGCCATAAGAATACTCCACGCACGCCACTACCACCCAAATTCCTCACTCCACGCAATTACATAAAAAACAACTAGCAACAAAAGAAAATGTTATTATTGATTTTTCTTTGTAAATAGGTATAAAACCTAAACACAAACACTACAAAATCTCTTAGTTTTTCATACTGTCCATAAGCAATAAACATTTTCAAGGTTATTTTTATTCTCCTTTTTATTTCGAGTATTAATAAATCTGTTTTTTTTCTTGTTAGTTACGAATATCAGTAGAAAGGATTTTTTTTTAGTTTTTCAAGAGTAAAAAAACTTTTCTGGTTTTCAAACAAAATCGTAAATAACAAAAAAGGAAAGAACGAGTTTTAGTTTCAGAATAACCGAAAAGAAAAAAGCAAAAAAAAATGTTTTTTAGTTCGAATAAGTAATTACATCCAAGATTTTTTTCACAATAAAAAATAGAAAATAAAAAGAAAAGATTTGCGTTTCCCTAAGTCATGAAAGGCTTCGACGGAGGTCGTGGAGTTTGCGGAAACCGAAAGGTCTAGGGGGTTTTTGAAGTTTCTTAAGAGTGTTTTTCAATGTTTCTAGCTTTAAATAAGTGCCTAGGTTATTAGATCTAGGTTTCTAGGTCCTTTAAGGTAGTTTGGGTGTTCCGACCGCTGTGTGTGGCGGCTAAAACGACGGTCGGAGAGGGGCTCGAGGCGCCCAGTAGTGGGTCGGTTGAGCGAGAAAAGAGAGATATGAGAGCATTTTGGTTTTTATTTTGAAATTCCGGTTAAAATGAAATGCAAGAGGAAAAAAATGGTATACATAGATATAGTTTAGGGGGAAATAACGCATAGGTCCCATGACTTTAGGCGTGTTTTTACAAAATAATCACAAGTAGGGATCAAAATTGATATTTACCCATTTCCATGTATACTTTACAATTTTTGATTTATTCACTTTTTAGTCCCTCTAACTTTAGTGTTTTTTACATTCTGGTTATCTATGAGAACCGAAGCCGTTATTTTTCCTTTTCTTTGCATGTTATATAATTTTTTGGTTATTTAATTTTTAGTTCCTATATGTTTAACGTGTTTTTACACTTTAGTCATATGTAGTGACTTTTTAAATTTTGTTTTAATTTGTATGGACTCATTTTGTAATTTTTCCATTTTAGTTTAATAGGTTATTTTATGCTTAAATAAAACGTCTATTTAGCTTTTAGTCCCTAAAACTTCAGCGTGTTTTTGCATTTTAGTCCCTAAACTATTTTTATTCCTTTTAGATTTAGCCATTAAGCTTTAATACATTTTAATTTAGCTATTATTACATGTTTAATTTATTTTTTTTATATTTGTAATTTGGTATTCATGCAATTTGATCATGATATTTATTTTTATTTTTTATGTTATTTTTCTACTTATTTATTTATTTAATTAGGTTTATTAGTTGATTTGATATTTCGTAGTTTTTTATATTAATTAGACTATGGATTTCGTTCTTAGATTAGGTTAATAAATCAAATCGGACTTAGAAATTAGGATGGCACCCTAGTTTTATTTGGGAGCAATTCGAGTCGAGTTTTGGGATGATCTATATCTTTGGAAGCATTGTTTAGACCAGGTAATCCGATGATGTGTTGTTGAAAGCAAGGTAAATTCAATTTTAAAAAAATTCATTCTTATTCGTGTGGTGGCCATTTCGGACCAAAGCAGACTGCTCACAAAATTCTTGAATATGGGTTCTTTTGGCCTCATATTTTTCGTGATTGTTACTTATTTTGCAAATCATGTGATAAATGTAGGCGTGCAGGTAATTTGACGTGAAGAAATGAAATGCCCTTTAATCCTATTCATATATATGAAATTTTTTATGTTTGGGGACTCGATTATATGGGTCCTTTTGTTTCTTCCTTTGGCACTTGTTATATAATTTTATCATTGACTATGTTTCAAAGTGGGTAGAAGCTAAAGCCACTTAAAACAATGATGCTAAAACTACTGTTCAGTTTCTAAGAATTTGTATTTTTCCAGGTTTGGCACACCAAAAGTGATAATAAGATATTGTGGCACGCACCTCATCAATCGTGTAATTGATGCTCTTATATCCATGGCTTATCATCCGCAAATGAACGGACAAGAAGAAATATCAAACTGTGAAGTGAATATAATTCTTGAAAAGATAGTCAAGCCGAATCGCAAGGATTAGAGCTTAAAATTAATTGATGCCTTATGGGCTTATCAAACTGCATCTAAAGGACATATTAGCATGTCACCATATTTCCTTGTATTCAGTAAGCCATGTCATTCTCCAGTCGAGTTGGAACACAAAGCATATTGGGTTGTAAAGCAATGCAATATGGAGTTGGAAGCGGTTGACGAAGCACGAAAGTTGCATATACAGGAACTTAAGGAAATTCAGAGAGATTCTTACGACAATGTAGGGATATATAAAGACAAAACAAAAGAATTTCATGATCAAAAAATTGCTTTTAAACATTTTTATGTCAAAAAAAAATTCTTATTTTTAATTCAAAGTTGAAGCTTTTTGCAGGTAAACTTCTATCGAAGTGGAGTGGACCTTATACGGTAACTAAAATTTTTCCTCATGGCACAGTCCACTTGAAGATGATTTGGGTACCCAATTTAAAGTCAATGGACACAGATTAAAATTGTATTATGTGAATAGTCAGGCTTGCTTAATTGAAGATCTCGACTTGGAAGAACCTGTAGTCTGAATCAAGTCATCGAGCTAACGACGTTCAACAAAAATGATTCGTGGGAGGTAACCTATTGTTTTTAATTTCGCTGGATTTTTATTCTTATTTTATTTAATTTCGACTAAGTAAGTTTCATTTAATTTTTTTTTATTTTCGAGGGACCAAATGTTTTTATTCAAGCTTAAACTATGAAGGTTCGCACAAATTTTATTCGAACAGTACAAAAATCAGACCCTATGAGCAGTAAAAATTGCACAAAGCATTAAGAAAAATCCGTTCCAAAGTCGTGCACACCGTTTCTTTAAATGTGGCGCATGTTATCATTCCCCTTGATGGTCGGTGCATATTAGCGAATCCCAAATCACTTTTTCCCCTTTTGTGAGACAATCTGCTGCCGCACATTTCATCGCCTCATCTTATTTCTTTTCTTTTCCCTAAGGTCCCACCTCTATCCTTATCACTTTCTTTTTAAATTTTAAACACTTTTTAGTTTTTTCTTTATTTTATTATACCCAACTTCACTCTAATTAAAATACCCCCATGTGCCCTTTAAACACACAAAAAATCACTCTTCTCCAAACTGGTTACCTTCCCCCAAAAACCATCAAACCTTGCCTCTTCCCTACTATGCTAACCCTCGTCGGCCTCATCGTACCATCTCATTCGTGCTTCTATACGTCCGCTGCTACTCACGACGATACGCACAAGGAATCAACAGTATAATGACTCGAATTCTCTGCCTACCATCTTTCGGGGACACCGCCACCTCAATGCGCCATATTTTATCGCCATACCAAGTGACTCTGACTCTATTCCGCCGCCACCTTCTCCTCGCCTGACGTGAGGCCGAGGCCATGCACCAAATGCTCCACCCTCATCGTATCACTCGGTGTTTTCACCCACCGCTTCACTCCACCCTGGGCCGAGTACTACTCACCGTTCCTCTCTGCTACGCTCCCTGTCTCCATCGTTCTAGTCCATGCCAACTGTAGACACTTCTTCCTCTTATCTTTGAAAGTTGCCAATCCCGACGTGTTCCATGAATTCGGCGACATCAGATAATACACCGGAGGTAAATTCCACTCCTATTTCGATTCAACCATTGCTAATGTACCACTCGAATTATGGTTTTACAGAAGATTTCGATGCTTGTTTTCAGTCCCCATAACCATCTCCTGTAACCTCTAGTTCTCGGCATCAACCTGGGCATCCCACTTCACCGACCCATTCCTCAAGCCCAGGTGATTTCTTGCTCTTGGAAGTCCACCGCCTGCCTATGAGAATCTCGAACACAACCGACCAGGTTGATCGTATGTTGTCCGTGCCGAAGAGATTTTGGAAGGTTACTTACAATTCACTAATGATGAGTTGGTAAGTTTTGAGTCGATAAGACATCGTACGTTTCATGTAGGTAAATATATTTCGACTCGAACCATAAAAACTTTGCACTTACGTGAATCTATCCATGCTTATTTTGCTGCCATTGGTTGGATGTTATATCCAATGATTAATTGTGGCACGTTTTATTAACTTGTCCTTGAATTTTACGCCACTTTTACTTTTTCTCATAATCGTCTTATTAATGTTAACTCTCCTAATGTCGTTACATTTCGATTATGCGGAAACTATTTTTCAATGTCTATTTTTGAGTTTAATCTTGCTATGGGTTCGTGACAGATGTCACGAATCATGTGTATCTGACTGCTCTTCTTGATATTTCGTAGGATTTTGATGCCAATATGGCTTACGAGACATTTACCGGCTTGGCTAGCCATACGTTCAACGCTCTCTCAACTCAAGCTTATCTTATACACGACTCGGCCTTATGCTACATACATCAATTCCTTGCCTATAATTATTTCAGCCAAAATTACTCGTCTTCTTCCTTAAGCTAGGTTGAGCTTTTCTTTTTATTGTGTATGTCAGCCGGTCAGCGGGTGAACTTAGGATTTTGGTTTGCTCGGGCTTTGAGATCATTTTTCGGTACAATCGGCCACTTATCCTTGGCTCTTATATTACTCAGCTTTTCACAGCGCTAATTTTGATGTTACCAGTTTTACTTATGCTTTTTCTACAGATGACTTGGATGAGTGATGTTTGGACTCGATAGGCTTACTAGTTGGAACCCCAAGCGCACCATACTTTTTTCCACCTGGTGTCCTTACTCCTTGCATCGAGCAAGTTTTTGTTCGTCGTAATGCAACTCACTCACCACTTGCAGTACCTCGCCCGAATATGCAAACAAAAATGGATGAGGTCCACAGCCTTCTGCACACCATTGAGACAAACATTACTGTGTTTCTTTCATATCTTCGTCCCTGCGTCTCCTACTGTGGCTATGGCCGTGGTCGACAGTAAATTCGAGGAGTACTCTATTTCTTCTCTTGTATTTTAATTTTACGTTTTGGGGCAAAACACTTTAAGTGAGGGGGAGTAGAGTCTAGGTTGAATTTCCCTTTACTTATCTCTATATTTTAATGCTAGTATGTGTTGACTGGATTTGCAGAAAATTTCATTGAATTCCTTTGTCTTGTTGAATATTTTTTGTATGCCATGTTTGTTTCGAAACACATAATTGTTTAGGTTATAGTAGATAGCATGAATTGTGATCAAGTTAGATTTTTTATGATATTCTATGATTTTTTTGGTTGAAATGTGCTTAGATCAATGCATGAAAACAATTTGGTCAGATTTGAGCCTTTACGAGCATATCATTTTTCTCTCATTTTGTTGGATTGGGTGTGTCAAATTTGACATTTGTATTCTAGAACCTGTATTTTAATTATTGTCGAGATTACACATGAAAATGATGCTTAAAAATGATTTGGGAACTTTAGTATTAACCACTTTGTTTTCCCACTAACCTACCCATGCATTTTCCCCAGTAAACCACTATTGAGCCTATTTCCATTCTTTATTTTCACCATATTCATAAACCCTAGCCTTTTTATTTTATACCTCTTTTCTACCATTTTCAGGACAAGTGAACAATTTATCAGAGTATGACCATGCTCTAAAAATAGGAGAACTTTTTTATATGTTAGAAGGAATTCGTGTGAGAAAAAGAGTTCTTCTTTGTTTCGAAAAAATATAGCAGCATATTGAAAAAAAAGAGAAGTTGTTCGAAGACAAAAATGAAAAAATGAAAAAAGGTGGAAAAATAAAACAACAAAAGTACGGAACAGTCAAATTCAATTCGAAAGGAAAATGTGATGTTTGATGGTTATTGTCTTCTTATCTTGATGTACTTAGTTAATTGATGGAGTTAAACGTATTATTTGTAGTTCATTCTCTTGAATTTTTAGCCATATATTTAGTCTTTCCCCACCTTTACCTAAGCCCCGTTACAACCGATAAAAGACTCTTTGATTTATGCATCTTGTTCTTATTAATAGTGGAGATTTGATTTACTTGCAGGCTTATGGTAATGTAGTGTCGATTTTGACATTTAGTGTTTCTATACCCAAACACATTGAGTCATTTGAGTGAATCCCGGTAAGGTGTTGAGTTATGGGTATTGAGATTGATGAATGGATGGGTGTTATAATTGTATTTAACTTGTTCCAATTAGTGATGTTCAATTGATTGGTGTCATTACATGGATAATTATTGTGGTCTCTACCTTTCTTGCTCGAATGTGAGACTTTACAAAGAAAGGAAAATGTAATTTTTGGTTTATTTGATTATATCATACTTAAGGAAAAGCATGAGATAAGTGAGGGTGAATTTGATGAGTGTTCTAAACCGATAATATTTGATTGTTAAATCTTCGATCTTATGGATTTATTGTTGCTGATTTGGTTTTGCCATGCTTATTTTCGTGCAGGATCTTAATTTTCCATAATTAGTAGTAAAACGGGCGCATTCTGCTTTTTTTTTTATTATTTGTTCACTGCTAGAGACATGGGCATGACTCTGGGCATGATATCTGACGTGGCAGTTTCTAGAAGGTCCAATCAATAGTAGTTTTCTATAAGATCTAGTCAGTGCCTTCTGGAAGGTGGACGGGTAGAGATATCATACGATAATTTATTTTTAAATTTTAAAGTTTGAATTTAGAAAAACATTTGGAATTATCTTTAGGATTATTTTTATTTTAATTTCTATCTTTATCTCTAGATTTTTATAGGCTATAAATACCCTATTGGAGTATGCCTAAACACACAACTCAGAATTTACTCTTCTTATTATTTCTAGTTTCATAAAGTTCTCTCTTTTCTTTCTTTTCAATTTTATTTTAAGTTTTATTTTTAAACATGCTAAGTTTGACTTTTTTCAAGCTTAGATAATTTTCATATAAGCCAAGAGCTAAAGCGATGACTTAATTCCAACGTGAGAATTGAAAAGCACTTGAATAACTTTGAAATATCTCTCTCAATCTCTGAGCTTATTTTCAAAATCAAAACAGTTTTCAAAATCAAAGATTGACTTTGGTTAAGATGTTGATGCGATTCAATGTGTGGGAGGAAGGATCGGCTTATTGAAAGCACATTCGACTTCCTGGGAACATACTTGGCGAGATTGCCTTGCCAAGAGGAAATTGAGATCAGAATTAGTAGTTATTGAGACAACAATCCGAGTCGGTCTTAACGTACTTAAACGGTTATTAAAGTACGACAATTGATTTTGATCAAATCAATTTCCAAACCCAGAATCAAATATTGCCTTGGGTATTCGGTATACAAAGAAGAGTCATGAGGATTTCCCTTGTAGATAATGTAACTGACGTGAATCCCGAAGGAAAATCTAATCCGATGATCCGAAGGAAATTGAGTCAAAGCGAGGCTTGAGGTTGTTTTTACCATATTCATTTTCAGCTTTACATTATTTATTTTCTTTATTTTTACTTTAAATTGCTTTCTCTTATTCAATCCTTTTAATCAAAATTCCCCCTTTTTCTTTACTACTTATAGCCTGGTTTAAGCAATTCAAACAGAAATTTGAGAATTTTCTAAGTCCCTGAGGATCGACCCTTACATCTCTTTACTACATATTTCCTTTATTTATTAATCGAGAAGAATGAATTTATTCGACATCAAAACGACAGTTGTCATACAACAAATGGTTCTACAACAACAACAACATAGATGTTGTGTAGAAGAATATAAGATGCAGACTATTGGGGTTCAAGCTCAATTACTTTCATTGCAGCACGATTCCATGTTATCCTTATAAACCTTGCAAGCACTCAACAAGTCTCGCCATAATATTGGACTTTTCTTGAAACCCGAGGTGAGTATGAAGTTTTCAGCCTCTGCTAGCCTTCCATGACGACCAAAGAGTCAACAACACAGTAGTAATGCTCTACGCTAGTTTTAACACCATAATCTTTCATGCTTTCAAATTATCTGCAATAATTCGAAAGGTTAATCACATAGTTATTATGAATAAAAGATAAGAAATAAAATCTGCTTGGACAAAAACTTCTAAGTAGATTGGCATAAAACCAGTGCATATATTTACAAGTGTTCTATCATCTTCCTAAAACAATGTGTTATTCTATATAAAGCTAAAATAAGTCCCCAGTTTACTCAAGTTAGTTAATCATTAACTTCTAGGTACTAATAATTCCCTATTGTAAAAGATTGGGCAGCATGTAGATCGATTCATTCTAGAAATTTAAGGATGCAACCTATCCCTAGAACCCCTCACATCCTCATGCATGTATCATAAATACAAATGCACTTGGAAATGATAAAAGGGAGGGACCCATTGGCATACTTTAATCCTTCTTCGACTAGCCCAACATAACTACAAGCAGATAAAACTGCCACAAATGAAATCTGATTAGGCTGAATCCCGTGTTCCTTCATCAACCCAAAGAGGTTTAAAGCATTCCTAACGCATCCATGTTGTGCGCAGATACCGATCATCACTGACTAAAAAACGACATCATGATTCTTTATCTCTTGAAATGTCAGATTAGAATAATTTATTTTGCCACACTTTTCATACATGTAAATCTGTGAGTTTTGAACAATTCTGAAGTTCTAAAAGCCACTTTTCACAACATGTCCATGATCCTGCACACCAAATCTTGCAATTGCTAGATCTGCAGAGGCACTCAAAATGTTTGAGATAGTGAATTCATCTGGTCTTCCTCCACAGGTCAATAGTTCATAAAAGAGACTCGATGCACTTTCAAATTACCCATTCTGAATATAGTCAGCAATCATGGATGTCCACAAGACAATATCTCGTGTGGATGTTGATCTAAAACATTTCAATCCATCTTCAGTTGATCCCATCAAGCAATACAGTTCAATAATTGCACTTCCTATGAACTCATCAGTCTGCAAGTTATACTTGCATATTTGAGCGTGAATTTGCTTGCTGTAGAGAAAATCTTCAACTGCAATACAAGTGATCCTAAAAATCCAGACTCAAATAAATGCAGTTAGCTTGAAAGGTTTTTAAAATCCAGACTCAAGTAATGGAGAAGGTAATAGCCGAAATAGGATTCGTTTTGGCTAGAGCGCCCAAATCTGTTATATATTTGACACGTGTTTGCCGTAATGCTGAAACTATGGCGAATGCATCTATCGTCATTAATGCATAAATAAAGATACCAATTAGTAGTGATTGAATTCCTTCTATGGTTCCACATGAGAAACCAGTACGAATATAACCTACATGTCCAATTAAACTATGAGCTAGAGGTCTTTTTACTTTCGTTTGGGCCATGGCGGCCAGTGCTCCTAAGATCATAGAAGCAATGCTGCAAAAAAAAGAAGATTTCATTATAAAAATAATAATAAACATTTAGGAAAGGGGGGATTTCTTTTATTTGAAAATCAAAATATGTAATAACAATTTACAACAGACTAGAATAAATTTATAATCTCTACATGCCCACTCAAAGTCCTCATCGTCATACTCTGATACTTGCGCTGAGACTCCTCTTATAACATCGTTGTCCCATCGTGATCCCTAGAACCTGAACTTGTAGAAATTAATAATTAAAAAAGTGAGCTATTAAGCCTAGTAAGTACACATCATCCCTATTATATTCGTGAGTCTCATAAAATCAGCATACTAGCCATTTATGATTTTAAGCCATTATTCAATACCTCTCATAGTCCTATCATTAACTATTCATCCAATAATTGCCTTATCCGGATTAACAAATTTAATCCCATCATTGACATGGGTGAAACATCATGCATATAATCATCAGTAGTAAGCACATGTATATCATGCAATAATCGTCAGCATTACACACATGAGTATCATGCATATAATCATCAATAGTAAACACAGGTATATCACGCTTTTAATCATCAGTATTGAACATATGTATATCATTTTCATTAGCAAATGCATGTATATTATGCATATATTCATCATTAACAATAGCGTGTATATCATCCATATCATCGTCATTAGCAAGCGTATATATAAATAATGCATATAATCATCTGATGTGATCCGATTCAGCGTCAAAAATGGACTTGCATCTCCAACCTTTTTCAATATTCAAAGGGGGATTTTCCTTAACTTAATCTTTCTTTATACCATAGTTATGATAATAGCTTACATACATTATAATTATAGTTATGATGATGATATTATGAATGTATGAAGTTATTGCTATGAACCACATATTTATATCTTATATTACTTAGCATATAAATGCTTTCTTTTGTAGGTACATGTTCGGCCACATCATGGGAGCTGATTTAAAGCTAGAATTGGAGTCAATAAGCTAGGAAATCTTACAAAGGATGACTCAGGAGATCATGAAGAACAAATGGTGAAAAGTTGCTAGTTGACCCCCGAGCTCAAAGCTCACTTGAGCTGGACTTTTGAGCTAGCTAGAGACCTCATTTCAGCTGGAGAGTTGCACCATCATCTTCACCACACAGAGCACTACAAATATGGTCTAGGTCATTTTTTGTGGATTTGTACCTTTCCGCGAAGAGTTGCCATTCCGAGAAGAACCTTTTCACAAGGAGCTATCCTATGACTTGTACAAATGTCCTTCATTTATGGCCAGCTCAACTTCAGCTCAAACTCATGGGAAGTAGCTCAAATGATGAAAGGTTGTTTCACACAAATGTGACCTTTCATAATTAGTTGCTGCCCCATTGATGCCATGTCACCTAGACACATGTTTGATGCCAAGTCACGCCTAATTTGCTGTTCATCTTCACGCCATGGAGGAGTCCACGCCTTAAGCATTCTACACCATCCATGTGAGTTCCACACGACCAGCCACCCATGTGCTTTGCGTGTGAATGAAATAGGCGCCAAAATGAAGAGGCTTCTCTCTATTCGGCCTAAACATCATCATGCTTCAAGTTGGCACCAAGATGAAGAGATATGGGAACCATTCGGCCAAAGACATCTCCCCTCATCCAAGCATCATTTATTTTTGTTTTAAGACATGTACTTTGTCAAAAAGACATGTATTTATTTGGCCAAGCCTTTACAAATCTATAAATAGTGTTTGGCATTCATTTGTAAACAACCTTTTGATCAATTAAAATCCTTTTGTGAGATTATTCTCTCTTCAAGTTCTTTTTAGAACTATATCGATTAAGCAAGCCTTTCTAAAGCTTGTGGCATCATTCCTTCACCTTGATACTTTTGGTTCCTAGTTCATATAACTAGAGGGTCAAAGTCCTTACTATCATCCCTTATAGAACTTATAAGAAACGGGTCTTTGCTCCTTTATAGCATTGGTTCCTTCTTAGTTTTATAAGATACTATCTATTCATCACCACCTTCCATCACCATTTTCACGCCTATAACATCACCATATTCCATTACCATATCACGCCTATATTATCACCAACTTATAAATTTCCATTTCTCATCTTTGAATTATCCTTCATCCTCAACAAGGCATTCGTCTATCACCACCATTGGAGGCTGAATCCATCATCACTTGAAGGATCATTCTACAACACTTCCGCAGCCCTTCTTTGATAACTATTCTATCCATTTCAATTCTTTCCATTTCTATTTACTTTTCATTTCTTAATTATTATATTACTTAATCAAGTCTTCTTCTTTTGTGCAGATTACTTTCAATCCAAGGTGTAGCATTTGGTGTCTCTCCTAGATCGGGAAACAACAAGGTTGCTAACTTCTCTATTATTGAAGAAGCCTGGTTAGCCTTACATCAAGTGGTAATCAGAGCTTTGGTGGATTGACATACAAAGTGCTACAACAAAAAAAAAGCAACAAGAAATAAGAAAACAAAAGAGAAAAGAAAAAGACTCCTACATCAAATTTGGAGTGCAAAAGAAAGAAAAGAAAAAGAAGAAAATCAAAAGAAAAAGAAAAGTGAAGCAAGTTGAAAAGTATACTCAAAGAGAAGCACCATACAATCTACCCAACATCAAACTTGAAGGAGGTATCCTTGTTGTTTCTTGTGAAGGAAGATAGTAAGTGTTGCAAGTTGAGTTGTAAGTTATCTTCACTTATTTACTATTTCATTTCCTTTTCTTTCATCTTTTCTTATTCTATTACCTTATCATCTTTCTTAACCTTTTCTAGCCTATCCTTTATCATATACCCTAACCATTTCTAAACCGATGCACAAACTAAAGAAACTTGCTCAATCTTGAGTTAGTTCTTAAAAAGGACCTACAAGAGAGAATCGAGCGGTAAAAGGCAAACGAGAGGGTGAGATCAGAAGGGGGATCAGAAAAAAAAAACCAAGGATCATATTCCCGAGTGCAAACACGAGAGTGAGTGGAGTGCAATCTGAATTTTCTTGGAGAGATCACGTGAGGTTTTTGTGAGTGTGACGGTAAGTTTTTAAATTACTTTATTTCAATAACCATGTCTCAAAGTCCCCGAGGAAATGCAGGAACACAAAACTTACAAATGCAGGCACTCATTGGTGAAATGATGAGAATGTTTCGTGAAAAGTTCGATGTTCTTCATGAAAAGATAGATCAACACCATGATCTACCACCAACCCGTAATAATGGAGCCAATAGAAGACAACAACAACCACCCCCTCCATAAGAAGTTGTTCAAGAAAATTTTGACGAGGGTGAACAAGCAGCATTCCAATGCCCTAGACGTGCCATTGTTGATGACAATTTGAGCAACATTAAGATCAAAATTCCTCAATTCCAAGGAAGGACCGATCCTGAAGCCTATCTTGAATGGGAAAGCAAAGTGGAACATGTTTTTAGTTGCCACAACTATTCCGAGATGAAGAAAGTGAGATTGGCAGCCATGGAGTTCATAGACTATGCCTTAATATGGTGGGATCAACTTACCCTTAACCGAATAAAGAATGGAGAACGACCGGTCTCAACTTGGCTTGAAATGAAAGGTATTATGACAAAACGATTCATTCTTGTTCACTATCACCGTGACTTGTTTCAAAAGTTACAGAATCTTAAACAAGGCCATAAGAGTGTGGAGGACTACTACAAAGAGATGGAAGTGGCCATGATCCGAGTCAACATTGAGGAGGATCGTGAAGCAACTATGGCAAGATTCCTTGCTGGACTTATTCCCGAAATTGCCAATACCTTATAGTTGTATCATTACATCAAACTAGATGAGATGGTGCAAATGGAAATGAAGATTGAACGACAATTGAAGAGGAGACATACATCTCGCAATGTTGCGCCTACGCCATCAAGATGGAATCCAAACATAAAGAAACCTACTCCTCCTCCTGTTAAAGAACAAGCCGAATCTTCAAAGACTCAACAAGTAAGTAAAGACCCCAATCGAGGAAAGCAAACTACTGAACGTTCAAGAGACATTAGGTGCTTTAAATGTCTTGGGAGGGGCCATATAGCTACACAATGTCCTAACCAGAATACCATGCTCTTACTTGGAAATGGTGAAATAGAATCAAAACCTGAAGAATAAGAAGAGGCACCCATTGAAGTCAATGAAGAAATAACTCTTGCAGATCCCGTTGATCAAAGAGAAGCCTTGGTAATTAGAAGAAGTTTGAATATTCAAGTTACGGAAGATAATGCACAGCGAGAAAACATATTATATACCCGATTCCATGTGAATGAAAAGGTATGTTTTGTTATTATAGATGGTGGAAGTTGTACTAATGTGGCCAGTACAATAATGGTGGAAAAGCTTGGTTTGAAAACAATGAAGCACCCAAATCCATATAAGTTGCAGTGGCTCAATGAACGAGGAGAACTCAACGTTAGCAAACATGTGATAGCTCCTTTTTCCATTGGCAAATACAAAGATAAGGTTATGTGTGATGTTGTCCCTATGCACGCTAGCCATCTACTTCTTGGAAGGCCATGGCAATACGACAAAAGGACTATTCATGATTGTTTTACCAATCAATACTCGTTCAGCCATAAAGGAAAGAAGATTATCCTAACTCCTTTAACGCCTAAACAAGTTCAGAATGATCAACTCAGAATGAAACAGAGTATTGAGGCTATGAGGAAAGAAAAAGCAACAATCGTGGAAGAAACTGATCCAAAAACAAGTGCTTATTCTTCAAAGTGTTTGATTCGAGAATGCCTATTGACAAAATGCAAGGTTAAAGATGATTTTCTAACTTTGAACATGCAGATTTTTTCTTTGACTTGCAGGATTTACCAAGAGGCACCATTTTCCAAAAGGAAGATTTAGGAGACGTGACCTTTGGGAATCCAAAAGATGTGTCCATTGAAAAGCAAAATGACATCAATTTTCATTCAAAGAATGTGTCTTTAGAAGAGCCAATGGACGTGACCTATGAGAATTCAATGATCAAGGGACCTAAATATTCAGAGCAAATTTACATGGGCATATCTCACTCAAAAGCCTAAAGAAGGGATCCCAATTTCTGACGAAACAACAATTATGGAATGGAAGAACGTTGAAAAGAAACCACCCTTCAATTTGAGGACAAATTGCTTTAAAGAAAGGGGGGATGATGTGATCCGATTCAGCGTCAAAAATGGACTTGCATCTCCAACCTTTTTCAATATTCAAAGGGGGATTTTCCTTAACTTAATCTTTCTTTATACCATAGTTATGATAATAGCTTACATACATTATAATTATAGTTATGATGATGATATTATGAATGTATGAAGTTATTGCTATGAACCACATATTTATATCTTATATTACTTAGCTTATAAATGCTTTCTTTTGTAGGTACATGTTCGGCCACATCATGGGAGCTGATTTAAAGCTAGAATTGGAGTCAATAAGCTAGGAAATCTTACAAAGGATGACTCGGGAGATCATGAAGAACAAATGGTGAAAAGTTGCTAGTTGACCCCCGAGCTCAAAGCTCACTTGAGCTGGACTTTTGAGCTAGCTAGAGACCTCATTTCAGCTGGAGAGTTGCACCATCATCTTCACCACACAGAGCACTACAAATATGGTCTAGGTCATTTTTTGTGGATTTGTACCTTTCCGCGAAGAGTTGCCATTTCGAGAAGAACCTTTTCACAATGAGCTATCCTATGACTTGTACAAATGTCCTTCATTTATGGCCAGCTCAACTTCAGCTCAAACTCATGGGAAGTAGCTCAAATGATGAAAGGTTGTTTCACACAAATGTGACCTTTCATAATTAGTTGCTGCCCCATTGATGCCATGTCACCTAGACACATGTTTGATGCCAAGTCACGCCTAATTTGCTGTTCATCTTCACGCCATGGAGGAGTCCACGCCTTAAGCATTCTACACCATCCATGTGAGTTCCACATGACCAGCCACCCATGTGCTTTGCGTGTGAATGAAATAGGCGCCAAAATGAAGAGGCTTCTCTCTATTCGGCCTAAACATCATCATGCTTCAAGTTGGCACCAAGATGAAGAGATATGGGAACCATTCGGCCAAAGACATCTCCCCTCATCCAAGTATCATTTATTTTCGTTTTAAGACATGTACTTTGCCGAAAAGGCATGTATTTATTCGGCCAAGCCTTTACAAATCTATAAATAGGCTTTGGCATTCATTTGTAAACAACCTTTTGATCAATTAAAATCCTTTTGTGAGATTATTCTCTCTTCAAGTTCTTTTTAGAACTATATCGATTAAGCAAGCCTTTCTAAAGCTTGTGGCGTCATTCCTTCACCTTGATACTTTTGGTTCCTAGTTCATATAACTAGAGGGTCAAAGTCCTTACTATCATCCCTTATAGAACTTATAAGAAACGAGTCTTTGCTTCTTTATAGCATTGGTTCCTTCTTAGTTTTATAAGATACTATCTATTCATCACCACATTCCATCACCATTTTCACACCTATAACATCACCATATTCCATTACCATATCATGCCTATATTATCACCAAGTTATAAATTTCCATTTCTTCATCTTTGAATTATTCTTCATCCTCAACAAGGCATTCGTCCATCACCACCATTGGAGGCCGAATCCATCATCACTTGAAGGATCATTCTACAACACTTCCGCAACCCTTCTTTGATAACTATTCTATCCATTTCAATTCTTTCCATTTTCATTTACTTTTCATTTCTTAATTATTATATTACTTAATCAATTCTTATTCTTTTGTGCAGATTACTTTCAATCCAAGGTGTAGCATTTGGTGTCTCTCCTAGATCGGGAAACAACAAGGTTGCCAACTTCTCCACTACTGAAGAAGCCTGGTTAGCCTTACATCATCATCAGTAGCTATTTTTCATCATGATATATTATTAAGGACATCCGAAGTAAAATCTAATAGGGGTATAGCTAGGTGATTCAAGCCAAAGTTTCTTATTGACATGAAATCGCTCTGCTATGGTAGACGAACCCGAAGGTCCAAATGAACTGAAGTGTCAATACTATCGCAGAGTTGTTCTGCTAAGCTGAACGATCTCAAGAGACCAATACACAGCTGCTAGACCCTAGGCATGTCAGTGTACCAATGATCTCTAACTAGTTTACATGGGTAATAACATATCAGAATGCATGCAATGCACTCAACTCGGTATAACCAACTTAATAGGAATAATCGAGATATCTTACCTCAAGCTTCCATGTCATCAAGCATCATCGTAATAAAGAATATGTCAACTTACCTTAAGTCTTCCCTAACATCATGCATTAAGTCATGCAACAAGACAATCATTTACTCATCACAAAATATACATTTAATCATTTATAAAATTCAGAAGACGTTTACCAGCTCATTAAACCACTATGTTATGATCATTTAAGTACATGAAACATTTTGGACATTTTCACCTCTAACAAGTCCTTTAACAATTTATAAGATTATTTCATGTAATTTACGACTTAAAGTCTTTTGTTCTTTTGATCGTATCGTCACTACTTTAATTATCTCACCTTCAAGGTATCTCATGACTTCCACTAATTCATCCCTTTAACACCTAAGTGTACTTTAATCTTTCAACACTGAGGGTTCACCAATCACTTCTATTTTTAAAGAATGTTCTTACTCATTTATCTTGTGTTATTCTAGATATGTAACTAATTAAGAGATGTCGCAAATTTACAGCAAAAGTCATAACACATTTCCAACTTAAAAATAGGTTTTCATTCTAAAATCTAGATTTACTATCAAATTCCAATTATAACCGAAAATAGGTTGCAAGCTAAATCAAATTGTAACCTAAAATAGTTTACAGCCTAAAAACAAGTTCTCAACTTAAAATTCAGGTTTCCAACATGTAAATCCAATTTTGAACTTATCATATAACCAGGTATACTAAGTATACTCATATTAGTTCTACCAAATAAATTTATCGTCAGAATGAGGCTCTTAGAATTAATACTCGAACCTTTAATCGAGTATTCATACATGACAAGCAAAAAATCGAAATTACGCAAATCATGTGATAGTTTGGAGTTTGAGGGGTACTCATCTCAAGCAAGCATCCAATATCTTCATTAAAAATCTTACGCTTCTCCCTCAAAAGAATTACATTCGTTCTTATAGTTTTTAGCTTCCACAAAATCTTGGTCTCTAACCTAGAAGAATTACTTTTCCTTTAAATTGATTTCTTCACTTGTCTTAAGAGAATACAACCTTAGAGGTGGAAGAGAGTCGCCCATCACTCTTCATTCTATCAAAACCTATCAAACCCCAAAAATATCTCACTATAACTTTCATGGATTAACTTAGGGTTTGAACATAACTCATTCAAACTCTTTGTAACATTCCAAAATCTAGTTTACTAGTTCAAGTCAGTAGTCGGGTGATTTCCGAAGTTTATGATAAAATATTATTTTTTGGATTTTCAAATTATATATATTATTATTAAATTACTAAATGATTTTTGAAGTATTAAATATACTTTTTAGTAAAGTGAATAAAATAAATTTATGAGTGACTAAATTGAATAAATTGAATAAATTGGAAATATTGATTTCTAGTGACTAAATTGTAAAAGGATCAAATGTCAAAATCTATGAAGCTAGTTTTACCAAGGCTTGTATTTCTTCATCATCCCTCCATTTTCAACCGTGAATAATTATCCCTTTTTCCTTAATTCTTAGCTTGATTCATTCTTATGATATTCACTCATATTTCACTTGTAAATCCATTTGTCATTCTTCTCATTTCCAAGTCATTTGCAATTGAAAAATGATTTAATATGATAAACATATCATCATAAACACTTAAATCATCATATAAAATCCTTGAAAACCTATCTAGAAAAAGTGTATTTAAAATACCTCCGAAAATCATTTTTAATAAAGAAACTCATCTTAAAAACAAATGATCAATCAATATCATCTTTAATAAAGATGATAGATTCTCTTTTCAAAGATGATAGATTCTCTTTTCAGAGATGAAAGTTTTATCGGATTTCTACACAAGTTCAGGTAAGGACAGCTGGTGTTATCAAGAAAAGTGGGGTAACAAGGTCATGATTTTGACTACAGCAAGAGTTTCATAAATGAAACAGTTCTTCTAAAGGAAAAAAAAAAGATACAAGTTAACCATATGTTTATTCAAAAATGCAAAGGAATGATCGAGTGAAAGAATATCAAACTTTGGGATCAAATGAAGATTGAATTGACATTAATACATTCATTATTTGCATAAAGATCATGCATTTCATTACATTTGCATAAATACATTTTTTAAGAAAGATGCATGGACAAAATACCATATGAGTATAAGGTAGGATCTAAATTCACAAATACGTTAGTCATGTTTGGAGAGACGAACATTTGAAGAAAAGATGGATGCAATCCACAAAGGAGGCAATATTTTGGGGCATGCCCAAACCAACAAGTTGTTTGAAAAATGAGAAAGCAATTTTCAATGTTTCTCATTCAATCTTTGTAAAAAATGAAATTATTAAAAAGTAAGAAGTCTCTTACTTAGTAAATAATTTCCCACGAATTTATAAATCCTTCGGGTTATTTGTAAATCTTTTGAGCATGATGTTTAAATCCTTTGGGTCATCTGTCAGTCTTTCGAGTCAAATGATAAGTCTTTAGGGTCATCCGTCAAACCTTTGGGTAGGATGTTTACATATGATTTTCACATGAAAATGAGATAACAATTTTCAAAGTTTCTCATTTAATGTTATAGAAAATCAAATTTTTGATAAGTAAGAAGTTTCTTACTCAGTAAATTATTTTTCACGAATTTGTAAAGCCTTCGGGTCATTTGTAAAGCCTTAGGGTCATTTGTAAAGCCTTTGGGTCATTTTGTAAAATCCTTCGGGTCATCTTTCAGTCTTTCAAGCAAGATGATGAATCCTTAAAGTCAATACAACCTCCACGGAAGAGTAGTGGAATCAAATCAACTTCGAATCTGATCTCCACGGAAGAGTAGTGGAATTAGATTCTTCTCAAAGTCAAATCAAACTCCACAGAAGAGTAGTGGAAGCAATCCAACTGTGAATCTAGCCTCACGGAAGAGTAGTGAAATTAGATTCTTATCAAGTCAATCATTCTCAGTCTCCACGAAAGAGTAGTGGAACAGATTTTTCAGCAAAGTATGAAAACTTCACGGAAGAGTAGTGAAACAATCCAATCTCGAGTCTGATCTTCACGAAAGAGTAGTGAAAGAGATTATGTTCAAGTCATGCAAATTCAGCTTTCACGGAAGATTAGTGAAGCAAATTATTTGCAAGTAATCCTCAGCCTTAATAGAAGAGTAGTGAAGCAGGAGCAAGATCAGATCAAAATTCGATCTCCATGAAAGAGTAGAGGAACGAATTTTCCAGCAAAGCAAGAAGTTCACTTGACAAAAACTTGTCTTTTTATCTTTGCTTTATTCTTGTTTACACAAAAATAAGCAAAGATGGGTAGCTGTCGACACTAGTTTTCGTCCAAGTGTTATGTTATTATATATTATTATATATTATTATTTCAATGAATGCCCATTTACAAGAGGATAACCCGGTTACAAAGTAGGCTCATAGGCCCAATTAGTCTACAACCAGATTCAGCCCAACAACCTAGTTCAGGCTCAGATCCAACAGGCCTGCGAGGAGCCCATCAGTAGCTAGGGTTTCACGTATGTCTCTCCAGCGCCATCAGCTCTCTACCGCATGATCAGAAGGAGATCCAAGGGCCAGAACGAACCAGCAAAACCCTAGGGTGCTCATTGCAACCCTAGGGCCTATTCCGGCCACCGCCTCTGATGCTCTAACCGAAGACTGCCACGATGATCATCGACTCTCCAGAGCTATCTTGAAGGTTCCAGAAGATCAACGAGAACTGCACAGCTCACTGCCTAGGGTGAGTCACCACCATAGGTCTGGTGACTCACCATATCTTGTTATCATTGCACCAAATCTTTGAGGCCTATATAAGTCGATCTTGCAAGCAAGAACAAAAAATAGCAAGAGAGGGAACAACCACAAGAGAAAGGAAATAACACATAGAGCAAATAGAAGGCTACCACAATGATCCATAATAGTAACAAAAAGCAAAGAGAAGAGAGAGAGGAAACTTACCCTTCCCGAAGCCCAAACATCGTCGAAAACCTCATTTCACCAAAGGAAAAAGTCTAGATCTACTACGTTTAGTGATGTTTTAGGAAGAAATAAGGGTGGTTTCGGGTAGAGGAGAAAGAGAGCTATATTTTGAGGTTAGTTTTGTATTTTCGACCAACGTGAGTGGTGGTCGGCGACGGTGAAATACAGCGGTGTAAGGCTACCAGTCGGTGGTAGCTATCCCTCAGGCGAGGGATTTTTAGAGAGAGATCAAAGCTTCTCTCTCTTTTGATAGATAATCAAAATGAGGAAATGAGAGAAATGTCTTTGTTAGGGCCGGTTAGGGTGTATTTATACCCTCCCCAAAACTACGACATTTTGGAGAGGGACTTCAGGGTAATTAGGGAATGGTTAAATTTCATGTGCGATCCCTCCAGCTTTGTAAATATCCCATTTTGATCCCGAAATCATGTTTTTCATACCTTTTAATTTTGTCTTCAAGTATTATTTATTTTTATTTTAGTCATTAAATATATATATCTAGGTTAAATCACATGTTTAGTCCCTAAATATTAATAAGCTTATATTTTAATCTTGTATTAGTAATTTAGGGTAAATTACATAACTAGTACATCATTTTAATATTATTCCAAATTAAATTAATTAATTTTATTATTTTATTTCTTTATCATTAGTTATTATATATTATTATTAGTATTTTAGGATTATTATTATACATAGCTTATAATTATAATATAATTTTATAATAGAAATAATAAATATTATGTAGTAATTATCTATATTAAATTAGTTGTAAATTAAATTAATTACAAATTGATACTTTATTGCAAAGATACTAATTAATAAATACTGGTACCAATTTTGGGCATTGTGGGGATGTTAATCCTTTCCCATACGTAACCGACTCATGAACTCATTTTTCTGGTAAGCAGACCCAAGTTGTATTATTTTAATATTATTCTTATGAATTTTATTAGAATAATATGACATTTTGGTGACCAATCTCACCGAATGAAAAGATTGGTGACGACTCTACAATTTGGTGTTTTATCTAATTCATGGAGTATAAACACTTACTTTTTTCGAGACTAGTTACATCGTTTGGGGTGTATTATTTGCACTCTCTGTCGCCGGGCAGAGAAATGTCTTGACAATTTTGATGGTGATTCAATTTTTGGGTTATACTGCGTCTCAGCGTTAGATGGTACGGCGGTATGTATTCGAGGTGATGAGATTGTACAAGTTTAATTATTCTGTGCATGGTGCAGGTTTAGTTGTTGAATTGTTGAAGGATTGTAAGTGTTTGATTGTGTATCTTTCGTAGCCGGAGTGGTTATCGATGGTTTAAGTAGTATTCATTGGAGAGTGTAAATTTCGTTGTTGGGTTGAATGTTTAGGTGTTATGTAAGGTTTGCTGAGTTTGGGTTGATAGATTATATCGCATTATGTTTAGTGTTTAAGATAGTGTTTTGTGTTATGTGATAAATTGGGTGTGCTGATGATTTTAAATTAGGGCGGGAGAATGGATTGTGGTACTTGTGGTTCATTATTAAGGTGTATTGGTGAATTTGCAAGATTTATTAGAGTGGCGCAGAGAAAGCATGGCGGTTCAAATCGTTTTGTTCAATTTCTAGAGTATGCTAGATTGTAATTTATGGTTGTGGTAAAGTTCAGGTAACGTTTGTAAAAAGATTTGGGTTTGAGGAGAAGCTTGTTATGATTTATATTTCTTCGACAGATGATCGATCTGAGTTTTATGATGCAAGTGTCAAGAGGTAGGCTTGGGTTCATGTTAGTGATTTTAATGGTTTTTAGTTGGATGATTCATGTGGTAAATCAAAATTTTGTGTGGTCCGAGGTGTTGAACTTTGTTGTGTTGAATCAGATGTTAGCGGAAGACGTATTGTTGGTTTCGATTTGGTTTGAAGGTTGATATTAAGTAAAGTAGTTTGTCAGGCTAGTGAAGTTAGTTTGCAGGGTAGTGGGATTTCCTGTTATGTTAAAGGCTATGTTTACTAAAAGGTATTGTCGTGAAAGAAGGTTTGAGATGGAAATTGCAAGATAGAATTAGTCTAGTGTTACTAGTTGTGTGTATTGGTTTTACTGATTGCCTTATATCTCTTTTCCTTTAAGCTTGAGTGTATCTATGATGTTGCCATGAGTCAGAGTGAATCCTTTGGATTAGGAAGAATTCTTCGGTGTGTATTTTGGTGTATCCTTAACTCCAAGTAAGTGGTCTGTGATTGTGGTCGAGTGTGATAGTTACATCTATTCTCTAATAAGTTAATTTTGAGGAAGAATTATTTTAGGGGAGAAAGTTGTAACATCCAAAAATCTGGTTTACTAATCTGAGTCGGTAGTCGAGTGATTTCAAGAATTTCTGATAAAAATATTGTTTTTGGATTTTCAAATAATAAATATTATTATTAAACTACTAAATGATTTTTGAAGTATTAAATATGATTCTTAGTAAAGTGAATAACATAAATTTATGAGTGACTAAATTGTAAATATTTATTTCTAGTGACTAAATTATAAAAGAATCAAAAGTCAAAATCTATGAAGCTAGTTTTACCAAGACTTGTATGTTTTCATCTTCCCTCCATTTTCAATGTTGAATCATTCTCCCTTTTTCCTTGATTTTTAGCTAGATTCATTCCTATAATATTCACTCATGTCTTTCTTTTCATTTCTTCATCCAAACACTAATATCTTTTCTCTCCAAATTCACTCAAGAAACCCTCCATGGCCAAAATTCTCTTCATCATTATCATCAAAGTTTCTAACTGGTTTGTATTCCTTTTCTTCTTGATTTTCTCTCCAAACAAAAGTTGCTTCATCCTTCTCCTTCATTGTCGTCGATCTCCATTGTTTCTTGAAGTCACCATTGTTGATCTTCTTCTTCTTCATTTCTCCTTTCTAATTCATTTCCAGCAAGGTATTCTCTTATCCTTGGTTTCTTTTTGTTCTTCGATGATTAAAGATCCAATTGAAAGATGATCTTGATTCATCATTTGTTTTAAGATGATTTTCTTTATTACAAATGATTTTCACAGGTATTTTAAGTGCTATTTTTCTAGATCGGTTTTCAAGGGTTTTATGTGATGATTTGGGTGTTTATTATGAGATTATTATCATATTAAATCAATTTTTCAATTCCAAATGATTTGGTTGTCGAATTCTTTAAAACAAACTTGATTTTATTATTTTTCAAAAATCATGGAGTTGTGACGATTGCAACTGTTTTGTGGGATTTGATTGTGTTTAGGTGCTGATTTTAAGTTTTCTTGATCATATTTAATCAAGGGAAAGTAGTGTCATTGGGTTAGGAGGCTTAGGTTGCATCAATGGAAGATTCTCGATCTTTCGGTTGATTTTCATTATGTTTTAGAAGCATAATTTTCAACTCTGTTTTGGAAGCCTTAATGACTCAATAATATGTTCTAAGGTCCTTCGTGAGTGTATGATAAGGTAAAAATAGTGTGTCGATGTTCGGTAGCGATTTTACAATCGTTTGGAGTCGAATTGTGTGGTTATGCCATCAAGGTGAGTAGTTGTCCATTCGCTTGTGACGACTGTGTTCAATGTTGAATGAAGGTTTTGTATGTGTGAACTCTAGATCTAAGGTTCTAAATTGGTTTACTTGTGGTTAATAATAAATGAAGCAAATTTTTGATGTTTTGATTAAATATGTGATCATAGTGAGCATGTATCTTATGACATGATTCAAGAGGAACTGAAAGAATATGATTAATGCAAGCATGTGAATTATGATATGTTAATTATGAGTTATTATGCATTGAAATCAAGTGACATTTTCAAGTATGAGTGTTAAAACATGTTGATTATGAGTTATGATGCGTTGGAAATATGAGATTGTTGTAGGTGTATATGTGTATCATGACATGATGGCTACGAATTATAATGCTTTATAAAGATGTGGTTTGTAATACCTAATTTTGTCCAAACATTTCGAATCGGATTGAAGAGGATCGAAGACCAATTAAAAGATTTTTGTGCATTGAGACCGAATTAGTTCAAGTGGCTTTGGTGGAATCGGGTTTGGTGACCATGTGTGTTCATTGTGGAACTTTAAGACCAAATTAAATTATAGCCTTTTTATTATTATTAAAACTAAAATACAAAAATAATATCAAAAATCCAAAAATAAATGTCCAAATGTCCATTTTTACAAAAACAAAACAAAACAAAACTCAATTAATCCAAATCCAAAGCCCAATTACATCAATGGACCGAAATATATTCTTAGGGTTGCTAAACTCTAACTCTAATGTTCAGCCACCGACCCCTCCATAGCAGCCATTCGGTGTCCACGCATGCACAAGGCTGCTGCCCGTGGTCCCCTTCTCCACGCCAGCACCAGCAAGCTAACCGAGCACCAAAGTGGTCCTGAACGACCCAAGCCTTGGCACGACGATAGCCACGCATGAAACTAATCCCGAATACCCTCCTCGTCAGCAGCTGTTCATGCAACCAGATGGCCCTTTTCCATACTGGCCTAAAAAAACAGCCCCATGAACAAATCACAGAGAAGACAAAAAAATGAAATCAATGTAATTTTTAGATGAAAAGAAAGGTGCTTATAAACTGAAAAGATAATATATTGTAAGGGTCTCGGCCCCGATTAGGTTCCCCTCCCCATTCGAAAATCCTTGTACAAAAAGGATCCCATTTTCTCTCGAAAAAAATTAATAGTGGGCTTTCCTCTTTTTTCTAAAAACAAAAGCAATAAAAGATTCAAAATAGAGAATAGACAAAGATTTTTGGAGGTTTTTTCCTTCATTTACGTTTTTATGATTTCTTTCTTTTATTTCGAACAAAAAAACAAAGTACAAAAAAATAGGAGAGGGAGGAGGGTAGGTCGTTTATCTTTTTACCTTGATCGTTTTCCTCCTTTGTCGAGGTTGGCGTCGCCGACCTTTGTGTGTTCGGTCTAGAGTTTTAGGGGGGCTTTTCATGTTGTTTAGAGACCTTGGTTTTGGGTTTAGAAATAAAAAAAGGGAATTTCGAGGGACATAGGGGTTCGTTTTGGTGTTTTGACCACCGATGTTGGTGGTCAGAGAGTGCTTATCGCCGACTCAAGGCTGTTTTAGTGGGTTGGGTGTTTTTGGCCGAAAAGAAAGGGGAGGCTAGAGGAGGAGTTGGAGTTCGTTCCGTCACCGTTTAGCTTTCCTCAGTGGGATATAGCGGAGATCGGAGTTGATCGGCCACCTAAGCTCGGTGGCCGTAGCGTTTTTGACTTGAGCCCTTGGGGAAGAGGTGTCGTTCATGGGAAAAGAAATGAGAGTAGAGAATGAAGCTTTTTTCATGTTAGGTTAGGCTAATCTAATAGTAAAAAATTAGGATAAATATTACAAGTTTAGTTGCTCGTTCATTGCTTCAATTTTCTTCTTCAAGGTGTTTTGATCTTCATTTACTCGGCTAGGAGATAGTGGAGTCAAGATGATTTTCCTTTCATTGTGAAAGAAGGAGTATTGGTTTGTGTAACCATCATGAACAGCACGCTTGTCAAATTGCCATGGCCTCCCCAAGAGTAAATTACTCGTATTCATATGTACCACGTCACATAGAATCTCTTCTTTGTAACTTCCAAGTGAGAATGGAACAAATACTTGTTCAGTAACCTTCAATTCTTCATTGCCATGCAACCATTGCAATTCATATGGGCTGGAATGTTTAATTGTTATAAGCCCCAATTTGTTCACCATGTATGTACTTGCAATGTTTGTACAACTTCCTCCATCAATAGCTACAAGACACACTTTACCATTTACATGGCAACGAGTGTGAAATGTGTTTGTTCTTTACTGTTCGTTCTCCATTGTTTGGAAAAATGAAAGATCAAAAGACATTGTTAGTAGAAAGAAAGAAAAAAAAATATAAAACCTTACCGGCACACTCTCAAAGCCTCACAATCTTCACTCCAAAGAAAATTAAGAGATGACTCCACTCAACACTAGTGTTTACTCTCGGGAATATAACTTGGCTTTTAACAATTCCCCTTCTGATCTCACTCTCTCAATTAGCCTTTTTCCACTCAATTTCTCTTGTTAAGTCCTTTGAAAAACTTACTCAAGATTAGAACAAGTTAATTCTGTCCTTGTGTGCGTCGGCTGGAAATAGGTTAGGGTAGAAAGAATAGAAGAAATGTAAAGATAGAAGAAAAGATTTAAATGTATTAAAGATTAAATGGTTGAAGACAAGGAAAAATGAAGGTATAGAAAAGAAAGATGTGACTTACAATTCAAGAAACAACACTTACTGCAACCTTTCTCAAGAAACAATAAGGTTATCTTCTCATAGTGTAGATGGCCTCTTTGATGTACTTGCAATGGTAGAACACACTTTCCTTGGCTTTGCTTCTTTTTGAAATTCTTTTTTCTTTTCTTTTCTTCTATTCTGATTTTTTTTCTTTTTGTCTTTTTTTTCTTTTTTGCACTCCAATTTTGACGTAAGAGTCTTTTTTTCTTTTGCTTTGCACGACAATGACACTTTTTTTTGTCAATCCAACTATGCTCTGATACCACTTGATGTAAGGCGAATCTACACGCTTTGATGGAAGAGAGTAGATAGCCTTATTGTGTCCCGATCTAGGATTGACAAGTACTGATGTCCTTGAATTTATAAGTTTGGGCTGCAAAATAAGATAAGAAAATAATGATTAATAATGGAATTTAATAAAGGGGATAATAATATAAGTAATGAAAATAAATAATAAGAATGAAATGAAATAAATAAAGGATAGAGATGGCTGCGAAATTGATGGAAGAGATGGATGATGTTGATGATGAAATGGCAATGGTGGTGATGTTGTATCTCAAACACGCCAAAGAGGAAACTATGCTATGAAGCACAATCCCGATCTTCACAAACTTGCTTGAGGGGTGGTGATAGTGTCTTCAACCCACTAGATATCAATCTAGGAATTTTGGAATCAAAATGGAAGGAATGACGCCACAAGTATAGAAAATATACTTGTTTAATCGATAAAGTTCACAAAGAACTTTGAAGAGAAAAAACTCACAAGAGTATATTTTATATAAGAGATGAGATAAGATACAAATGAAATGCCAAAGCCTATTTATAGTTTTCAAAGGGTTTAGGCCGAATAGGTACATGATGGTTCGGCTATGCATGAAACCCCTTTGAAAAATATATGACTTTTAAATGAAAATACATGATTTTAATGAAGATACATGCTCTTGGCCGAATAGTAAGGTGTTGGTTCGGTCTAAGGATGTTTTGAATGCTTTTGGAAGTCATTTGGGCGCCAAAATGGAGAGGAATAAGTCTTTGGCCGAATAGGAAGCATCCCTTGGTGTTTTGGCGCCTATTTGATGTCACATGGAGTGCACATGCTTGAATGATACACATGGAAGCCTACTTGAACGTACATGGGTCTTCTTGCAAAGCTTTGGTGAGGTTGCAACCATAGGATAATGTCTTGAAGTCCATGGAATGAAGATGGCAGCAACTAGGCGTGACTTGGCTTCCAACATGCATCTAGGTGTCATGGTCTTCAATGGGCAGCAACTTGTCATGAAAGGTCACATTTGTGGAAGGTAACCTTTCACCATTTGAGCTACTTCCCATGTGTATGAGCTGAAGATGAGCTGGTCATAGGTGAATTACATGAAGATGAGTCTTTGGCCAGCTCCTTGTGAAAAGGCACATCTTGGAATGGCAACTCTTCGCGAAAAAGTACGAATCCACAAAAATTAACTTAGACCATATTTGAAGTACTCTATGTGGTGGTGATGATGGTGTAACTCTCCAGTTGAAATGAGGTCTCTAGCTAGCTCAAAAGTCCAGCTCAAGTGAGCTATGAGCTCGGGGGTCAGCTGACAACTTTTCATCATTTATTCTTCATGATCTCCCGAGTCATCCTATGAAAGTTTTCCTAGCTCCTTATCATTAGTTAAGCTCAAATGTAGCTCCCAAGTGTTGGCCGAATATGCCTACATGCATAACATAAAGAAATAAACTAAGTATATAAACTATATAATGCATATAATATAATGATGTGCATATTATAAAGATGTGAACTATAGGTTATAATAATAATTCATGCATCATATGATAATGAATGAATATTAATATTATAACTATAGATTATATACATGAATATCAATCAATGATGCAAACCATAGGATATAATGAATGAATGCACATACTATGATAATTCAAGTATAGTCTAATATGCAAATGTATGATCATAATAATATATATAGTGCATAAATAAGTAAATATAATATAAAGTATGGTAGAACTACCTTATATTAAGTTTGATGGTTCTTCAATGATGTGAGTATGTCATGCAGAAAGTTGGTGCTAAACAGGATCACATCATAATCCTTCCCCATGCGTAACTGACTCCCGAACCCAATTTATGATTTCGTAGACAAACTTGGTATTTTTAGTAAAATAAATTGTTTTATTAAAACTTGGTATTTCCTTAAAAATGATTGGTAGTGACTCTCATGTTTTCATAATTTATTTTATTTTTAAAAAAATTTGGATCGGTCTTCCCACCAAAAATCAGTTATGACAGCTTGACAACTTTGCTAAGGAATTTTGTTTTCTAAAACAAAAAAAGAGTCGAGCGACGAGTAGATTACCTTATATTTTAAGAGTTGGAAATTTTGAGTTTGAACTTATTTAATTCATGATTCACTATATTTTTAAAAAACTGAAAAAGATTATCTTTGGTTAGTGTTTTCACCTATTTGAATATAAATAGGGTTGTTGCATATCATAGCTCTACACCCGAGCTTTGTCTCATTTTACCTAAGTAGTGGGAAACGCCACACCACTAAGGAATATTGTTTTTCCTTGTGTGGGTTTGGCAGAGCACCTATGGAAAACATTCTTTATGTCTGTCAGAATACTGTTTTCCTTGATAGGCATCTAGTGATTTGATCCCCTAAGCTAAATTCGATCTAAAAAATCTCTATTGGGTTAGGATCAAAGTTTTTATTTATCATAGAAGGTTATAAAAATAGTTTGGGAACCTTTGTTAGAACCAAACTTTATATAGAGAATTTAGTAAGTCTACCTCTCTAGAGCCATGTCGATACCCTGAGAGAACTATAATGCATGCGGTTAGGGTTCTAATTTTCTCTGTGTGTTTTATTCACAATGTTTATTCATTGTTTCATTTATGAGCTATATTTGATTGTTTAAATTTTAATAACACATTTCTTCTATTTAATTATGATTTTAATTTTACTAACTTGATTTTTTTTGTCTTGTTGCATGTTTTGTCATGTTTTCTTTTTGCATAAACATGAGATATCATCAAAGATATTGATCCCAAAATAGTTGGTTTCATTATAAGGTTCTCGAAGCGACAATTGCTTCGGATGGGTTAGATAGAATTTCAGATATTCATCCGCGATCAAAGTAGAAACAATTTCAATCAGGAGACAACCTATATGTTGAAGAGACGATTCGAGCCCAACATGATTCAATGCAAAGGATAGAAGCTAAGGACAGCGAGCTTGTTCAAATAATCTTTGATATGGATTTTGATGATGCCAAATCATGATGAAGAACGATGCATTATCCAACTACTCGTAGGAGCTGAAGAGTTAGAAGATAGAGCTAAATTTTATATGTAACCTTTGGTTTTTTCTTTTCCAATGTACAAGGACACTCCAAGTTCTTTGAGAATTATTTTAAGAATAGTTATTTTTGGATCGATATCTTTTGTATAAATTCTTTTTGCATTGTATTTGTATCGATGCATGTCCAAATCATGCATTAACACATTCATTCAATAAAGACATAAAATAATAAAATAAGATTTCCTATCACAGTGATCTTGACCCCTACTAGGAGCAAGAATACTCTGTATTCACGAAATACAAGAAAATGCCTAAGGAAATAGAGGATAGGCTAGGCAAAATTGAGAGAGGGTAGAAAGAGATGCAAGAAGAAGTGAGAAGCAAGATAGCTAAAATTGAGGTTGATATCGCTAACTTTCAGCTCGATCTACTAAACAAGATGGAAGATATGTTTAGGAGGCATTTGACTACTGGAAAAAGTCATGTTGAAGATCCCACACATCCTTCGGGTTTTAAACATTTCCATATTCCTGAGAATACCTCTGGGCATCAGGAAATCCAACCACCAACTTTCTTTACTACAGAGAATCCACAACATCCAACTAGAGCTTTTAATCCATTAGGAATCTTTGTTTCACTTGCATATTGTCTTGTTTGAATTTGTTTTTATTTCCCTCTTTGTTAAAAGGTTTCTAAGTCACTTCGAACATATTAAATAAAATGCTATCTTTTAAGGTTATGAGCAATGAGTAAATTTCAATATTGAAATTCTTTAAATATCCACTGTATTAAAAGCTCTTTGAAGAATCAAAGTTATAGATCTTTGACAAAGTGAAAAGATGGAACCCTCATAAAAGAAAGACCCTTGATCTTACACCAAAAGATACACTTGAATCCCATACCCTTCTCTTGAAGAGACCAATGTAGTGTTCTCCTCTCAGAAAGAGATGATCAAAGGGCTTGACATTTAGGTATGTATGGGAGCGGGAAACAAGGGGTATCTTTTGTGTATGACATTACAAAACTGATTAGACTATGTTGAGGACGTTCAATGATGATCTTAATCTTCGCAAATGGAATTGTGGAGTGGATGAATTTAGTTTAGGTCAGTTGTTTGGGAACTAAACTCTAAATATGAAATTTCTTGACCATCAAGGACACCTAGACAATAACAAGTTCTTGTTTATGAGCTTAAGAAATTCTAAATCTTAATACTTAAAAGATTAATATGTTATTATTTTTATTGTTATTATAATAAAGTTAAGTTATTCCACTAAAGCAATTGGTTATAGAGGAAACTAAAAGGCCCTAACTTTAGGAATAGATTGCATTCAAACCATGACATTGATTGAATACCCAATAATTCGGCGTTTGCTCCACCGCAATTGTCAAGTCAAAGATTTTGATATGAGATGAGTCCATCAGCTATGCCTGAATAAGGGAAAATAAAACTAAATAATTTCAAGGAATAAAAGCTAGAAAGGCTAGCAATTGATTGTTCTAGTTGCGTCATTTTGTTCGCATCCGATCAAAATGCCAGTCCGAGGAAAAGGGGCATGTCGTAATGTTCATAAAAATTGAGAAAAAATACATCTTTGATAACTGAAACCTTATAAACTTTAAGGAGCTAACCTAAAACAACCTATCAATTTTGACACTTGTCAAAGAGTTATAACTTTGAAACATTGAAACAGTTGTTGATTCTTTTGATATTTAAGTGAACTTGTGTTTTGTGATTTACTTCAATTATGAGCCTAAAAGAAGGGCATTGTTTTTGTCTCTTCAATAAACTTTTCACGAAAAGAAGAAAAATATTTTCAAACATGAAAATATCTCTAGGGAGTGTATCTTGGAAATTTATAGAGGTCTCTCAAACTTAGAAACTCAAAATCGGAACTGGGACAAGGATTTGAATGGCATGGGTAATATTTGTTAGAGCAAGAAGAGAGGATTTTCGCAAAGAAATGCAATAGTATACACTGGTGTGAGAAAAGAATGAAGACAAACAAATCAAGAAGAGAATCATGACTGCTTGTGCTTCTTTTCATCGCTATTAATAAAAAAATAATATAAGAACTTCATAAAAAATTTCAAGATAACTGCACAAGTTTAGTATAGACTTTTAGTAAGGATGACAAGACATTAAAGGTGAATAAACCCTATCAATAATGGACAGAATAACCAATCAGAGGAAATGAATAAAGCATACAATGACAACTAGACCTTGTCAACAAAAAGGGGCAAAGATCATCTTCAGATTTAACATTTTCAAGCAAAGATAAAAAAAATTATCTCACTTGAGATTGTTTTTCTTTAAATCAACTTCGTCGCGCTTGAGACAGTTTTCCCATGAAACATAAATTTTGAAATTCTTTCACTCGAAATAAAAATTGATTTCACTCGAGATTGTTTTTCTTAAAAACCTATTTCGTCTCGCTTAAGACAATTTCTCTTGAAACACAAATTTTGAAAAAATTGATTTCACTTGAGATTATTTTTCTTAAAACCAAGAGACAGTTTCTCTTGAAACACAAAGTTTGAAATTGTTTCACTCAAAACAAAATTTAGCTCACTAGAGATTGTTTTTGTTAAGACCAATTTCGTCCCGCTTGTGACAATTTACGTTGAAAGCAAATTTTGAAATTGTTTCACTCGAAACAAAATTTTATCTCACATGATATAGCTTTTCTTCAAACAAATTCCTTTTTGCTCATTCATTTTCATCCAAATGTTGAATATTTGATAAGAATTCCAAAGTTACAGAGATTTTATTTCACGATTCCATGTTGAAGAAGAAGATTTCAGCAAATAATCAATACACTTTTCAATCTTCGAAAAATTCAATTCCATCAACAAGAAGGTGGACCGACATTTCCACTGGAAGGGTTCATAATGAGAAGAACTCGTCCAAAAAGGGAGAAGAAGCTCATAATGAGAAGAACTTGTTCAGCCTTTGCTTAAATCTATCACAGAAGGAGTTGGATTTACATTTCCAATGAAAGGGTTCATAATGAGAAGAACTCATCCAAAGAGGGAGAAGAAATTCATAATGAGAAGAACTTGTTCAACCTTTTGTTCGATTCCATCACCGAATGAGGTGGATCAACATTTCCAATAGAAGGGTTCATAATAAGAAGAACTCGTCCGAAGATGGAGAAGAAGTTCATAATGAAAAGAACTTGTTCAACCTTTTGTTCGATTCCATCACAGAAGGAGGTGGATCAACATTTCCAATAGAAGAGTTCATAATAAAAAAAACTCATCCGAAGAGGGAGAATAAGTTAATAATGAAAAGAACTTGTTCATCCTTTTGCTCGATTCAATCATAGAAGGAGGTGGATCAGCACGATCGAAGGAAGAAGTTCATATAAGAGAGCTTGTTTGACCTCAACATGACCTTTATAGAAGAATTTACAGTTCATATAGGAGAACTCGCACAAATTTTTAAGAAATGAGTAAAATATTTTGATTTCGTCTTATAGAGGAGTCAATTGTCAAAAAATAATTTTTAGTTGATAAAAAAATAGCAAAAGAGAAACAACAAAAGAATTTTTAAAAAAAAAGGAAAAAGAAAAATGGAGGAAAAATGGAGGAAAAAGAAAAGAAAAAGAAATTAATAATAAATTCTCAAACATATTAATTAATGATAATCGGGTCTTTCACAGGCTCATCATTTGAGGCATTAGGGCAAACAAAGCAAGAAAATGTTCAAATTCAGAGAGGTAGATCATCTAATTGAAAAATGGAAACAAAAATCAATACGAGATTGAAGAAGGGTATGGGTGTCAGAAAGATGGAATTACAATCAAATCAGACAAATTTATGCTATTATTTGTCTTTGCTACGTTTCTGTTTTCACAATAACGAGCAAAGAGGGGCAGCTGTAATACCTACTTTTGTCTGAACATTTCGATTTGGATTGAAGAGGATCAAAGACTAATTAAAAGATGTTTGTGCGTTTAGAGAGAATTAGTTCAAGTGGCTTTAGTGGCATGCATTTGCTTAATCAGGTTTGGTAACCATGTGTGTTCATTATGGAGCTTAAAGACCAAATTAAATTATAGCCTTTTTTATTATTATTAAAACCAAAACACCAAAATAATATTAAAAAATCCAACAATAAATGTCCAAATGTTCATTTAAAAAAACCCAATTACATTCAAATCCAATTAACCCAAATCCTAAGCCCAATTATTCAATGGCTTGAAATATATTTTTAGGGTTGCTAAACCCTAAATCTAATGTTCAGCCACCGATCCCTCCACAGCAGACATTTGACTTCCACGCATGTAGAGGTATGCCGCCCGTGGTCCCTTTCTCCAAGCCAGCACCAGTAAGGTGACCGAGTACCACAGTGGTCTCGAACGTCCCAAGCCTTGTCACGACTATATCCACGCATGCAACCAATCCCGAATACCCTCCACGTCAGCAGCTGTCATGCAATAAGATGACCCCTTTCCATAGTGGCCTAAAAAAAGGGCGATTTGACTAAACTGACACCTTTTAGCCGAAATTTTCCCTTTCTAACTCCCTTTGACCAATATTTCCCGAAGTAGCACCCTTTCGACTCTTTCGACTGAGGTGGTACAAAGGCACATCCCTGGGGACGCGCTTTACTTGGGTTTTTGCTGACTGGGATACCACACGTGTAAGGCGCATCTTCGGGGATACGCTTTATATGGGATCTGCTGAGTCGGATGCCACATTGGTATTTTTTTTAATAATAAAAAAATTATTTTTATTGTTATTATAAATGATTAATATATTGTGTAAAGTGTTTCGGTTATAATTTAAGAATTATCGAATATATGGAATGAGCATCAAGATGTTTTTATGAATAAATATGAAGTGATAAGTTGGTTTTAATGTATATGTTTTAATGTGTATGTTTTAATGTATATGTTAAGGATAAAATCATACATATGGATAAATGTAATTTTGAATTTAAGTACTGTGAACTATAATTGGAATATAACTTTTAATTTTGAATACAATTGGAATATTAAGTTGAATTTAATGTTAAATTTCGAATACCATAATTTGTATTTTAATTTTAAATTTTAAATACTATAATTTGTATATTAAAAACATTTAATGTTAAATTTGAATAAAAAATAACATTAAAAATATTGTTCTAACAACCATGAAACATTTAAATAACATAACCAAATTACATAAATTTATGAAATATAACTATTTAAATAACATTAAATACAACTGGATCACCGATGTCGTCTTCTCGAATGAGTTTGACATGGCGGTGGTTGTCTATTTCGCTGAGGATTTCTTCATGGGACTTGTTCTTCAGTTTCCGCATCTTCACTATCATCATCATCATCGACATTTTCTTCGGCTGGTGTTGTAGATTCTGAAGGGCCGATATAAAATCACGACCCTGGAGGAGTGCTACTAACAATCCCACCGCTCATAGAAAATTGAGAAAAGTGTGAAAACATTGGCATCAATGTTTGTGATCCAAATGGAGATTGAGGTATCTGTGGAGAAAGACCATCAGTCAAATAAGATGCATATGAACCATATGTTGGATCATTAAACATAGTCGTATATACACCTCCATATGGTGTCATAAAACCCTACGGGCAAGGCATGTAACCCTGAGGGCTAGAAATATAACCCTGCGGATATGGCATATAAACTAGTGGGCTTGGCATATACACATGAGGAGATGGCATCTGAATTGGAGGGCTGGGCATCATAATCGGTGGATAGGGATGTTGTGGTGGGACTGATGAATAACCGGTAGCACCTTCTCTCCGTCCACGAGTCGAGGGATGATGATATTGAGATGGGGGATGATGATATTGAGACGGTGGACATATCTCTCGATGCCTAAGAATGTTAACCCCTCATGCGTCCACCGAAAATATAAACAGCTTTCCATTTTCATTAAACTAGTCCATATAGTTATCCGTAACCATATGACCAGTTTCAACATAAATTTATCGAGGGGCCAACTGTGCATACCGGTTCTCCCAAAGCGCAATCCAATCTCTGTGTCTCACCACCCAGTTAACCTCTTTCTTGCCTCGTCTATCGATGTTATGCATGACGTCTAAATTCCTAGGTGCTCTAGGAATATATTGCGTATAACCAAACTGATGAAGCACGCGATCAACTGGATGCCACGCAATAATAGCATAACATATAAGAGGTACAATTGACATCCAAACCTCTAATGACCCACTCAGGTGGGGTGGGATGCAAGTTTTTACTTCATCGCTCACATAAGGCATCAATTGAAACTAAAATATAAATATACAATTCAAATAAATATAATATTCTAATTATATCTAACATTTTAAATTAAAATATTCATATTTAAACAAATTTCAAAAACATACCTCAGACCCAACTTTTGTATCAATAAGTAAACGGATTTCCTCTAGTCCAGTAGGTATATCTCTATGGTTCTTTCTTTTCATCGACCACCTATGAAATATAATATAAACTAAATAGCACCGCATTTAATTAAAAATATTTAAATCAAAATTTAGTTCAAAAATTACCTCAATAATAAGGGGAATGCGTATGGTTCATTGACGATTGGGCATAAGAAAGGTATGCAGAACCACGCCCACGATTGTAGAAGCAAGAGACATCCACTGATAGCAGTTTTCTTATAATTTGTTGCACGACACGTTTCTCTAAAGAGAAATGCCAAAACTGCAGCGCCCCAACTATATCTTCCAACTTCATCAAAATCAATGAGATACCGCAACCACATACAATGCACCTGGTTGCGAGATTTGTCGGGCATCAATATTCCTCTAATGATTCATAGAATATAAGCCCGAGCATATGCCTTTACTTCATCATTTGAAGCATTTTCATTCAGAACTTCAAAATTAGCTTTCAACCATGATAAAGCTATTCTACCTCCATTAAACTCTGGCGGAGCAGCTCCAAGATATTCCATGCACATTGACTGCCAATCACCATCCGCCATACCACACATAATATTCCCATCGACGGGAAGCCCTAGATGCATAGAGACATCCTCCAATGTAATTGTAGCCTCTCCACATGGAAGATGAAATGTGTGTGTCTCGGGTCTCCACCTCTCAATCAATGCAGAAATTAGGACAGGTTCGAGTTTGCAACCGCCAATAATTGTTGCGATATACCCGAACCCGGCAAAAGATAAATATGGCAAAATACGTTGCGGTGTCGGTATACGTGGGTTTTTAATAAAAGTCTAAAATTCGATTAGTTTCCTAAATAATATGCATTATAAAATTTTATAATTAATATAAATTCATTATAAATTTAAATTAAAAATAATAATAAATATTAACATTAATTATAAAAAAATATTAACATATCAGTAAAATATCTGGAGATATGGTTTGCATCCAATTGCATCAGCATTTCACTTTCTATTATAATTGTAGACAAAAAAAATATAATTAATACAAAAAATAATTAATTAATAAATTTAAATAAATAATAATTATATTAATATTATATTAATAAAAAATAATATAAAAATTATATTACTATAAAATATAAAAACTATTTAAAAAATACTAACTTAAAAATAAATTTCTTACCACTAATAAGAAATTTAAAACTCAAATAGTTGGAGAATATGAGTTATATAATAGAAGAGAAGATGATTTTGGTGTGAAGAATGAGGGGGTTGAGGGGGTTTATATAGGGGAGGAGGAGGGGTAGTTGGAGGGGAAAATGGATGGGAATTTATGGCATTTAATGGAAGGCACATCCCCAGGGATACGCCTTACACACGTGGGATCCCAGTCAGCAAAAACCCAGGTAAAGCGCGTCCCCAGGGATGCGCCTTTGTACCACCTCAGCCGAAAGGGTACTACTTTGGGAAATATTGGTCAAAGGGTGTTAGAAAGGGAAAATTTTAGCTAAAAGAGGTCAGTTTAGTCAAATCGCCTAAAAAAAGCCCCATCAACAAATCACGAAGAAGAAAAAAAAATTAAATCAATGTAATTTTTAGATGGAAAAAAAGGTGCTTTATAAACTAAAAAGAGAGTATATTGTAAGGGTCTTAACCCCGATTAGGCTCCCCTCCCCATTCAAAAATACTTGTAAAAAAGGATCCCATTTTCTCTCCAAAAAATGGAATACAGTGGGCTCTCCTCATTTTTCCAAAAACAAAAGCAATGTAAGATTCGAAACAGAGAATAGAAAAAGATTTTTGAGGTTCTTTCCTTCATTTATGTTTATATGCTTTCTTTCTTTCTTTCTTTTATTTCGAACAAAAAAAACAAAGTACAAAAAACTAAGAGAGGGAGGAGGGTAGGTCGTTCTTATTTTTACCTTGTTTATTTACCTCATTTATCAGGGTTGGCGTTGCCGGTTGGCGTGTGTTCGGTCTAGAGTTCTAGGGGAGCATTGCATGTTGTTTAGAGACCTTGGTTTTGGGTTTAGAAATTAAAAAAATGGAATTTTGAGAGACAGAGGTTTTTGTTTTGTTTTCCCGACCACCGATGGTGGTGGTCGGAGACTGCTTATCACCGACTCATGATTGTTTTAGGGGGTTTAGTGTTTTTGACCGAAGGAAATGGGAGGCTAGAGGAGGAGTTGGAGTTCGTTCCACCGTTGTTTAGCTTTCCTCGGTGGGATATAGCGGCGGGCAGAGTTGATCGGCCACCAAAGCTCGGTGGTCGGAGCATTTTCCTTTAGCCCTTGGGGAAGAGGTGTCGTTCGTGGGAAAAGAAATAGGAGAGTAGAGAATAAAGCTTTTATTGTGTTAGGGTTATGTTAATCTAATAGTAAAAAATTAGGATAAATATTAGAATTTTAGGGTAAATCCCTTTTAAGTCACTCTAACTTAGTCGCGTTTTTACAAAATGAAAAGCATTTCAGCATTTTTATTTGTTTTGATTTTGACTCACGGTTTGCTTTATTTTATTTTGGTCACCTTCATTTTTTGTCATTTTGTTTGAATTTGAGTATGTTTTCTATTTTTTTGCATTATGGTCATTGCTTTTATCCTTTAATTTGCCTTTTTGTTTTTACTTTTTTTTACTTTTTAATGCCATTTATGAAAATACTAATATTAAAAGTTAATACAATCTTGGGGTGACTCGCCCTGGTGTATAATCTACATTATGGTCTAGTTTAAATTCTAACTTTAACCTCTAATTTACTAACTACTAACATCAAACTTTTATTTTATATTCGAATCAATCTACGACCTCACAATGACCCTCCCCATGGTATGATTCATGTTATTCATGGTTCGGGTAACAATTAAAAAATATCATCTAACTATTAATTTTATTAGATTGACTAATTTTTATTATTTATATTTCAACCCTTTAATTTTATGTATTTCTAATTCCAGCCTTTAAATTTTAGCAGTTATATTTCAGTCCTTTAAATTCCAGCTTTTAATTTTTTGCATTATTTTAATTTTAAGCTTTATATGCTGATTTTTTTCATTTTAGTTCTTTATTTAAAGTTTTAATTTCAATTGTGTATTTTAATTTATTTCAATTTAATCCCTTTATAGTTTTTATTTACTTTTAGTTTTGCCTTTAATTTCAATTTCTTTAAATTTAGTCCTAGAATTTTAGACTTTAAATTAAACCTTTTTTTAGATTTATAATATTTTGGTCTTAATATAGATTATTTAGATTTTAGGATTAGTCCTTAAATTTTGGAAATTTTTTAATTTAGTCCTCGCTTTTGCTCTAGGTTTCATTTTAATTATTCGAATTACATACTTGATTAAAATTAATTAGGATTAATATTAGAGTCTTCACTTTATGCCTAATTATTAATTTAATCCTTTTAATTTAGGGAATATTTAATTTGGTCAACGATTTTGTTCGAGGTTCAATTTTAATGATTCAATTCAATAATTAGTTGAAATTGACTAGGTTAATTATTAGAGCCTCCATTTTAGGTTTAATTTCAAACTTAATCTTTTAATTTAAGGTTATTTTTGACTTGGTCCTCGCTTTGCTCGAGGTTCCATTTTGATTATTCGACTCAATAACTTATCAAAAATTATTTGGATTAATATTAGAGTCTATATTTTTAGGTTCAGTCTCCTAGGTTCTTTAAATTTCATAGTTTGACACTTTAAGTTAGGGACCCTTAATTAATTCATTTAATATAATTAGGTTCAATAACTAATTGTTTCATTGCATTTTATTTGAAAAATAAGTCAATGTTAATTTATTAGGGGGTTAGTAGTGTATCTATCGCGTTTGCCCAGGGGTGACCGCTATTGATTCTCAAAATAAATCGACATCTTTTTTAAAACCCCACATCATGATTTCTGATTTATTAAGGCAATGTCTATTTATTGTGGTTGATAACGAAGCTTTCGTTTTTTCTTAGGGGTGGCGTTATTAGTCTTGGTAAATTGACATCCTTTTTAAAATATGCATACATAATGGAATTTAAACTAAATAAAATTTTGAAATATAGGGTAATCGATTAGGTACCAATTATGGGCACTGTGCGGGTGCTAATCATTCCTTACGCGTAACTGACTCCCGAACCCAATTTCTGATTTCGTAGACTAAAACTTGGTTTTTTTAGTAAAATAATTTGTTTTATTAAAATTACATAAATTTAGGTGTTACAATCTCACCTTAAAAATGATTAGTGGCAACTCCCATCTTTTCATAATTTATTTTATTTTCAAACAACGTCAGATCAATCTTTCAACCGAAAATTACTTACGACATGGTTCATGGAATTTGAATTAGAAATGTGCTTTTGATTTGGAATGTGATGTTGATTTTGTTATGAACCATGAATTATGACATATGTACTGATTATGTGTTACATGAGATGCATAGTAGTCTCTAAAGTGTATTTTAAACATGTATATATTTGAAAGTGTAAGAGGGATGAGTGAATCTTCTTCACTATCCAAAGATAAGTCAATGACTCGCTGTCCAAATATGGGTTGATCATGACAACCATTTTCGATAAGTGTTTGAAAATGTGTTTTGGAAAGTGTATATGTGATAAACTATGCATCCCTGATAACCACTCTTGGTGAACATGGATTAGTTGACAATTGTTCTTAATGGGACCTTTCGATATGAAAGGCATGCCTATGAAAGAGTACTCTACGTGTTTTTATATATGTGAGTGTGAATAAGGGCTATATGGGGTAAGGTTGGTGTGTTGAGCTATGCTCCGTGAAGATCACGGGGTAAGGTTAGTTAGTTGAGCTTAGCTTTGAAAGTCATGGTTTTGGACCTAACTGAGTCCACAAATAAAATGGAGTCGTATGGAGTCTGTTTACCCAATGAATGAGTTGTATTTTGAACAAAGGATATTGATCTTGAATTAGAAACATTTTCACGTGAAAATGTGTGTGACTTACCACAAGGTAATAGTGCATGAGTGTGTGTGATTTGCAGTAGTGTTTGTGATGAATTAAAGATTGATATAATTTGTTAATTGTGTGCATTTATGGTACAATATGTATGTATCATGTCATGACATATTGATATGATCACCGAGGTAAAAACATGTGAGCTTTCATGACATTTAAATAGGCTTTCCTTTAGCCTTGTCAAATACATCATATTTGAATATTTAGTCATTCAACGAGTATTATAGTTCACACTCATTGTTTAAAATTTTTAGATCATTATTAGCAGATTTTAGAGCTCGAGAGGCAAGACACTCAGTGGGATCAAAGAAATGAATCATTTGTAAAGTTACATTGAATTTTGATTTATTTTGAGGCAATATGGGATTTCTAAATAGGTATGAATGTTGAAATGTATCTTCAGTTATTTGCTAATGGTCAAGTGACCTATGATGAACTTTAATTGCATATTTTCTGTACATCTGTAACTTTTGAATTATTTACATTTTGGTTCTTATATTTGCATGTCCAATTAGGTCCTTTTTTGATGTCTGATTAAGCTGAAATTTGTACGTCACTAATTAATTATTAGTAATGAATAATGATCAGTTTTAATTACTTTTGAATGGTGATGTTTGAAATAACTATTTTACCCCTATAATGTTAGTGACGTTTATCTTGTAATCATGATTTTATAGGTGTTGTGAACTTTATTATGTGATAACTAATTGTTGTGTACTGCATAATGAATGTTTATTTTTAATCATTTCTGCTTAGTTCACATTATTAGTGTTTCTGTTCTATCCGACTTTGTCTCGGAATCTAATGTACACTCAGGTATCCGGGTCATCCTTCATGATCGGATATGGGGTGTTACAATCTTCATTCTTGTAGCTATCTTGAAAGAAATGAAGAGATGAACACTTTTGTATCTCACAAGCTATCTGCAAAACTAACTAGAAATGGAGTGAAAAGAAGAAAATAGATAAAACTTAGTTGACCTCTCATTTTCACGTGTGCTTAAGGAAGAAGAAGATAATCCTTTTTCTCCTTCTTCATCGATTTATTTTTAAATATAAAAATATATTTTCGAAAGAATAACATCCACACATTTTGTTTAGATCCAATGGTTTAAAATAAAGATGAAATTCAATCTAATGGTCCATAATCACCCAAGAAAAATATCATATAAACTTTGGGGATGATAATTCATTAAAGAGTCCAACATTTCCCTTGTTTTCACCATAGAGATTCGAAATTCCTTTATTTCAATTTAGTCACTGATCTCCTCCAAAATAAATTATAACAATTAATTATTCGTTTCATAGTTTAAATTTAATCCCACAACACATAAAAATTCTCTTCCTTGTCCTCAAAATAATTTTATTTACCAATAAAGTACTTAATGAAATTCTGGGGCGTTACAACCATACCCCTTAAGAAAAATTCGTCTTTGAATTTTCCACTAGATTCGAATAATTGCAAACACATTTGACATTTTACATCCTCAATTTCCTTTTCACTACACGGACCTAAAGTTGTTGGTATTCATATTGAATGCTAATAATTCTATCTCACTACCATAAGTCACATCACATCAATTGATTTTAATGATATTCGAGCACAATGATCTTATTAACACACTAGAAATAAAAAAAATTGTGCCTAAATCCCACTTCTAGTATATAATCGTCTGAATGATCCTTGTAATAAGGTCATCAAACAAATTTAGTATCCCCTTTTTAAGAACACATAGCTAAACGGATTATCTGTACCGAGTGAATAACCAGAGAATCACAACGAAAAAGTCACTAGAAATATGAGGATTTTCTTGTCCGCAACAAAATTTCAAGAATTTAAGAAGGATCCAGGATTCTAAAGAGAATTTATCATAATAAATAAAATCTTTGATTTACGAAGAATACTCTTTCAACATGCTCATAGTTACCCTAGTCCCAGACAAGGAGACTATCGAGGTAGCAGTGAGGATACAACTGAACGTTAATTCAAAAAGATATTGAACGATATTTTAACAAGGGCACTAGTGCCAACACATATATAGTTCTCATCAAACTCAAATCAACTAGATTTTAACATAAATTGGATGTAAGCTCCTGAAATTTCTTTAATCGGCGACACCCAAAGGGGCATTCATTGGAAGTTTATTGGAAATTATAGTTGATCGAATTGTCTGAACACAATGTCAAACTCAAAGATGTCAATGTATCATACAAATATTTCACAATCAATACAGTACCAAACTCGGATTCATAAACATGAGTTTAAAGAATTTTGAGCCAATCATCATCTTGGATCGAATGATTTCTCTCTTCAAAAATATATATACAATTTATCATATCATAGACTATCACACGAATATTATACATAGCTTTGAAGTCTAATTCGACCATCGAACTTAATCGAAAAATGGTTAAAGAATATCACTTTGAGATTAGGAAAAGGAGTTTATTAAATAACAAAAGGTCAATATTCAACTGACTCGTCTAAATACATCAAATTCATATGATCTCGAGTTGAAGGATTCCAACAGGGTATCGGAGGTATTCATTCAACTTAATTTGTAGAATTCAAATTCACAAATATGTGTTTTAAAAATTTGAAGTAACACAATCTTGGACTAATGAGCCCCTTTTTAACAATCACTCCAATTGCCATAATAACAATTCTTGTATGAGCCTGGTCTAGATCTTTCGAAATAACCACGACTACTTGCCACCATGAGATATTCGAATGAGGAATATTATTTTGGAAAGTGAGGGGTATTAATTTATCAAAGCTAGATGGAATTTGCTTATCAAAGCTAGTAAAATATCAATTGGATAGATTACGAACATCATTTCAGAATTACGGGTATGAAATTGCCAATAATGGGAAGGCTTCCTGATATGATCGCCAATAGAAAAGACCCAGAGAAGTACCCAAGTGACCCCATCACACGGGCAAGGACTAAGGAGTTTCAAGCAGCCATGGAGAGTATGTTTACATCAAGTTTGGAACGTAAGGGAGGAACACTTTACGTTGCTTATGCATGAATTTGCATGAGAATTTAAAGTTTGCATAACATTCATTGCATTTAATAAGTGTGTTGTTCGTTCAAGCATGCATTGCATTTAAATCATCTAGTTCATTTAGGGAAGTAGTTCATTAATTAAACTAGTTCATTCATCAAACTAGTTCATTTATTAAATTAACTCTTAATTGTTTCATACATATTTTCAATTAAATATTGAATAAAGTTCACCTTTATGTCTAGGTGCATGAGAGAAGTTGAATGGTTTCATCATATGCAAGAATGTCAGTCAAAATGTCTTCCAATTATGGATGCGATACAGATGTGTTTGGTTCTAGAAATCAATTGGAAATCATTCCTCTATCTCTTAGTTTTCCAACGCCTTTTGAATCACCTTAATCCAATATCGGGAGCTTGAGATAGGATCGATTTATTGAAGACAGTGCAGGCTGGAATTTTGTTACGTGAATTTTATGCATGGATGATTTGGATGAGTTTGAGCCAAGGGAGAGTCTTTTCAACTTCAGCCAAGTGACAAGCCATTGAAGGACTATTAATTCACCCATTCAAGGAATTCAAAGATGAATGTTATCATCTAAGTTCAAGGGCTGTTCATATTCTTCAAGGGAGCATGCAATTAAGGGTGATTTAATTCACTTGTTAAGACAATTTTAAGCATGGAATAACAAGAGTCTTTCACCCCTTGGACGAAATTAAGGTCAAATTTAGCTTCAATTTGTCTAGATTCATCCCAAAATGATCTAGAATATTCATCCAACCTTGAAGATAAGAAGACAAAGCATTCAAGTACATTTTATTGCTAAATTGATGAGAATGTTTTCATCTTTTGAGTCTTTTCATATGTTGCTTAGAACACTATAAATAGGCACCTTTGGGATCATTTGTATACACACATTTGAATATATTTGAGAGGTTGCTTTCATTCTTGTTATCTTGTATAACTTTATCGGCATCAAGATAGTCTTGTTGTCTTCATCCATTTCCTTTTGTTATAGCGTTGGTTCCTAGATCACGTATAGCTAGTGGGTCATGTTCCACCCTCTATCACTTTGATTCCATCTTTATATATTTGTGGTTCCTAGCTCCATATAGCTAGCGGGTCACAATCCATTCTTTCTATTTCATCATTTATCTCCCAATCCATAACATCTTTTACCTTCACCATACTTCCATTCTTTCCACATTATAAATTATTTTCTTCATTTCATTAAACCACAACAACCATCACTCTTCCATCACCTTCAAACCACTTTATCATAACCTACAACCTTTCATTTTCAATTTACTTATATCAATATATTTCATGTAACAATGTTTGTGCATTTTTAGTCTTCAATCAAAGCACTGTGAATTTCTTACTAGAATCACGATCGAGACACAACGTATATGAATTGGAACACATAACAGGGATCATATTATTTGGTATCAGAGCCACACATAACTGTGAAGTTCTTGTAACTTGAGAAATGCTTGTTGGTCATGGTTGCTCTTTAATAGCTTTAACCTTCTCTTTGTCAACCTCCAAACCTTCAGAACTCACAACGAAACCTAGGAAAACAACCTTGTCAGTACAAAATATTAATTTTTGTAAATTAGCAAACAAGTTTTCCTTCCTCAAAACAAGTAAAACTGACCTCAAATGTTGAACATGTTCTTCCATGGTTTTACTATATATTAGAATGTCATCAAAATAAACCACACAAAACTTACCCAAGAATGGCCTAAGAACATGATTCATTAACCTCATAAATGTACTTGGTGCATTAGTTAAGCCAAAAAGGCATAACCAAATGGGTAGAGTTTCTTGAAACTTTTCCATATGTTATCAAGTACAAGAAAGGTAAGGAGAATATAGTTGTCGATGCATTGTCATGAAGGTATGTTCTTTTAAACACTTTGGAATCTAAGTTGTTGGGTTTTAATTTTATTAAAGACTTATATGTTTCTGACTATGATTTTGGAGAAATTTACAAAGCTTGTGAGAAAGGGACGATTGATAAATACTTTAAGCATGATGGTTTTCTATTCAATGAAGGGAGACTATGCATCCCTCAAGGTTCCATGCGAGAATTGCTCACTAAGGAAGCACATGGAGGAGGATTAATAGGACATTTTGGGACAACAAAGACTTTGGCTATACTTCAAGAACATTTATATTGGCCCAAAATGAAACGAGATGTGGAAAGGTTATGTGAGCGTTGCATTACTTATAGAAAGGCCAAATCTGATGTCATGCAACATGGACTTTACACACCACTACCCATACCGAAAGTACCATGTATGGATATTTCAATGGATTTTGTGCTAGGGCTTCCACGCACAAAGAACAACAAAGACTCCATCTTTGTAGTTGTTGATGAATTTTCCAAAATGGCTCATTTCATTCCCTGTGACAAAACTAATGATGCCTCACATATTGCTACTTTGTTTTTCATGGAAATTTTAAGGATATATTGTATACCCAGAACTATTGTGTCTGATCGGGATGTGAAGTTCTTAAGCCACTTTTGGAGAGCCCTATAGAGTAATATTAGCACTAAGCTACTATTCTCCACCACTTTCCACCCTCAAACGGATGGTCAAACTGAAGTGGTGAATCGAGTACTTTCCATGTTACTTCGATCCGTCATTCGGAAGAATTTAAGAACGTGGGAGGAGATTTGACCACATATGGAGTTTGCATGCAATCATTCAATCCATATTACTACGGGGCGTACACCTTTCGAAGTGGTATATGGGTTCAATCCATTAACACCGATAGACTTATTACCATTACCCGCTGATCAAATTGTGAGTAAAGATGGACTTAACAAAGCTAAGTTTGTTAAGAAGCTTCATCAACAAGTGAGGGAGAACATTGAAAAACAAACTAAGCAATACGAGCAGCAAGCAAATAAGGGTCGTAAGTGAATTACTTTTGAGACAGGGGATTGGGTGTGGCTGCACCTGAGGAAAGAAAGGTTTCCGGCTCAACAAAAGTCTAAATTAATGCCTCGGGGAGATGGACCATTCCAAATAATCAAGAAGATCAATGAAAACGCCTATCAATTAGATCTTCTAAGTGAGTTTAATATCAGCATAACCTTCAATGTTGATGACTTGTCTCCTTATGATATAGGTGACGATTTCGGGACAAATCACCTTAAAGAGGGAGGGAGTTATATGATCCCCAATAGCAAAGACCCGGAGAAGTACCCAAGTGACTCCATCATACGAGCAAGGGCTAAGGAGTTTCAAGCAGCCATGGAGAGTATGTTTACATCAAGTTTGGAAAGCGATGAAGAAGGAATAATAAGGGAGGAACACTTTACGTTGCTTATACATGAATTTTCATGAGAATTTAAAGTTTGCATAACATTCATTGCATTTAATAAGTGCGTTGTTAATTCAAGCATGCATTGCATTTAAATCATCTAGTTCATTTAGGAAAGTAGTTCATTAATTAAACCAGTGCATTCATCAAACTAGTTCGTTTATTAAATTAACTCTTAATTGTTTTATGCATGTTTTCAATTAAATATTGAATAAAGTTAACCTTTATGTCTAGGTGCATGAGAGAAGTTGAATGGTTTCATCATATGCAAGAATGTCAGTCAGAATGTCTTCCAATTCTGGATGTGATACAGATTTGTTTTGTTCTAGAAATCAATTGGACATTATTCCTCTATCTCTTAGCTTTCCAATGCCTTATGAATCACCTTAATCCGATATCGGGAGCTTGAGATATGATCAATTTATTGAAGACAATGCAGGCTGGAATTTTGTTACGGAAATTTTATACATGGATGATTTGGATGAGTTTGAGCCAAGGGAGAGTCTTTTCAACTTCAACCAAGTGACAAGCCATTTAAGGACTCTTAATTCACCCATTCAAGGCATTCAAAGTTGATTCTTATAATCTAAGTTCAAGGGCTATTCATATTCTTCAAGGGAGCATGCAATGAAGGGTGATTTAATTCAATTGTTAAGACAATTTTCAGCATGGAATAGCAAGAGTCTTTCACCCCTTGGACGAAATTAAGGTCAAATTCAACTTCAAACTATCTAGATTCATCCCTAAAATGATCTAGAATATTCAGCCAACCTTGAAGATAAGAAGACAAAGCATTCAAGTGCATTTTATTACTAAATTGATGAGAATGTTTTCATATTTTGAGTTTTTTCATATGCAGCTTAGAAACACTATAAATAGGAACCTTTAGGATTATTTGTAGACACACATTTGAATATATAAAACATCTTTGAGAGGTTGCTTTCATTCTTGCTCTCTTGTAGAACTTTATAGGCTTCAAGATAGTCTTGTTGTCTTCATCCATTTTCTTTTGTTATAGCGTTGGTTCCTAGATCACGTATAGCTAGTGGGTCATGTTCCACCCTCTATCACTTCGATTCCATCTTTGTATATTGTTGGTTCCTAGCTCCATATAGCTAGCGGGTCACAATCCATACTTTCCTTCATTTCATTAAACCACAACAACCATCACTCTTCCATCACCTTCAAACCACTTTATCATAACCTACAACCTTTCATTTTCAATTTACTTATATTAATTTCTTTCTTATAACATTGTTTGTGCATTTTCAGTCTTCAATCAAAGCACTGTGAAGTTCCTACTAGAATCACGATCGGGCAACATCGTATATGACTCGGAACACATAACCATGATCATATCACTTCCACTTGTTGAATATATGAAAATTCCTATTTGAATGTTCTAATTCTAGAATTCGCAGAAACATTATCGATGTAATCATCCATTACCATAACAAGATCATAGCAAAATGTTTGATCTAAAAAATTAGAGAAATTATCACAAAGATCAGTGATACATGCATCACAATGCTCACATCAAAGGAAGAAGAAATAACTCTTCCAAATGATCCACTTGTCCAAGCCTTGGAAAAGAAGACCAGAACAAAAATAGACTTGCGACAACTTTTTGAATGGGATCCTTATCTTATTTGGTTAACATGTCTTCTGAAGATACAACCGTCTAACTCTTATCTTTCCAAAGGTTCTTGAATTGCATCAATATAATATCGGGAACTCAATATACATTCATTTTACTGAAGACAACACATGCATAAATTCTTATACGAGATTAATACGTGATTTTTGTAAATATTACGAATTTTCAATATTTATATTGATTATTTGTAATATAATTAAATATATGATTTTAGATTAGAGTTATTAATTTATTAGGAATTAAGGTTGAGTTAAAACATTATTTTTAGTTATTATTATTTTATTAGGAATTAGAGTTAAGACATGTTTAGTTTGTCATTATTTTATTCATTAGTTATTTAGGACCTTTAGAACTCACCCCCTATATAAAGGAGGCTTCACTCAACTTTGTAAATCAGATTTCGTTGATTAATAATACAACGAGAGTTTGTTTTTGCAAGTGTTGATTGCCTTGTGCCTTTAAAGCTTCTCCTCGAGTTCTTTCAAGTTCTTGTGAGGGATATTAATCTTCACACTCCAATTTGCATTTTCATCGTGACTAGGAGGGTTGGTTAGAGCCATTTATTGAGTTTTCCTTTTCATTGCGACTAGGAGGGTTCGATAGGACATATATCCATATATTTTCCACAAATCCATTCGCACCATCAATCATCTATACCGTCCACCTTCATAAGGGAGATCTTTTGATTTCTTTAATATCTTATTTTATATTCAATTTCTTTATCTTTTGTTTATTTTATTCTAATCTTATTTCCTTTATTCCAATACCTCAAAAAAACCCTAAATAATCCTAGTTATTGTCGCCACCTTCCCTTATTCACCCCCTTTGTTCTTCATTGAGTCTAGAGCTTTATAGGTTTGATTCTTCAATAAAAGCAACATTCATTAATCCGCCACCGCTTCCCTATCAATTAGTATCAGAGCATAATACATGCACCATATTCCATAATACATGCTTCTTTGGACTAATGTTTCTACTCGAACCTATTAGAAGAACAAAGTCTCGAAGATTCAAAGCATATCTATTTGGTAAGCATAATATTTTAGAATAACCTATTAGTATCATTAAACGATTCTAAGTTTGTTCCCTTTAATGTTTTAGATTCGAGGTTGAATCTTTTTGAAGAAAGGGAGGATGATACATGCATCACAAGGCTCACATCAAAGAAAGAATTAATAAATCTTCCAAATGATCCACTCGTCCAAGCCTTGGAAAAGAGGACCATAACAACAATAGACTTGTGACGACTTTTTGAATGGGATCCTGATCTTATTTGGTCAACATCTGAAGATACAACCGTCTGTCTCTTATCTTTCCACCGGTTCTTGAATCGCATCAATCTGATATCGAGAACTCAAGATACATTCATTTAACTGAAGACAACGCATACATAAATTCTTACACGAGATTAATACGTGATTTTTGTAAATATTACGAATTTTCAATATTTATATTGGTTATTTGTAGTATAATTTAATATAGGATGATGCATTATCGTTTAGGATTAGAGTTATTATTTTATTAGTAATTAAGGTTGAGTTAAAACATTATTTTTAGTTATTATTATTTTATTAGGAATTAGAGTTAAGATATGTTTAGTTTTTCATTATTTTATTCATTAGTTATTTAGGACTTTTAGAACTCACCCCCTATATAAAGGAGACTTCACTCAACTTGTAAATCATATATTTCTTCTTCTCCTCTCCACCGTGACACCATAGATTGAGGTAAGGAAGATTTCATATGGTTATTTATAGTAAATTAAGTTTGGTTTTGATTCTTGGAGGTGTTAGAAAATGTACGGAAGATTAGGGAGTGATAGAAATTTAAAAGAGTGGTAAATTATGGGGATTTGATATAAGGGGTTTTTAAGTGAATTGTTCGGAGAGTGATTGTAAATGGATTTTGAAGTCATATTTGACTTGTCATGGGTATAATTTAGAAGATAGAAGTAGTAGAAGTGGATTAAAAACATGTTGAATAAAGGATATGATTTTTGGTTCCAGGTGTTTTATGAGAATATGAGATATTAAAATGTGTTAAAGTGAAGTAAGTTACACTAGGAGTGTATAGTTGAGTTTAAAGGCTTTATGGAATAGTAAAAAAGGAAAAATAGAAAAGTTTTGGGGGATTTTCGGGTTTAAGGAATGAATTTTGGGTTTGTAGGATCGGTATTGGTTGAGTAGGTATCGATACTACAAGGCAATTTATGAGAAATTTATGCATGAAGTATCGATACTGCATGAACAATATCGATACCGCATGAACAATATTGATATCACATGAACAATATCGATACCATAAGGAAAAATATTAAAAAATCTTCACGGAGTATCGGTAGTGAAGTGATAGTATTGATACCAATGTGGAGGGTAGCGATACCATACAACATCGAAGCTAATATTGGTATCGATACCGGGGTAGGGTATCAGTACCGGGGTAGGGTATCGGTACCCTAGCATAGAAGTATCGGTACTGTGATGGTAGTACCAATACTACTTAAGTTGGAAAGTGGAAATTTGTGTTTTATGTAGTTTGCTTTGGTTTGAATATTATCTAGTAATTCAAATCCTGATATTCATTGGATTACATTCAGGTAGATATCGATCGAAAGCAAAGTTAAGATAGGTCATCAGAGTAAGAATAACGAGAAGGAAACAAGAGCTTGGAATTTGTCAATTGAGACCAAGGTGAGTACATGTTATTAAGTGTAAGTTATGTTAGGGAATTAAAACTTACGAGGAATCTAATTCTTATATTTGGTTATATGAGTACTGGAACATAAGCATGTAGTGATAGGATGCTAGATGTATATGAGTAAATGCATATGTCTAGATGTTGAGTACATCTTTATATATATATATATATATATATATATATATATATATATATATATATATATATATATATATATATATATATATATATATATATATATATATGAAGTACGTGAATACATGTATGCATGATAAATCATGTGATCATTAGCTATGTGTGATAACAAGTTATGTGAACATAAGAGATAAGACATATGACAATAGATATGTGAAAGTAATCTATGTGAATATATGCTATATGAATACAAGAACATGTGATATGAGATACATGATAAGAAAATATGAGGCTCAATGAGAGTATTACACGATATATGATAAGAAACCATGAGTTATATGCCTATGTGATATGAATATATGAATGTGTGATAAATATAAATAATAATGCCCATGTTATGTGTTATGAGAGCTAGGGGTATAGTTGGCATGCCAAGACTCAAGGGTTCTATGTGATCCTTCGGGACATATATGTAATCCATTGGAATATATATGCGGTACTTAGGTACACCTATTTGGTCCATTGAAATATGTATGTGGTCTTTAAGGAGTGGTCCTTCGAGACATATGTGTTATATGTGGTCCTTCTGGACTAATCCTACACGCCCCTAGTGGGAATTATATGAGTTGTGGTGATATCATATGTACACAACCTTTATGTACTCACATACCTTAAGTTCTCATAAGTATATATGAGCTTTAAATAGAATAAATAAATCTATTTGTCTGATACTATGTGTGCACTTTTGTGAAATGATATACATATTCTATGATGTGTATAGAAATGTTAAGTACATGCTCACATGATAAAAAGAAATTAGTGATAATAATATAAGTAATGATAAACATGTTAATGATGATCTATATATGTATGCAAGCATTGTGTTACATGATATGTATATGCATTTGTTAAGTAATTATAGTGCTATTAATTGATTATATGTCTAACTAAGTATGTGACTTAGCGTGTGAGTGTTTCACACGTAGGATCCAAAAAGTTTTAAAGAGAAGATAGGCAACGGAGCCAGCATACTTCAGCAAATATCATATCAGAAAAATTTACTATAGGTTTCGCTTTTGTATTATACAGTGTTGGCGTGTATTTATAAGATTAAATTGTATAAGCTCTGAACAGTTTGTAAAAGTTTTCAAGTTAATATATGTAAATTATTTAGAATGTTTCAATTTTTCCTCTATTTGTATACAAGTATAAGTTTTGAAAAGTAAATGTGACACCTCGGATCCGGGTCGGATACGGGTTGGGGGTGTTACAGATACCAAGAGGGGATTATCGATACCATGAGGATGGTATTGATACCATTAAACATCGAATGTAAAAGTAGAATCGGTACTGTGATAGAGTATCGATACTAGTGAACCAGAAATGTTAAAAATATGTTTATATTGTTATAGAAGATTAATAATATGTACTCTTGAATAACTTTTGAGTATAATTGTTAGGTAATATACTAACAATTGATATTGTACATGTATTTAATTGATGCTTGAATAGATCGAAATCAAGCTCCAGAGTCAAGCAAAACTAAAGGCAAAGGCAAAGTACCAGAGTAATCACTTTTTCATTTTGGGTATAATTGTGAGGCAATCTAGGTGAGTGCATTTAATTATGTACGTATATGCTATAATAGTCATAGTGGTATGTATTATTGATGTATGTATGTTGATTACCAAATGATAATGAATTCATACTAAGTGTATGGATTTCCATATAGGGCACTTCGTGTGCTAACATGATAAGGAATTCATACTAAGTGGATGGATTTCCATATAGGGCACTTTGTGTGCTAACATGATAAGGAATTAATACTAAGTGTATGGATTTCCATATAGGGCACTTCGTGTGCTAACATAATAAAGAATTCATACTAAGTGTATGGATTTCCATATAGGGCACTTCGTGTGGTAACATGATAAGGAATTCCTACTAAGTGTATGGATTTCCATATAGGGCACTTCATGTGCTAACATGATGAGGAATTCATACTAAGTGTATATATTTCCATATAGGGCACTTCGTGTGCTAATATGATAAGTAATTCAGACTAAGTGTATGAATTTTCATATTGGCACTTTGTGTGCAAACCGCTAAGAGATTCATACTAAGTGTATGAAATTCCATATGAGAAATGTGTGTATAAACATAAAAACTGTATAATAAGGAACTGGAGCTTTATATTGGTAATGGGTATGCAAATCACATAGATTATAGAAATGGTTATGAAAAGACGGTATTAGCACTACAAATATAAACCAAAGAATGTATAATGATTGAAAGGGTTAATTTATACTATGAATGATTATTATAGTAGAAATGGGTCTAAAATAAAAGATTAAATGGCCTAACTGTGCAATTGGCAGATAGGTGTCAATTATGCCAGTTAGATGAAAGGCTAAGTGCCTTTGAGGCCTAACTGTGCATTTGACAGAAATGTGTCATTTATGCCAGTTAGATGAAAGACTAAATTCCATTGAGGCCTAACTTTGCATTTGACATAAAGGTGCATTTATGCCAGTTAGATGAAAGGCTAAGGGCCTTTGAGGCCTAACTATGCAATTGGCAGAAAAGTGTCAATTATGCCAGTTAGATGAACGGTTAAATACCGTTGAGTAAAAGGATAAAGGCCTAACTGTGCAATTGGCAGAAAGGTGTCAATTATGCCAGTTAGATGAACAGATAAATACCGTTGAGTAAAAGGATAAAGGCCTAACTGTGCAATTGGCAGAAAGGTGTCAATTATGCCAGTTATATGAACGGATAAATACCGTTGAGTAAAAGGAAAATGGCCTAATTGTGCAATTGGAAGAAATGTGTCAATTATGCCAGTTCGATGAACGGATAAATACCGTTGAGTAAAAGGATAATGGCCTAACTGTGCAATTGGCAGAAAGGTGTCAATTATTCTAATTAGATGAATGGATAAATATTATCGAGTAAAAAGATAACAACCTAATTGTGTAATTGACATATAGGTGTCAATTAGACTGGTTAGATGAATGGGTAAACACAATTGAGTAAAAGATTAAAGGTTAAACAATGTTAAGTAAAAGAATAATGGATTAGCTATGTATTGGACAGAAAAGTGTCAAATATGCAAGTTAAGTGAAAAGCTAAATACCTTTGGGTAAAAGAGTAAAGGAATTTTAATGTAAGGAGATATGAGTGACATATAAGTGATATGAAGGGATGATATATATATATATATAGTACAGCAATGCATAATTGTTATGCAAGGATATTTTAAAGGAAAACGTAAAAAGAACCTAATGGATATGAAAGGATACCTAAATGGAAATAAAAAATGGTGTATTAACAGTATCTAAGGTGTTGCCATAATGGTTATAAAAGATACATGATCAATTAGCACCTTGGTGCAATACATGTATAGTATTTCATATTTAATGTACACCGGGCAAATAAAGAATAAAGCGGAAAATATACAAAAGGATAAGTATGATGGTATGAAAGAATTATAGTTTAATTGAGAACGGCCTAATTGGTTCTTATGAATGATGAAATTAAATTATTCATTTAGTATTCATAAGATATTGTCATATAATTTGTATTATTCATGCAATATTATATCTCACTAAGTAAATACTTAACGTGTGTTTATTTCACGCGTAGGTAAAGGCAAAAATTAGTGGTGTAGGGAGTGTAGTAGTAGCAATAGCTTTCATCAATTAAAGGTTGACACATCAGTAACATTATGACAATCTTATTCATATAGGAACTTTATTGACATGTAATTAAACTATAGTAAATATTTTTGCAATGTACTTAATTGATAGCTTTAGTATGTTTCTTTTATAAATATCATATCTTGTAGTTGATCAAATTGAAACAAATAGTTTTATAAAGTGATGTGACTTCTATATCTCGTGTACGGAAAGGTATACAAAATATGGGTGTTACACACCATTATTAGCCTTGCAAAATTTTGAAAAGACCTTTGAAGTTGAATGTGATGCCTCCAGAATTGGAATTGGCGCTGTTTTAAGTCAAGAAAGCAAGCCAATTGCTTACTTTAGTAAGAACCTAAATGGTGCACTCTAAACTATCCAAATTATGACAAAGAGATGTATGCACTCATTCGGGCATTGGAAACTTTGAAGCATTACTTGTTACCAAGGGAATTTGTTATACAAACTAACCATGATGTTAGAGTATGACCAAAGACCAATAATATATGACTATTCTAAGACTATAAATGCATGGCCATGCTCGAATAAGTTGATATGTGATATCACAAATTATTCGTTAATTATAGTCTACTCTAGATATCAAGAAACAATAGATGGGCTATACAAGTGTGACTATTCTAAGACTTGTGACTATTCTAAGACTTGTGACTATTCTAAGACTTGTGCCTATTCTAAATATAAAGGATAAAATGATGTAATACATAAAAGAGTTAATCACGAAGATGATATGTCGAATCATAATTTCTTGTAACTTAGGTGATAATGATATATTGCTAGATGTCACTCATTGTATGTAATTTTAGAATTGTTCTAATAATTACTACTAATGTTACAAGAACCTACAGGGTCACACCCTAGGATTGAAATGAGCAAAGATGTAAAATTTGTTATATGTTACTAAAATATATCTAGATTTAAGATATGTATATTTGATATACATATGATTTTAATTATCCTGAATATAGTAATGTAATTTATGTTACAACTTTTTTAATTGATATTTAATTTGGAATAATTAAATAAGTTTTTAAATAAACATTAAATATTGTAATTCAGATTATAAGTCTTTAATGTATATTTAATTTGAATTAATTAAATAATATTTTATTTATTATTTCAAAATAACTTTAAAAAAACCCTAAGATGTTAGGGTAACTGATATATTTAAATAAGGTAAGGTCTAGTAGCCGTTTTTACTTCAGTCATTTTTCTCAAAACTAATTTTGGGAAAAGAAAAAATTTTCTCTCAATCGGATGAATTAAGTAGAGGTCGAGACGTGTTTTCATGGAGGCTTACGATTCGAATCGTTCTTGATCACTACTTCTCGTTGTTGTCTTTATTGTTTTTCAAGAACCCATTGTAAGTATTCGCATCATTTTCTCCCGATTTCGGTTTTACGTACTTGGATCGATGATGAGACCGTCGAGTTTTGTTTTTGGGTGCGCCGACGGTCCCAACACATGAAGCCTTAAAGCATATGAAGGGACAACACAAGCTTAACAAGAGACATGCCAAATGGGTTGAATTCCCTTAGTATTTCCCTATGTCATCCACTATAAGAAAAGAAAAGATAACATTATGGCTGATGCTTTTTCATGCAGGTATGTTTTACTTAACACTTTGGATTCTAAACTTCTTGACTTTTCATTCATCAAATAACAATATCCTACTGACTTGGACTTTGGAGAAAATTATAAGTTATGTGAAACAGGTGCTCATGACAAATATTACCATCATGATGTATATCTTTTCAAGGAAGGGAGACTTTGCATCCCACAAGGTTCCATGCGAGAAGTATTAACCAAAGAAGCACATGAAGGGGGACATATGGGACACTTTGGCGTTGAAAAGACAGTTAGCATTTTGAAAGAAAACCTCTTTTAGTCAAAGATGAAAAGGTACATTGAAAAGGTATGTGAAAGGTGCTTAGTGTGTAGAAAGGCAAAATCAAGAGTTATTCCCCATGGATTGTACATGCCTTTACCAATTCCATCCATGTCATGGGTAGATATCTCTATGGACTTTGTTTTGGGCTTACCAAAGCCCAAGAGTGGAAAAGATTGAATATATGTGGTGGTCGATAGGTTCTATAAGATGGCTCACTTTATACCATGCAACAAGATCGACGATGCAATCAATGTTACAAATTTGTTCTTCAGAGAAGTGGTAAGGTTACATGGACTTCCTTGAACCATTGTGTTAGATAGAGATTTCAAATTATTAAGCCACTTCTGGAGGACTTTGTGGAGTAAAGTTGGCACAAAATTACTATTTTCTACTACAAGTCATCCACAAACAGACAGACAAACTGAAGTAGTTAATATAGTTTTATCAACGTTATTCAGATCCATCATCAAGAAGAACATCAAAACTTGGGAAGAATGCTTACCACACGTGGAGTTTTCTTACAACCGAACAATTCATTCAACAACCAAGTATTCTTCATTTGAGGTAGTGTATGGTTTTAACCCTTTAACTCCTTTAAACTTATTTACTTTACCCTATGATCAAATAGAGAACAAAGATGGAAAGGACAAAGAAGAATTTGTTAAAAGGCTCGATCAACAAGTCAAGGACAATATTGAAAGAATAACCAGAAAATATGAGCAACAAGCAAACAAAGGAAGGAAGAAGATAACTATTGAAGTGGGTGATTGGGTTTGAGTACACTTTAGAAAAGAAAGGTTCGCAAATCAAAGAAAGTCCAAACTACTACCCCGAGGAGACGGTCCATTTCAAGTGTTGGAGAAGATAAATGATAAAGTATACAAACTAGTGTCGCCCGGTGAGTTTGGTGGCATAAGTTCTTCAATCAACATATTTGATTTGTCATCATTTGAGAATGGAAACAATTTGGGGACAAATCGCTTAAAAGAAGGGGGATGATGTGGTCATGCCTACCTTGGATCCAAAAGTGATACCTCAAGGTCCCATTACTAGATTAAGGGCCAAAAATTAAGGAAAGTACTCTTAACTAAGTGTCTTAAAGCCTTCAATTAATTTGAGAACTTAACAACATCCAATGTTAAGTTGTATAATGTTTTAATAGCTAAAGAGTAACTTGACATATCCACGTCTTTATGATTGATACATAATGTTATAAGTATGTTAATTAGCATACATTCATTTAAGCATGATTCATTACATTCATGGAATGATATCATGCTTAATCAATCATTTGTTAGCTCATGTGCATTCATTTTAGCTCCTAAGACTTATAAATTACCTTACATATGTTATATCATTATGTAAATAGACCATGTCATGCATACACGGCTCACAAGATCACATTTATCCACGGCATCAAGGTAATTGGATCATACAAGCTCAATGCCTTTTATTTACGTTGTTTTCTTTGCACATGTAGGTACATGAAAGCATGTCACATACTAGGGAAGATTTTTGGAGTATTTGGGATCCGTATGTAGCTCACAATTAGCTCACAAACATCATGGCAGCTCATGGAACACAATGGAAAGCTCAACTCAGCTGGAGGAGCTCAAGGCTAGCTAATCTCAGCTAGTTGGACTACTTGAAGACAAGTTGTTGAAAGTGACAACAAATGTAGCTAAACATAGCTGAAATAGATGCTAGGGAGTTTGGGAGATCATGACTAAGAAGATACCTCACCACCAGCCCTTGCATTACTAGCTAGCTATACACATGCAAGCTTGAAGATAGCTCACCTTATGCCCAAGGCTGCTACACATGTTTGGTCTTCATCGTATGCATAAGGCTACACCATAAGCCTTCTAGATAAACATGGGCACTCCTTGTGACCAACAATCATGTGCCAAGCATGTGGAATCTATTGGGACCGTTGGCGCACCCCACGGCGCAGTGGAAACAAAACTGGACGATCTCACCAGCGATCCAAGTACGTAAAACCAAAATCGGGATGAAGGGATGTGAATACTTACAGCGGGTTCCTTGAAAAAATAGCAAGGACAACAATGAGAAGTGGTGATCATGAACTGTTCGAATCGAAAGCCTCCACGAAAACACGTCTTGGCCTCTACTTAGTTCACCAGAATGAGAGCAAAGTTTTCTTTTTCCCAAAATCTGTTTTGAGAAAATAACTGAAGTGAAAAACGGCTGCTAGACATTGCCTCCTTTTAAATATATCAATTACCCTAACATCTTAGGGTTTTTAAAGTTATTTCGAATTAATAAATAAAATATTATTTAATTAATTCAAATTAAATATACATTAAAGACTTATAATCTAAATTACAATCTTTAATGTTTATTTAAAAACTTATTTAATTATTTCGAATTATATATATCAATTAAAAGAGTTTAAATTTAGATTACATTCTATTAATGATTACTTAACATATTCAGGATAATTAAAATCATATGTATATCAAATAATATCTTAACTATAGATATATTTTAGTAACATACAAAAAATTGTACATCTTTGCTCATTTCAATCCTAGGGTGTGACCTTGTAGGTTCTTGTAACGTTAATAGTAATTATTAGAACAATTCTAATATTACATACAATGAGTGACATCTCGCAATATATCATTGTTACCTAAGTTACAAGAAATTATGATTCGACATATCATCTTCGTGATTAACTCTTTTACGTATTACATCCTTTTGTCCTTTATATCTAGAATAGGCAGAAGTCTTACAATAATCATACTTCTATAGCCCATCTATTGTTTCTTGATATCTAGAGTAGACTATAATTAACGAATAATTTGTGATATCACATATCAACTTATTCGAGTATGGCCATGCATTTCTAGTCTCACTCAATCAAGTGGTCTGTGATATATTTCCTATTATGTAGGAAGGATAAATCCTATCTTAACCATATACACCCCATTACATTTATCGAGATATATTCAATAATAGTCTTTATAGTGCAACCAGTTACGTAGCATATTTAACTATATCAATACATATAACAATATATGTTGGGATGATATTGATATCAAGTCTGAGGATCATACATATAGTTATCACCATGAGTGACGTTATGAATGTTACATAATAATCCAATACATATGCTTATGATGGGTCAATCCAATACATTGTTCTCTAACAATATAATCATGTATCAATTCTGACATCTCTATGTCAATGACAACTTCTTGTCATCAATCAATAACATGTTAGTCTTAATCGTATTATTATTGTACATGCCCATAATAATACTTGACTATGGATCTTTTGATAATGTTATTATATGGACATTATTATCTCTCAGTTTATGTTAATCACAGACATATAACTGAAAATAATATTGGCAATGCCTTTATTCAATAAAATCAGTAAATAAATGTATTATTACAATCATCATATGATTGGTCTTTGGCCATACTCTAACAATCTCCCACTAGCACTAAGACCAATCAGTCACATATCTAATATCGAGTAACTCAGTGTGACGGTCATGCCTCTACTGTGTAAAAGGCTTCGTCAAGGAATCAACAATGTTGTCATCCGTGTGTACTCTGTATATTTCCACATCTCCTCGATCTATGATCTCTCGAATGAGATGACAACCTAAGAATATGTTTGGATTGTTGATGAGATATGGGTTCCTTTGCTTGTGCAATGGCTCCATTATTATCACAACAGAGTTCTACAACATCTGATGGGAACAACCCCTAATTCCAATATGAACTTCTTGATCCAGACAACCTCTTTTGCTGCTTTATTGGCTATAATGTATTCAATCTCTGTTGTAGAATCAACTACTGTGTATTGCTTCGAACTTTTCCAGTTCACAATAGCTCCATTAAGACAAAACACAAAACCCGATTATGATCATGAGTCATCCTTGTCAGTTTAGAAGCTGGCATCAGTATAACCTTTTACGCTAAACTCTTCCTCCCCTCCATAAACAAGAAACTTATCCTTAGTTATTCTTAAGTACTTAAAGATATTTTTAACTGCAACCCAGTGATTTTCACCAGGGTTTGCTTGATACCGACTCGCCATGCTTAACGCATACGATACATCTGGTCGAGTACATATCATGGCATACATGATAGAACCAATAGCTGAAGCATATGGAATCTTATTCATCCGTTCTCTTTCTTGTGGAGTTGAAGGACACATTTTCTTCGAAAGAGAAATAATATGTCTCATAGGAAAAAATCCTTTATTGGATTCTTCCATATTGAACCTTTTTAGCACTTTGTCAATATATGTACTTTGACTCAGACCTAGATGTCATCTTGATCTATCTCTATATATCTTAACTCCTAAAATATACGCTGCCTCACCCAAATCTTTCAAAGAAAAACAACTACCTAACCAAGTCTTAACAGACTGTAAAGTAGGTATATCATTTCCTATGATGAGTATGTCATCTACATAAAAGATTAGGAAAGAAACAATGCTCCCACTAGCCTTCTTATAAATACAAGGTTTATATATATTTATGATAAAAACAAACTCTTTGATTGCATCATTGAAACGAATATTCTAGATTCGAGAAGCTTGCTTTAGTCCATAAATAGACCTCTGTAGCTTACAAACCTTTCCAGCATTTTCTGGAATGACAAAACCTTCTGGTTGTGTCATATACACATCCTTTTCAATTTTTCCACTAAGGAAAGCGGTTTTGACATCCATTTGCCAGATTTCATAATCATGGAATGCAACAATTGCAAGCAAGATCCGGATGGACTTAAACATAGCTACAGGGGATAATGTTTCGTCATAGTCTACACCATGAACTTGTCAAAACCCTTTAGTGACTAATCTCCCCTTGTATGTTTGTACATTACCATCCATGTCGATTTTCTTCTTGAAAACCCATTTACACCCTATAGGTTTGACCCTGAGGTGATTCAAACAAAATCCACACTTGGTTTACTGACATAGAATCCATCTCAGATCTCATGGTTTCAAGCAATTTCTCATAGTCTGGGCTAGGCACTACCTCTTGATAAGTCCCAGGCTCATCTTGATCCATAAGAAGAACATCTCCATGTGTAGTAACAAGAAATCCAAATCTCTCAGGTGCACGGCGCTCTCTTGTAGATCTGTGCAGTGGTTATGTTTCTAAATCTGTTAATTGTTCCTCAATAACTTATGAAACATGCTCAACTTCAGGTTCATTGATCTGTTGTTCTTGAACTTCTCCAAGTTTAATATTTCTACCATTCCCTTTATTTAAGAGAAATTCTCTTTCGAGAAAAACTCCTATTCGAGCAACAAATACTTTGTTCTCATTATGGTTGAAGAAATATTATGCCTTAGTTTCTTTAGGATATCCAAAAAATATTCACTTATGAGATTTAAGTTCGAGCTTTGTAGACATCTGATGTTTTATATAAGCTTCACAACCCCAAATATTCATAAAAGACATACTAAGACGCTTCCAAGTTCATATCTCGTATAGTGTCTTTTGAACCGATTTAGATGGAACACGATTTAGTGTGAAAGAGGTTGTTTCAAGTGCATGTCCCCTAAAAGAAGTAAGAAGATAACTATGACTCATCATCAATCGAACCATGTCTAACAGTGTTTGATTCTTTCTTTCAGAAACTCCATTCCATTGTGGCGTACCAGGTGGTGTAAGTTGTGAGACAATCCCACATTTTTTCAGGAGTTCATCAAACTCTATGCTTAAGTATTCTCCACCTCGATCTGATCGAAGTGCCTTAAAACTCTTGCCTAGTTGATTTTGTACGTCATTTTAAATTCCTTAAACTTTTTAAGGGCTTCATATTTATGGCGCATAAGATAAATATACCCATACCGACTGAAGTCATCGGTGAAAGTAATGAAGTAATGGAATCCACCTCTGGCTTGTGTATTCATCGGTCCACATACATCACTATGTATTAACCCCAATAAATCACTTGCTCGCTCACCTTTACTATTAAAAGGTGCTTTAGTCATTTTTCCCAACAAGGAAGATTCACATACATCATATTGTTCGAAAACAAAATGAATCTAAGAATCCATCTTTATGGAGTTTTGATATGAGTTTCTCACTTATATGGCCTAAACGAAAATGTCAAAGATAAGTTTGATTTGAGTCATTTGTTTTTGATCTCTTAGTATTTATGTTATAAATGATGTTTTCTTTATCCAAAATATAGAGACCATTAACCAATTGTGCCGAACCATAACAAACATTATCAAGATAAAAAGAACAACAATTATTCTTAATAATAATCTCAAAACTAATTTTGTCCAAAAAAAATAGAAATAATGTTCTTAGTCAAACTAGGCACAAAATAACAATCCTCTAAATTTAAATCAAGTCATATTCCTTTATAATGAAACAACTCTTGCTCCATTTCCCACTCGTAGGTCTACGTCTCCTTTAGCCATATTTCTTCTCTTTTGCAGTCCCTGTACAGAAGTACAAATATGAGAACCACAACTGATATCTAATACCCAAGAAGTAGATGTTGACAAATTAACATCAATAACATAAATACCTGAAACAAACTTTTCTTTTTCTGCCTTCTTGACCTCTTCAAGGTAAACAGGACAGTTTCTCTTCCAATGTCCAGTATTATCGCAATGGAAACATTTTTCTTCCTTGCTAACTCCCCCTTAGGGTTTTAATGCATTTTTACCTTTTGGTTTGGCCTTACCATTGCCCTTAGACTTTGCCACTACCTTTTCTTTCCCTTTCCTTTGTCCTTATGGACCATCAGAATGAGCTTAGGTCCAACTTTTTTCATGTTACTTTCAACAGTTCGTAACATGCCAAGTAACTGTGGCAAAGTCTTGTTAATTTCATTCATGTTGAAATTATGGACAAATTGGCTAAAGCTATCTGGCAACGGTTGCAGGATAACGTCGGTAGCCAATTTATCTTTGAGAGCAAACCCCAACATTTGGATGTAGCCCATCATCTTGATGACATTAGCTCATACAGGAGTTCTCTCTGCCATTTTGCATTGAAATAGAGCTTTAGAGGTCTTATATCTCTCTTGACGTGCTTGCGCTTCATATATTTCTTTGAGATTTTGAATCAACTCATATGCAACCATGTCTTCATGTTACTTCTGAATCTCAGTAGTCATGGTGACAAGCATTAGACATCCAACATCTAACATATCATCCATATGTTTCTTGAATTTGTCTTTATTAGCTCTTGAAGCATTAGCTACCGGTTCATCAGGAATAGGTTCCTCAATGACATATTCCTTCCTTTCCTGTTTGAGAACAATTCTCAAATTACGAAACCAGTTAAGGAAGTTTATGCCATTAAGTTATCCTTCTCAAGGAGTGATCGCAGTGATTAAGTGTTGTTTTCCATTAAATCTACAACAATGGAAATATTAAAGTAAGTAAATTTACTGAATTAAAATTTATAAATAGGACTTTATTTGAAAATTACTCCCACTATTTTATTCAAAATTAAAAACCCTCTCTGTTTTAATTTCAAAAAAATTCAACGAAAATTTTTCTAGTAGGTAAGGATCCATAATACATCAATTTCCTAAATCAGCTTTGGCTTTTCTTTTAGGATAGTGATTATTTAGGTAAGTAAAACTTTACTAGTTACATCTCATGTAACTCCTCATTTTGGTGAACAACTTTTGTTCAAGTCATCTCATGACTTATCCAAATATTTAACCTCTAGGTTTCTAATCCCATTAGAATAACCTAGCTAATTTATTATCGATATCTTAACTGATGAATATCACTTGCTTATTCTTCGCGTTTAACCAAGATAGATTTATGTGCCAACGCTTTGGTAAAGCCCACACAATATCGATCGGAGCCTTAACGAGGGTAAATATTGGACGGTTAAGTTAACTTAGGTTATAAAGAGGGATTTGCGTAATTATCTCATCATTGTTTGTTTTAATATTAGGCCCTTATTGATCTCATCAATATTCATTCTTATTTTATCATTTGATGCATTGTATACATAACAAATATTGCAATAAATAAGATACAATGGTTATAGCCCAAAATAATGACTAAGGTGGCCCATCCCAAGCCAATGGGAGAACCAAAAACCCTAAAGCCTAAGACTGCTCTCTAAGTATCTTCTCGCCATTCTTCTTCTCCTTGTGAATCTTCACAGGTTTACAATTTTAAAAGAAACTCGTTTTACATGCGAGGGAGTAAGATGAGAAGAGAAATACAACAGAGATATAGAAAGGCACGGCTCGCAGACCGTATTTCAAATTAAACCATTGTTCTTTTGGGATAACACTTATCAACAAAATCGTGCTTTTGGGATTTTCAATCCCGAAGATTTTTTACATCGGAACAACCATTGTTCCACTGCCAAACGTAATCTGCTATCGCACTCCCACGAATCATCATGTAAACAATTGACATATGGATTTTGTAAAATCCTTGCAGCAACAAATTGATTCAAAAACATATTAACAAATTAACATATTAATCATTGTGGTTATTGATTCGAATAATAATATCATACATATTTTTTGAAATGATGAAACTAGAACATACATCTCATACATATCGCATCAACCAAGAATTTAACCCGAATTTGGATCGTACAAGTGGCTCTAATACCACTGTTGGGTCCATCGACACACCCCATGGCGCAGCGAAAACAAAACTTGACGGTCTCACCAGCAATCCAAGTACGTAAAACCGAAATCGAGAGGAAGGGATTCGAATACTTACAGTGGGTTCCTTGAAAAAACAGCAAGGACGGCAACGAGAAGTGGTGATCATGAACTGTTCAAATCGAAAGCCTCCATAAAAACACGTCTCGACTTCTACTTAGTTCACCTGATTGTGAGTAAAGATTTCTTTTTCCCAAAATCTGTTTTGAGAAAACAACTGAAGTGAAAAACAGTTGCTAGACCTTGCCTCCTTTTAAATATATCAATTACCTTAACATCTTAGGGTTTTTAAAGTTATTTTGAATTAATAAATAAAATATTATTTAATTAAGTCAAATTAAATATGCATTAAAGACTTATAATCTAAATTACAATCTTTAATGTTTATTTAAAAACTTATTTAATTATTCCAAATTATATATATCAACTAAAAGAGTTGTAATTTAGATTACATTCTTTTAATGCTTACTTACTATATTTGGGATAATTAAAATCATATGTATATCAAATATACATATCTTAACTATAGATATATTTTAGTAACATACAACAAATTGTACATCTTTGCTCATTTCAATCCTAGGGTGTGACCCTGTAGGTTCTTGTAACGTTAGTAGTAATTATTAGAACAATTCTAATATTACATACAATGAGTGACATCTAACAATATATCATTGTTACCTGAGTTACAAGAAATTATGATTTGACATATCATCTTCGTGACTAACTCTTTTATGTATTACATCCTTTTGTCCTTTATATCTAGAATAGGCACAAGTCTTAGAATAGTCACACTTGTATAGCCCATCTATTGTTTCTTGATATCTAGAGTAGACTATAATTAACGAATAATTTGTGATATCACATATCAACTTATTCGAGTATGGCCATGCATTTCTAGTCTCAGTCAATCAAGTGGCCTATGATATATTTCCTATTATCTAGGAAGGACAAATCTTATCTTAACCATATACACCCCACTACATATATCGAGATATATTCAATAACAGTTTTTATAGTGAAACCAGTTACGGAGCATGTTTAACTATATCAAAACATACAACAATATATGTTGGGATGATATTGATCTCAAGTCTGAGGATCATACATATAGTCATCACCATGAGCAATGTTATGAATGTTACATAATAATCCAAGACATATGCTCGTGATGGGTCAATCCAATACATTGTTCTCTAACAATATAATCATGTATCAATTCTGATATCTCTATGTCAATGACAACTCCTTGTCATCAATCAATAACATGTTAGTCTTAATGGTATTATTATTGTCCTTGCCCATAATAATACTTTACTATGGATCTTTTAATAATGTTATTATATGGACATTATTATCTTTAGTTTATGTTAAACACATACATATAACTGAAAATAATATTGGCAATGCTTTTATTCAACAAAATTGGTAAATAAATGTATTATTACAATCATCATATGATTGGTCTTTGGGCATGCTCTAACAGACTCCTCCTAGGCACACCTAACACCAAACAAGCCAACCATTCAGCCAAGGCTCCTAATGCTTCATTTAGGCCCCAACTTGAAGGAGTTCAAGCACCATTCGGCTAAGAGACATGCCCCCTCCATTCAGCCGAAACATTATCCCCTTTCATTCATGTACTTAATTAATTAGTTATGTCATTCTAGAGGGACACAAGGGCTGGCCGAACTAACATGTATCAATTTGGCCTTGTCCCTTCAATTCCTATAAATAGGCTAGTCATATTCATTTTGTAAACACACCTTTCATATAATTTAAGTGAGATTGTTCTCTTTTCTCAAGCCCCTTGTGACTTTTATCGACTTATCAAGTAAGTTAATTACTTGTGGTGTCAACCTCTATCCCTTGATATTTGTGGTTCCTATCTCCTTATAGATAGTGAGTCCAAGTCCTTTGTTACCACCCCTTAGAGAGATTTGTAAGGTTGAGTCTTTTCTCATTGTATCATTGGTTCTTCCTTGGTCTTTCTAAGATACTATCCTCCTCAAACATCTTTTCTTTCATAAACCATACCATAGCCATATCATCCTACTTCCGCTACCATATTCATAACATAAATATCCTTCCATTTTACCTTTACATCAACTACCAAACCATCAATTTGAGCCAATCACTTATGCAGGTTGTTTTGCTTCCTTCGTAGATCCACAATCAATTTAAGGTAGGAGTACCTTACATCAAACAGGAACACACATGTACTGAGCTAAGAAGTCTAACTGTAAAATCTACTGAATAATCTAACATTTGTGGTTAGTAACAATGTTATAACCTATTTACCAAAGTAAACATATTACTATTATGATAAAAATAAAACCCGATTTCTATTTTGAAAATTTTATGGGAACATACAAGTAATCTTGTAATTCTAAAAATAGTACAAATCTATTAAACGGATGGTGTCGGATCTGATAAATACTCAACCATACATATTCAGGTGAAATAAAAGTAATTCCATAAAATAGAATCATAAATCAGTTCACTAATCAAATTCTATTAAAAATATTAAAACACATTAGTTACAAATATAATCTCAAGTTAATTTTCTTGTTTCATGTCTTTCGGGTTAGAATTTGATGAAATGGTTTGTAAAAATAAGCTTAGGACGTCAAAAAATGTTGGGGTAAAGGTCGATAGAAAAAGTCAACATCAATTAACAATTAAAGTGAATGTCGGCCAACAATCAATGATCAATGCCAATCAATAGTTAACTCGGCTCAACTCGGTCTGGCTCGTTTTAGTTGTGCTAGTTTGGAAAGGACTGGTTCGATTCAGTCTGAGAATTTGGATCAATTTGGTTTGGCCCAAAAGGAAATATACAGGCCAGCTAGTTGGACCAAACAAGCTAACCCAACCAATAATAGGCCTTGGTACAACACAAGCATAGGCACGAGTACGGGCACAATATAGGTTGGGTGCAGGGGTTTTCATTCAATAGGTTTTGCCCACGCGAATGGACGATGCGTGTGGCATATGCAACAACCTCCAAAGCTCATAAATGCATCAAAAATTCCAAAAATAAATAAAACCAATTTAGCATCATCTTACCAGATTTGTTTTACGGCAGAGGATAAAAGAGGGATGCATTCTCAAACGTTTGAAATATCTGCCACTCTGAACATATAAATTTTGGATTTTATATCCCCTATTAAGTTTGTTAATATTGAAAAAAATAACTTAAAAATAATTTGAGGCATCGTTGACCATATTGGGGTTGTGGTTTGAGTCTTCCTACACCCCAAAACCAAGCTTTATACATATTATTCATGACTTCCAAATAATTATGTTTAAATTACACCTAAATCCACTAATCTTATTGGAGTTCAACTTCTTGATTCTAAGTTTTTCTCTAAATCCAACTTAATCCTTAATTTCCATAATTTCTTTTCAATTTTGATTATAAACTTCAATACTTATCAATTTAATCCCTTAAAGCTTTCTTAAATTCAAAAAAGGATTCCTAAATTTCTGAAAATTGATATTTTGGTCCATAAATAGACCAAAAAAATTTAACCCCAAAATTGAGGTGTGACAATTCTCTCTCCCTTAAAGAAATTTCACCCTTGAACTTTACTTAAATCAAACATATGGGAAATTTGAGTTCATCTATTCTTCCAGGTAGCTTCAGTATGGGCTTCGATTACCTTACTGAACCTCAACCATCATAATGTTTTTAATTCGCAATACTCCCTTATGAAAAATCTAGAATTTGAACAAGATTTTCCTTGTAAAACAAATCACATCTCAACTAAATATCCCCCAGTTAGAATAATATGATTGCTTCAGAGTAGTATCATTTCAATATAGACACATAAAAGACATTTTGATTGCTCTCAAGTTTCGAAGGCAACTCAAGTTGGTAATAAACTGATCTTCTCTCTAAATAATTGAATATAGTCCAAAGAATCTAAGGCTTAGCTTGCCATACGTCCAAATCTCAATACCTTTCATTACTTAAATACTTTAAGAAAAGCGTAGTTTCCAACATTGAACTTGATGTCTTTTCTCCTTATATTAGCATATGACTTATATCTATTAGATGCCCCTCTCAGAAAATTATGGGTCAATCTAATAGTATCTTCAATTTCTTTAATCAAATTGAACTTCAAATTTTTCCTCTAAAAGTTCAGTCCATCAATATGACATTTACGTTCATACAACACCTGATACGAGTATGTAATGTCATATGCATAACTCTCCAGAATCTAACCATTGAATCTCAATTGAGAATGATAAACCTATGAACCTCATAAAAATCAAACAATCACTAAGATATACAAACTAGACAATTTATTTAGAGAATAATTAACCCAGACATAAATAGAGTTGACTTTGGTGAAATGATATATAATGATCCATATAGAATCTTTCTTAGAATGGGTGTAAGACAACCCATAGACAAAGTCCACAGTGAAACGTTCTTATTTCTACTTAGGAATTTGAATACGGTATAATAAATCAAAAGGATAAGAATGTTTGTTTTTAACTTCTTCACAAGTTAAATGCCTCCAAACAAACTCTTAGTGTTCTTTATATCAATCAAAGTACATCTTATCCATACCTGAATACATAACATAAGGTTAGTTATGGGCTTCATAAAGAATAGGCTAATTTAACTTGGTAGAGCACAAGGTTCTTAACCTTGAGGTCGTGGGATCGAGTCCCACGGAGGGCATTTCATAATTCGGAGGTCTCTTACGGAAGCTGCTCTGAACCTGATGTTGGGGGTAGCCTACTATCTTACGTCCCCCTTACCCCATATATATGGGAAAAAGGGACAGCCATTTTAACTTGGCATACAATTGTTGTTTTCTTTAAGTTTACAGAACAACCTACAGATACTCGTCAGTCCTAGGTAGAGAATATTCATGCATATCATTAATGAATACCACAACAAATGGGTACGAAAAACAGACTTAGTGTCAACAGAAGCTTTCACCTTAAATTGGTAATAATCAGATTTCAAATCTATTTTCAGAAAGATGGTAATCCCTGGGAATTAGCTTTAAAAAATCAATCACTGGAAAAGAATATGTTCTTTTAAAAAAGGCTTGTTTAGCTTCTAGTAGTCGATAATTAACCTTAAGATATCATCTAAAAACTCCCAAAGTTGAAATTTTAGTTCCTTAAGCTCTTTAAAAGCCATATGGCAAGTAATTATAGAAACTATTGGAGAACCAAAATAGACTTCAATCTTGAACTCAACATTTCTATTTGGAGGTAATCTGAGTAACCCTTCTGGAAAACATTAGAAAATTCCTTACCAATTTAGATTCCCTCGATATAAGATCTAAAACTTTAAATGTCCAAGTTATAATCGAAAACATTTTGGAATCCTTGCTGATCATCATCTTATCCACCATATCAAATACATCACTGATCAGGAATTTACGACGTTGACTGATAATCATTTCTCTCCGAACATCAAAAGTCTTCAGAGTAATTGATGTGTGCATGGCTATGCGACTTGCTTTATTTTTGTTAACCTTTATGAGACCGTTTGATCGAGGAAAGTTGTTAGCTTTTGAGAAGCCCCAAGAAGCTCATTCAAGCTTCATTCAAGTTATTTGAAGCAAGTTTGGATTGTTGAAGGAATATTTTGATCCCAAGGAAGAACTTCCACATCACACTTTAAGCTACTTGTCACTCAAGCTTAAAGGAAGACTTAATATGTCACATATTTTAATTATTGTTACATTTATTTATTAAATGTTTCAACATGACATTTTGGAGGCCTTGGGCAGTATTGCTACATTGAAACCATGGGAGCTTAGATGACCCAAGGTGCTTGCTTGACTTGCTTACTTAACATGCTTGAATGTGACATGATTACTTGCGTTCACACTACAAAAGCATTGACGTATGAATTAACATTCTTGCTTGTGATGTTGTTACTTGTGTTCACACTAAAAGAACAACATGAATGACTATTACATGAAATGTGACATGTTTGCTTATGTTCAAACTAAAAAAGCAACATGAACTATTATTACATGAAGTGTGACATGCTTGCTTGTGTTCAGACTACAAAAGACACATGAATGGTTATTACATGAAACTATCTTGGAAACTAACACTTGGGTGCTTTGGATGTATGCACGGCATTGAGCGGTTTTTCTTTGCATGGAAAACACAATGAACTTTCTTGGATTTGGAGATGTAGGAAGGCTAAAGGCTTTATATAGGAGCTTCCTATGTATGAATGGATACAAACAAGCAAGATACATCTTTTGAACAAGTAAATGCATAAAATCAATTCAAGGGAGGATGAACTTGGAGGTTTTTACATTTGAAGGTGCATAGATGGAAAGGGTAGTGAATAGACCACCAAGAGTCCTTTCTACATCCATTTCCACATATAATGGACACAAAAAGAAAGAATAAATTCAAAGGGATTCATGAATTGAAAAACCAAAGTACATTCATCCCATTTTACATACAATGGACTACACAAAAGGAGATGCACTTGTAACTTTAAAGTATTCGTTCACTTAACTTGATACATGAATGACAAGCAACTTCTTTTCACCTAATGTAACACCCATTTCCCGTAAACGTTACCATATACGAGTCCAGGATGTTACATAATTCTTTTAGTATAGTTCTTATTTGAGAATCAGTAAAATTTTGTTTATTTCTAAATTAATTTAATTATTGTCTAAGGTCTTAAAATATTTCAATTCAATGGTAATTAAATTCACTTATCTAAATACTAATGAGCAAACCATTATTCATTATTAGTAATATTATATACCATCTAAATAAACCAATTTGGAACCCAACAACTTTTAGGTATCATAACCATTTAGTATACATGTCAACTAGTACTACCAATGTTCAAAAAGATGTCATACTAATTTTGGAGTGGATCTGATCTTCAAAGGTTGATTCTGAGCCTAGCTCTTTACTCCGAACGCTCTTCTTTCCTACGTTCACGCATTAACTATACACTTAGTGAGTCTATAAGTTCTATTATTAATAACATAAAAAAATTATAATATTAATAAAAATATCAATACAAATAATATTAATAGCAGTAATAAAAGATATTTATCAAAGTATCACCTAAGTATAATATAAGAACATCTATGATTCGAAGATTCTTCATGAAACGTTTTAAGCAAGTCAGAGTTCTTCATAACACTTTACTTTCATATAAGATTGAACATACTATTTCATTCTTATATTACTTCAGCTAAACTTCTCACTTTATTCATTTTATGAAATGTTGCACACAATCCATTTATTTCATATCATGTATCATTTGTTTGATTCATTACTTAACATATATTATTCCTTTTTTTTCATTTTATAGCCCAATGTAAACCATTGAGAATGCAAGGTATATGAGTCAAACGAGCATTCACTTATAATGCACAAGTGTTTTAGAACACATCATCAATGTGCTACGTAGAATATGCATACAAAGTGCCTCTTAGAATTGCAAAAATAATGCTCCAACTCTGAACATATGATTCTCGATTCATTTACAATGGGCTTTTTCTTTAAACCATTTATCTTTCACTTATCCTTGTCTTTTCTAACATCATCATAATCAAATATTAATCAGCATTCACTCATCATAAACTTTTTACATATTAACAAAATTAAGTATCATACAAAAAAATATCTCAATACATATACAATGGGATTTTCCATCATATTCATGTATCATTTTAAATTCGAAATAATCATAAATACGAATATATCAAAATATAAAATAAAAATTCATTGGGCAATAAGAAAACACTCACTTGGAATGTCTTACTTAGCGATTCTAGCTTTCTTTGATCACGATCTTCATGTTCATCATTAATATATCACATACATTCCAAAGAACATATGAGGATCTTACTAACATAAGCAAAATCTATTAATAAAATTAAAAAAAATTATGTCAATATTTAGTTGATACTAAATCCATTTCAAAATGTCAATGTTAACCATAATAAATAAATTCTTTTAGAATTTCTTCTCAACATTTCCAATTTATTTCAAATAATCCTTTGCCATTTAACTTCAATTCCAACCATCCAAAAATATACTCAAACATTCAAATCAAACATTTAAAAATTACTCTTCGACTTCTAATCCATTTCCACTTAAATTCCAAAATTTTCATATTCTTGACAACTTGCACTACCTTTAAAGAATCATTATTTTGTATTATTATACTCACTGGAATTTAATTTTGTTTCATCCGTTAGAAATTATAATCGAATATGAATCTAACCATATAAAGTACTCTTTCTAATTCAACTTGTAAAATTTATAGTGAGTTTTCTAATCCAATTTCCATAATCTGTTTTGAGCAGAATCTACTGGCCTGTTTTCTGAACTATCATCGATCAAAAAGTTGTATCTTTCATTATACAATTTGAAATCAATCTCCGTTTATTTTAAACAAAACCAGATTGACATACGGACACAATGGTTTAAAAATCACTTGCAATTCGTTTTTATAAAATTTATGGTGATTTTTCAAACTCACTGCCAGATTCATAAGTCTAAATAGTTTTCATTATTTTGCATCCTTAATTTCTTCATCAATTTCTACTTGTATATTGGTCCTTCATTATTTTTACTTATTCAAATCAATCCCAAACATTCCAGCATTGTAAAAATATATTCAATTCAATACCTTAACATTTATATAATTGAAATTCAATTCCTTATTTTCTATTCCATTTTACCTATCACATTTTCCATATTTGCACTTTGATCCTAAATCAACAATCTAACTTAAAATTCAACACACAAATATTAAATTTCAACCTTGAATACTTATAATTGAAAATTTTCATTTCAATGTTTCATAATTCCCAATAGTCCTTTGACTATCTCAAGGTTCTAAATTAACCCAAACTCAATTCTAAGGCATGAAAAATCATTCTTAAATTCAATCTAATCCCTAGTACATTTTTATTAAAATTTTCCAATTATTCCTCCTTATGGCTAAAATTACAAATTAGTCCCCTGATGGTTTCCAATTTGTTTTCAAGTTTAAATCATCCTCCAAAACTCATTTCTAATCAAGTCCAACCATTCTAAATCAATCAAATATCAACATAAACCAAATTCAATATTTTCTCCCCAACACCCCATAATGACCGAAAATTTCAAACAAATCCTCATGGCCATTTTCAATCAATTTCCATGTTTGTTTATACTTACATAACACTCCTAGGATCAAAATTCAAGCTAATTTCAATCAAATATAACTTCACCTACATCCACCATAAATACCCACTTCACTATTTAAGCATAAAACAATGAAATACTTATACCAATTTTTAGAGAATTAATCGTAGAACATTTACTTATTTCACACTTTAGTCCAAATTCTCACTAAAATGGACCAAAAATGAAAAAGAAAATTTTGCTCACCTTGGCTATGGAGTCACGACAGGTTGCTGGAGAAGAGAAGAGATTTATTGAGTTTTATTGCAAAATATCTCTTTAAAACCCCAATTTAAAATGAATTAAAATTCATTTTAGCCCAAAAGTCAAAATTACCCTTAATGAATCTTAATAATTACCACCATGCCATCCTTTTATCTCCATTTTCATAACATTAAATAAATTTATCAATTTCCACATTTGCGCTTCTAATTTTCCAAAAGTTCAATTTAGTTACTAAATTTCATTATACCACTTTAACATGGAAAGTCTTCCAAGTTTCACTAATTCACATCAAATTACACTAATTAAAATATCAATATAATATTTCTAGCCTCAAATACCTTCCTTCACATTTTTGCAGACTTTCGATTTGATCATGTTATCCGAATATTTTATCGATCTTTATCACTTAGTAAAATTTTATACTAACTTCAAATTAAAATTCTAAAACCCAATAAAATTATATTTTTGGGTTGAACTACTCAATTACATACCCAAAATATAACTTTTGAAAATTTACATTTTTAGTCCCTAAACTTTTACAAATATACACTTTGGTCCTTAGACTCTCAAAATTCACTTTTCAGTCACCAATCCTAAATTTGGGATATTACAATTCTCCCCTTTAGAAAATTCATATTCAAATTTTCAACATGTATATGATTTCTCTAATAATAGTATCACTTTTCCATTTATCCTTTATCTGTTTCAAATTTAGCTTCTTTTGAGCTAACAAGCACTTCAAACTTTTATGTATAATAGACATATAGCATCTTTCACTATATAGGTAATAACACCATATCTTCAAGGTAAATACCACTACCGCTAATTCTAAGTCATGCATAGAATATTTCTTTTCATGTGTCTTAAATTATTTTAAAGCATAAACCATGACTTTTTATTCTTCTATTTATACACATCTCAAACCATTATGAGATGTACCTTTATAGACTAAATAATCCTTTCCTAATATTATATCTATACCAATACAAGTATTTTTATTAATATCTTTAAGTGTCTGAAAGTATCTCTTGGCACTTATTATTCCAACAAATGATATACTACATACTTTAGAGACATTTTTTTATAGTTTTCCATTCCTGAATAACTTATTTTTTTTTTTGGAATTCATTTTAGTTCCCTTTACTGAAATTATATAGCCAAAAAAAGGAACTTCGGACAACCTAAAACTCACACTTCAATAGTTTAACATATAATTTTTCTATCAAAGAGTCTGAAAAATGATATGAAGATATGCATCACAATCATATTCTTCTTTTGTCTTTTCTGGTCAGTTTGGGTCTAAATATCAATCTTCTTATTAACATTTTAAACTTCCTTATCTTTTATCTTAGCTTTAGACATCTATATAACACATATTCAAATCACATTAGTAAAGAGCAACACCAACCAAATCACAATCACCATATTAGTAATGTTGGCATCCTAGTGGCATGTATATATTTTTCAATTCAAAACAGACTCGGGTTAGGCCTAGAATCAGCTAAACCTACAGCTCTGATACCAATAAATGTAACACCCATTTCCCGTATACGTTACCGCATATGAGTCTAGGATGTTACATAATTCTTTCAGTACAGTTCTTATTTGAAAATCAGTAAAATTTTGTTTCTTTCTAAATTAATTCAATTATTGTCTAAGGTCTTAAAATATTTCAATTCAATGGTAATTAAATTCACTTATCTAAATACTAATAAGCAAACCATTATTCATAATTAGTAATATTATGCACCATCTAAATAAACCAAATTGGAACACAACTACTTTTAGGTATCATAGTCATTTAGTATACATGCCAACTAGTACTACCAATGTTAAAAAGGATGACATACTGATTCTGGAGTGGATCTGATCTTCAAAGGTTGATGTTGAGCCTAGCTTTTTACTCTGAACGCTCTTCTTTCCTACGTTTGAAAATCATTACACTTTAAGTATACACTTAATGAGGATATAAGTTCTATTATTAATAACATAAATAAAATAATAATATAAATATAAATATAAATAAAATTAATAGCAATAATAAACATATTTATCAAAGTATCACCTAAGTATAAAATATAAGAACATCTATGATTCGAAGATTCTTCATGAAATGTTTTAAGTCAAGTCAGAGTTCTTCATAAAACTTTGCTTTCATATCAGATTGAACAGACTATTTCATTCTTATATTACTTCAGCTAAACTTCTCAGTTTATTCATTTTATGATATGTTGCACTCACTCAATTTATTTATAGCATGTATCACTTGTTTGATTCATTTCTTAACATATAGTATTCTTTTTTTTTTCATTTTATAGCCTAATTTAAATCACCAAGAATACAAGGTATATGAGTCAAACGAGCATTCACTTATAATGAATAAGTGTTATAGAACACATCATCAATGTGCCACGTAGAATAAGCACACAAAGTGCCTAGTAGAATATGCACACAAAGTGCCTCGTAGAATTGTACAAAAAGTCCCTCGTAGAATTACACTCAGAGTGCCTCGTAGAATATGCACACAAAGTGCCTCATAGAATTGCACAAATAATACTCTAACTTTGTACCTATGATTCTCAATGTATTTACAATCGGCTTTTTCTTTAAACCATTTATCTTTCACTTATCCTTGTCTTTTCTAACATCATCATAATCAAATATTAATCATCGTTCACTTATCATAATCTTTTTACACAATAACAAAATTAAGTATCATACAATAAAATATCACAATACATATACAATGGGTTTTTCCATCATATTCATGTATCATTTTAACTTCGAAATAATCCTAAATACGAATATATCAAAATATAAAATAAAAATGCATTGGGCAATAAGAAAGCACTCACCTGGAAATGCCTTAGCGATTCTAGCATTCTTTAATCTCGATCTTCATGTTCATCATTAATATATCACATACATTCCAAAGCACATATTAGTATCTTACTAACATAGGCACAATCTATTAATAAAATTCATAAAAATTATGTCAATATTTATTCGATACTAAATCCATTTAAAAACGTCAATGCTAACCATAATAAATAAATTCTTTTAGAATTTCTTCTCAACATTTCCAATTTATTCCAAATAGTCATTTATCATCTAACTTCAATTTCAGACATCCAAAAATATACTCAAACATTTAAACACTACTCTTCGACTTCTAATCCATTTCCACTTAAATTCCAAAATTTTCATATTCTTGACAACTTTCACTACCTTTAAAGAATCATTATTTTGTATTATTATACTCACTGGAATTTAATTCCGTTTCTTCCATTTGAAATTAGACTGGAATATGAATCTAACCATATAAATTACTCTTTCTAATTCAACTTGTACAATTTACAGTGAGTTTTCTAATCCAATTTCCGAAATCTATTTTGAGCAGAATCTAATGTCTTTTTTCTGACCTATCATCGATAAAAAATTCTTATATTTCATTATTCAATTCACAATTGATTTATTTTGTTTTAAAAAACTAGATTGACATACAAACACAACGATATAAAAATGACATGCTAATCATTTTTATAGAATTTATGGTGATTTTTCAAACTTGCTTCCAGATTCATAAGTCTAAACAGTTTTCATTATTTTTCATCCTTAATTTCTTCATCTATTCTTACAACTTGTATCTTGGTCCTTCGTTATTTTTACTTATTCAAATCAATCCCAAAAATTCCAACATTGTAAAAATATATTCAAATAAATACCTTAACATTTATATATTCAATTCCTTATTTCCTATTCTATTCGAATTTACCTATCACATTTTACCAGATTTGCACTTTAATCCTAAATCAACAATCCAACTTAAAAATCAACACCCAACTATTAAATTTCAACCTTGAATACTTATAATTGAAAATTTTCATTTCAATGTTTCATAATTCCCAATAGTCCTTTTACTATCTCAAGGTTCTAAATTGACTCAAACTCAATTCTAAGGCATGAAAATCATTCTTAAATTCAATCTAATCCCTAGGACATTTTTATTAAAACTTTCCAATTATTCCTCCTTATGGCCAAAATTACAAATTAGTCCCCTAGTGGTCCCCAATTTGTTTTCAAGTTTAAATCATCGTCCAAAATTCATTTCTATTCAAGTCCAACCATTCTAAATCAATCAAATATCAACATAAACCAATCGATATTTCTCCCAAACACCTCATAATGGCCGAAAATTTCAAAAATCCTCATGACCATTTTCAATCAATTTCCATGTTTGTTTATACTTACATAACAGTCATAGGATCAAAATTCAAGCTTATTTCAACCAAATATAACTTCCCCTACATCCACCATAAATACCCACTTCACCATTTAAGCATAAAACAATGAAATAATTATACCAATTTGTAGAGAATTAAGTGTAGAACATTTTCTTATTTCATACTTTAGTCCAAATTCTCACTAAAATGGACCAAAAATGAAAAAGAAAAGCTTGCTCACCTTGACTATGGAGTCACGACAGGTTGCTGGAGAAGATAAGAGATTTCTTGAGTTTTCTTGCAAAATATCTCTTTATAAACCCAATTTAAAATGAATTAAAATTCATTTTAGCCCAAAAGTCAAAATTACCCTTAATGAATCTTGATAATTACCACCATGCCATCCTTTCATCTCCATTTTCATAACATTAAATAAGTATAAAAATATCATTTATCAATCTCTACCTTTGCCCTTCTAATTTTCCAAAATTTCAATTTAGTTAGGAATGCAACGGGGCGGGTTCGGGGCAGGTTTTGCTTGCCCTATCCCCGTCCCTGAAATGAATCCTCATCCCCATCCCCAACCCGATCCTCGTCGAGTTTTTTATCGGGGCGCCCTGTCAGGGATTTTTTTTGCCCAGTCCTCGAACCCGTCCCGAAATATTATACCCGAACCCAAAAATATTATATATATAATTAATATAAAATATATAAAATATTATAATATAATTAATATAAAATATATAAAATATTATATATATATATATAATCGGGGCGGGGCGGGGCGGGGATACCTTACCCTGAACCCTAATCCAAAAAAAATCTCCGATACCCAATCCGATATCATTCAAACCCGACCCGACCCGAATTTGACCAGGTTTCGGGTTTTCCCGTCGGGTTCGGGTCATTCTGTCATCCCTAATTTTAGTTACTAAATTTCATTATTCCACTTTAACATGGAAATTCCTCCAAGTTTCACTAATTCAAATCAAATTCCAATAATTAAAAATATCAATATAATGTTTCTAGCACCAATCTACCTTCCTTCAAATTTTGCAGACTTCCGATTCGATCCTGTTATCTGAATATTTTACCGATCTTTATCACTTAATAAACTTTATACAAACTTCAAATCAAAATTTTAAAACCCATTAAAATTATATTCTTGGTCTAAACTACTCAATTACATACCCAAAATATAACTTCTAAAATTTTCATTTTTAGTCACTAAACTTTTACAAATTTACAATTTGGTCCCTAGATTTTTAAAATTTACTTTTCAGTCACCAATACTAAATTTGGGATATTACACCTAAATGGATGGAAACCAAGAACATGCGTTGAAGAGTTCACTCGTCATTTGAATTCATGTATTCGAGACATGTCCCATGCAAATGACCCTTGATCACTTCTTCTCCAAATACATGGTCAACCATCTTTAGAAGAATGCACCCAATTAATACATGTATTCAGTTTATTTCATAGCAATTATTCACATGCCTTGTAAGCCTATACAAAGTTCATCATTATCTATTGGTTAAAAAATGAGAAACTTTTTTTATGTTGAAAATAAAAAGTTGATTTTGTCTCACTTGTTTTATCCTTGGACTTATCAAGCCTAACTTATGGTGTCTTATGTACTAAACTTATCACTTTTCTGAGTGTGGCGTTCATCCATCTTTCTATAACGTTGGTTCCTATATCATATATATATATATAGTGGGTCACATCTATCCACTTGTGAATTGTTAAAATAAACCATATGAGTTTGGGGTTAACATTACCTTATAGCATTGGTTCATCCTTATGTTCCCTAAACCAATTCGAAGCATATCCTATATCTTAGATATCATCATCATTTTCACTATCAATTCATTTCCATCCTCCCTCCAATATATTTTCACCATTCTAAACTCCAACAAAAGATCCACCACCACCCCCCATTATAATGGTCATCGTTTTCGTTCACTTCAACGAAAGTTCCAATTCAAAGTCTCCTTTGTTCGAGTCACTTTAATTCGATTGAGAACACAAGCATTTCAACTTTATTCCTGACATCGATTAGTTCCATTATAAGAGTGAATCGACAAAATTATTTCGAATAGGAAGAGAGTGAATTCTCAACCAAGAGGAATGGAGCATACATCAAAAGAACACAAGAAAATGATTGCTCCAAGTGAAGACAAATACATTTGATGTTACCGGTGTTTGGGAAAATGAGACAATCCAAGCCAATATCCTAATTGGAACACCATAAAGTCTAAAAGTTTAGTGAAGTTGTCACAAAAGACGAAATGAAAGACAAGGTCAAAGAAGAAGTTGTTACAAATTAATGAATTTGTGAAAATTCTTCGTGTAAACAGTTAAGGTAGTGGATGTAAATTTGGGTTGATAACTCGAACCACTCTAAAATACTTGTGTTCAATATTTTCTATTTTTCTAAAAATTTCAACAAAAAATTTTAATTGTCAATTCACCCCTTTTGATTATTTGATTTATTCATTGGCTCAACAATCACTAATTATTTAAGTTATCAATTATTTAAATATAAATTATATAACCATAAATTATTTAAATGAATTAAGATTATGGAATAAATAAAATCATTCAAACACGAGACAAATAAAAATAACAATTACATATAAGTTTTATCAACTAATTTAAATGATATTAAAAAATTAACTAAATAAAGGAGTTACATTGCTTTCATTGGGAGGTATGGATGACAATCCACGACTTCCCTCTTTAGCCAATCGGAATAGAAAGCTCTGGCATAACATGTCATGTAGGACAAACACGCGTCCAATTAAAAGCGTTTTTGTTAAGGTACGGCTAAATAGATACACCTTTAATGTTATCGAAACTGAAACCATTTTCTTAAATAACATTGTTTAAATACTATTTTAGTAATTAAATTAGAAATAAGTAGTATTCTCATAAATTAACCATATATGACCTTAAACTTTCTCCTAATATTAGTTTCTTCTACAAACTTTAAGAAATCACTTTTCTTTTCTCTTATTTTAAGATGATTTTGTTTTAAAACCTTAAAATGATAAATGACAAGTTTTAGACAAATATCATTTTTTATCTTCTTGTTGATTCTGTTTTGCCGATCTAATTTTTTTTTCTTAGTGTTGATTCTGTTTTATTGATCTAATATCTTTTATATTTTCGTGTTGATTTTTTTTATTGATTATATTTTTTATTATTAATATTATTAATATTTTCAGTATTACATACGGGTGCTTCTTATTTTGATAAGTACCACTGTCATGGATGGACCTAAGAGATTATAGGACAGTAGTCTCTTTAAAAAAAAGTAAATTCTCCTATATTTTATAAATTTTTATATATGTAATTAATAATTTATTTTTAATATTAAAATTTTTATAAATTCGTCCCTCTAAAAATCTTATAAATTCATTTCTCTAATATAAAATATTGTATTTGTTTCTAATCACGGTTTAACATCGGTTCAATATTCATGAATTTTCTTTTCCTTCTAAAATTAAATTGCGTAGGTTATTAGGTAGCCATGAAATTGTTAAAAAAATTAACGTATGTTTTCCTTTTTATTTTTTTTAAGTTAATATAATCTTTCAACCTTTGTTTTCGTTTTCTGTGATAAAAATAGTCAAATTTAGACAGTAGAATAAGATGATGTGTTTTTTTATTCTTGTACAAATATTTAGGTTGTTAATATTAAACTACAGATTGTTGACACTTTTGGATGAAGATTTTGTTTCTTTAAAATAGCGTTGCCTACAATTTTAAGTAACATCATTATGTATTTTATTTCTTTGTACTTTTTATATACAAATTGATGTATTTGATAGTTTTATATATTTTAATTTTTTATTTGTAAAAAACTTATATATACTTTATATTAGTAAGGCCTAACAAAATATTTTAATTAAATATATAATTTTACTTCTTAATCAACCCTTTAAAATCCAGTGTTAAAATCCATTACTACTAATCATCGTACTATTTTTGATGATTTTCAACAGAAGAGTTAGTGAGGAGTTGGTGAAGCAGAAATCTGCTGGTGAGGCAGATAAACCCCTCGCTCCCCCTGCAGTTCTGAATCCCTTTGTATTGACTTTGGGGAACCATTTGAAAGTTTTTTTTACGCTCTTGGTTTAAGTGTTTTATCATGGTTAATTTGGACCGATTTATATTGCATACCTAATTTTAGTGAGCGAGTCTTCCAAAGAGAATTTTATGCATACACAAAGTCTTAAATTTGAAACATGTTTAAACGATATTTAATTACTTATCATTTGAACCAACTCGTTAGTTGAAAGTTTTATTATTATCCTTAAAAAGTTGTTAAAGCTAATACATGAATAATTTATGAATTTTCATGTAGGATATGTGAAACTTGAAAAAGGCATAATACTAAAATTAGCCCCTAACGTTTATCAAAAGAGTCATTATGTTCTCTATTCTATTTTTTTGGAGCATTTTGGCCCTCAATATTTAATTTTAGGACAAAAAGGCCCTTAACATTTGATAGAATAATCACTGTCTCTTATTCGTTTTTTGGGCATTTTTTCCCTCAATGTTTTATTTTAGGTTAAAAAAGATTCCTATTTTAGAGCGGTAATCGTGTGTTAATTAATAATTTTTATCTATAAAGAGAGTTTAGTGCGAGTTTAATTATGAAATTCAGGACAAATTATTCAGATGAACGAAATTCACCTTCAATGGTCTCCATCAATCCAAGTTTAATGCAACCCAACAAATCTTTAACAACTCGTTTCCGTTTACATCAAAAGCAAAGACCCAAAAGGCAGGTGTCTTGTTCAGTAATACAAAGTCATTTCCGGATCTAACTACAGTTAGGTCATCTAATAATATATCAACCCTCGAGTACTTGCGTATATATTTATATGCCAAATTTTAATCCTCTCAAGCATACCCTTTCATCCATGGCTAACCTGATTCTACTTTGTTTTCTTTCTATTTTATGCTTTTCATTAACAAGTCATGCTGCAACATATGTTGTTGGGGATACTTCTGGCTGGGACATAAGCACTGATATTGATTCATGGGCTTCTGAGAAGAGATTCAACGTTGGTGATGTTCTATGTAAGTGTTTTATCTTGCTTTTTTTATTGGGTAAAGTACACAAATGATCTCCCAATTATAGGACATTGTTTTATTGAGTCTACCGACTATTAAAAGTTATAAAATGGTCCCTTCTATAGGGTTTTATTTTTTTGAATCCCCTGACTATTAAAATTACAAAATGGTCGTCTGACTATTCATATATTCCAAATTTTTTATTTTCTGTTAAAAATGGAGGTTGTCTGAGCTGGACGTTAATTTGTTAATTGAGATATGATAAAACCTAATCCCAAAACCAATTGAGTTGTGTTTTGTTGATCAACTCTTCGTTTACATTATGTTGTCGAGATAATGTTTGAAACATTATGTCGTCGAGTCCGTGCTTGAAAGCAACGACGGTTTCAGTAGACATAATTGAAATATGATTTTATCATATCAGATAGTGGCCACTTTTTAAACGAAAAAGGAAGAGTTTGGAATATATGAATAATCGGGTGGCCATTTTGTAACTTTTAATGGCCGGGGACTCAACAAATCTATTTATGTATTTTCCCCTTTTTTGGCGGATTTGTTTCGATTCAAGTTCAAGTGACAAATTTCGGTTTTGTTCATGTTTCTCTGCAGCATTCCAATACTCATCATCTCACAGCGTGAGCGAGGTTGCGAAAGAAAGTTTCGAAACTTGCAATACAACAAAGAGTTTAAGAACATATTCCAATGGGAACACAACTGTAACACTGTCAAATGCTGGAACCAGATACTTTGTTTGTGGCAACAAGATCCATTGTCTTGGAGGGATGAAGCTTCAAGTAAACGTAGAAGATGATAAAAAATCTTCACCTGTCGGTTCCCCAGGAGCACAACCTGGAACTACAACTCAGCCATCTTCAAAGAACAATGATTCTGCAACTGTTATACCCAGTTCGGATGGGTTCATCAATGGTGGATTTCGATCACTTATAATAACCTTCCTATTTATGGTCTCTAAATCGTTAAGTCTATTCCACATTTGAGAATAAATAGTCATAAATATGCACCCTTACTCCATATTGATATTATAGTTGTTTTACATAGTTGAATACCAACAAAGAGATCATTATTTTCTTGATTTAGTCTACGGCAAATATGTATTATTTGCATATTTTCTATGTTATGATTACATATATATGAACAAGTTTTTCCAGTTTGGACTTATGAATTACAAAGAGATTTTTGTTCCTTCAAACAATAAACACAACAAAACTATTCTACAACGGCGTTTTAAGAGTAAACCCCAGTAACTTCAAACATATAGCGGCGTTTACATTCCAAATGCCATAAAATGATAACTTTAGCGGCGTTTTTATACGAAAGTCGTAACAGAGTAGTACTTTAGCTGCGTTTTTATACAAACACCGCGATAGACTCATACATAGTGGCGTTTTTTCAACAAACGCATCAACAAAGTAGTACTTTAGCGACATTTTTATACAAACGCCTCAATAAAGTTCATCTATAGTGGCATTTTTTCAACAAACATCGCAACAAAGTAGTACTTTAGTGGGGTTTTTATACAAACGCCACAATAGACTTCATCTATAGTGGCATTTTTTCAACAAACGCCACAACAGAGTAGTACTTTAGCGGCGTTTTTATACAAACACCGCAATAGAGTTCATCTATAATGGCGTTTTTCAACAAATGCAGCAATAGAGAAGTACTTTAGTGGCTTTTTTTACAAACGCCGCCATAGTTTCGTATAATTGTGTCGTTTGGGTTTGCAAACGTCGTAAATTGCCTTTGTTTTTTCAGGTAAGCACAGTTTGAAGCCTCTCATTCCAAGGCTATTTGAACTTCTTGAAGTTGAGGTTTGTCTGAAAAAACTTACTCTTTAGCCACCTCAGAGTTTCATTTGCTTGTTTTGTTGTTCTATTAAACATTTAAATCTGTTGGTTAAAATGGAAAATGACTGTATTGGCGAAGAAGTTGAGAAATTAGTAGTTTACCCTTAAGAAAATTTGTATAGAAATGTAGTCACTCATTTTCTCTTGGGGTTCTATTCAATATATACAATATTTTTTTTGAAAATATATATAATATATAGTTTTGAAAACATTTTGAAAACATGTATATAATATATAGTTTTTGAAAACATTTTGAAAATATATAATATATAGTTTTTGAAAACATTTTGAAAATATATATAATATATAGTTTTTGAAAACATTTTGAAAATATATATATAATATATAATTTTGAAAACATTTTGAAAATATATATAATATAATTTTAAAATGATTTTGAAAATATATATAATATATAGTTTGATGTATAGGTTTCGAAAATGTTTTTCAAAATATATTTTATAGTATATTTTTATTTAATTATTCATTTTATTTATTTATTTATTTATTTTCTATTTTTAGGTCCAAGCAAATAATGAGTCCATTTGTGTCCAAAATAAGGCCCAACCGGGTAATGCTAGCCTGACCCAGCAAGCAAACCCGGAGGCCCAAGTTCGCTTAGGGTTTTAGATCTTAACAAAAGGAATTGTGTGTTCCAATCCATTGGATCAAGATACGAATCAAGGGCCACAATTGAAGCAAGTTAGGGTTATGAAAACCCTAAAAACACATACCAATGCGCAGTCGCACAGGGGCAATTAGATCTGGCCGTCTTATCTAACGGTCAGAATCCATAAAGAATAATCGGTAACAGCGAGTGGAAGACATGTTCCAGTCAAGTCACTGACCGACCGAAACACTCGACTCCCTAAGCTAAAATCACTTGAAAATCAGAACCAAGATGTCCCAGCAACCATCAAAACAGAAGAGTCAAGCACGATCACCGAGACTGAACCATCCCGAAAGAATCGACAACACTCCCAAAATATCTGGAACCACAACAGTTGGTTACGGGGCTATAAAAGCCTCCGACCATGCAACAAACACAACAACAACAAGAAATCAAAAATCCACCAAGAAAATAGAAGCAAAGATCGAAACAATACAAACAAAAAAATACCAAAAATATCGAGCAACAAATATCACTAGGCAACCAAGAAAATCATAAGGAAAAATACTAAAAATATAAAAGACATCAAGGTCAAGCGTTTGTCGATTTCAAAATGAGGGAAATCGTCAGTCCTCGTCGAACATAGGTAAGACTCGAGAGGTTTTTCTTAGATCTACTTCGATAAGACTATTGTTTGGGCTTTTGGAGGTCGGTTTTGGGTCTGAGATGTTAAGAGGAAGCTTTGGGGTAGGCCTTTAGGTTTTCTACCATCAGAGACGGTGACCAAAACGACGGTCGGTGCGACGGGACTTTGCCGGAGTGCTAGTCGACCATGGACCGATTGGGAACAGGGGGAGAGGATTGAGGGAAAAGGGGAGAGTTTGGTTTGGGGGAAATTGAGAAATGAGGAAAATGATAATTATTTTGGGTTTAAAGGGCTATTTATAAGGGGACCATTGTATAATTATGAAATAGTTAAATCATTTCTGCAGTTCCTGATATTTTGATGTATAATTTATTTTGTTCAATTACCACTATTTTACCTCTGAATTTTTAATTAATTCGATTAAGTCCTTGTTTATAATTTTTTTGCAATTTAACCCCTTTAACTCTTATTGTTTTCATTGCAGTCCGTCTTTAGCATTAATTAGGTCCCTCAACATTAATTTTGTTTCAATTTTATCCTTTCGTTTTATTTTTTTATTTTAAGGAAAAAGTTTTTTTTATTTCACGATCTAATAAAAAAAATTTGAAATTTTTAGGGGCACTTCGAATTGATCAAAGGTAAGTAATTCGAATCGAGTATTTAAATTTTAATTTTCGAAATTAATAAAACCGAAAAAATTAAAATGGTACCGAAAGGATAATTCAAGGGTGCTAATCCTTCCTTGACTATAACTGACTCTCGAATCTGACACATTTATGGTAAAACGCATATTAGGTAAGATGGTGTCCGATTAACCAAATTTTTCATAAAAAATGATATGTGGCGGCTCTTACATATTTTTCAAGTCAAAGCCCAATTCTGGGCCCACCCGAAGGACGGTACGACAATTTGGTGACTTCACTGGGGACATGTATGTAAGTCAGGCCAGATTAATTTCTGTTTGTCTTTTTAGGTGAAAATAAAAAGTTTAAATTTTAATTTATTTATTCTATTTTCAAATAAATAGTTGTACTAATGTTTATTCAATGATTTCATATTTTTAAAATTTTCATCTCTGGCTCTATACCCAAGCTCCAAACCCTTTTTAAGTGAAGGTGAAAGCAACGCCTTCGTGGGAATTTATTCTCCGTATAGGCCTAGCGAGTAACCTTCGAGATTCATATACCTTGTGTCTTCGTGTGAATTTATTCTCCGTATAGACATAAGGTAATGTATCCTCTCGAGTTTAACTTGGTCCACGTAGGCTTGTAATGGGCTTAGGACTGGTAAGCCCAAGAGGGCACCAGCAAAGAGAACTCAGGTACCTTCTTTATAACTTAAACAGGGAGATTACAGGGAATTAGAGCCCACCCTGAAACTCCATCTCAAAACCTAGGATGCTTGAATTATTTCCTATTTTACTTTTTGTTCAAAGCATGCGAACTAGAAAATATGCAGTTAGGATTTGCTTAAAATTAGCATGTGGGGTAGAAAGCATGTATGGGTAAGAATTAAAGGATGTTTGTTAGATATCATTTGGGGTAGGAATATTTTTCTTTTTTCTTTTTACTTTCAAGTACTGTTTTAATTATTATTTTACTGACTTGTTTTTCTTTCATCTTTTGTTCTTTTAACTTATTATTTACATCATACAAAAGAGGTGTTGATCCACAAAGAGTATTTGTTAAACCCAAATAATCTGCATTAATGGACAAAGGGGTTGTAATGCAAGTGGTGAAAAACAAAAAGGTCCGACGATGGTCAGAGAGGACTCAGAAGGAAAAGGGGAATAGTTTACAGGGCAACTACGTATAAGAACTTATGGGTTATGCTTCTATTAGCCTTAAGCAGAATGCTTTTAAAAAACTACGAGATATCTGGGACAGCTGGAAAGGTGACAAGAAATAGAAATTCTGTCAGCGATATGGTGATATCGGACTTCTACTCCATGTCAAGATAGACGAACCCCTAATTCGAGCCTTAGTGTAATTCTGGAATCCAGGGTACAGTTGTTTCACGTTCAACCAAGAAGATATGGTACCCACTATTGAAGAATACACTAGCTTGCTGCATTACGAAGGAACCAGAATGGACTGAGTCTACACCAAGTTTATCAAGAGTTAGCCTTTCAATAACGGGTCAGCAAAGATTGCAAGGGTAGATGAAAAGTGGGTAATTGATTAGACTCAACACAAGGGTAAATGAGAAGGAATTACTTGGACCGACATCAAGCAATTAATGAAAAATCATACTGATGAATGGAAGGTGATTGATCTCTTCGCTTTGGGTATCTATGGCTTAATCATTTTCCCAAAGACTTTGGGATATATTGAGGTGACTGTGGTAGAACTATTCGAACAACTTTCGAACGCGTGAACCCAATACTGACGATATTAGCTGAAACTTTCCGTTCACTCAATCATTGTAGAAAGACCAGCAGAGGGAGATTTATAGGATGCACACAGCTTCTTTAGGTCTGGATCCATAGTAATTTTTGGAAGACTAACGGGGTTTTCTACCGTCGATTCAGCACCACTTACTCTCATTTGGGGGAGTTCCTCACACTGAAATGGCCAGAAGATGTCCCAAAAGAAAAATGGCTGAAGGTTTTCACACATCTCTAAGATAATATGATACAAGCACACCCTACTCCACTTGGTGAGGTAAGACTTGCACTTTGATTATAGGACCTAGGAAGGCAACAAGTGTTCCTGAAATAAGAAGACTTAAAAGAAAATGGTTAAGTATGAATGAATAAGTTAGTAAGATAAGAAATGGCAGCGGAATAAATGAAGATGATGATATGTTTGAAAGGATTTAGAGAATTATTTATATGGTGGAATGATGGTATGGTTATGGTTGAGTTTATGAAAGAAAATGGAAGATGATGGATAGTATCTTAGAAAGACCAAGGAAGAACCAGTGCTACAATGAGCAAAGAACCAACCTTACAAATCTCTCTAATGGCTAGTAGAAAAAGACTTGGACCCACTTTCTATAAAGAGATACAAACCACAAGTATCAAGGTGGATAGAAGATAGGTGACGCCATAAGCACAAGAGCACTTGATAAGTCGATATAGTTATTAAAGAACTAGAAAGAGAGAAAATCTCATAAGTTTTGATTAAACAAAGTTGGTCCCTTACAAAATGAAAGCTAAACTATTTATAGGCCTAAGTATGTCTAGGATGCACATACAAGATTTAATGATTGAACATTCATGGATGAATGTTCATCCCTTAGGGAAATACAATGTACGGTCAATGGTGAATGTATGATGAATTAAATGAATAAATCTTCATGAATGTATCTTCATGGCTGAATCCTTCCTCCCATGTGTGAACATGTTGATTTGTCTTATATGGATGAATGTTCATGAATGTATCTTGGCTGAAATTCTTCCCCCTTGTGTGTACATGACTATTTTCCTTCTTGCATGAATATGCATGAATGGATGAACTTAAAAGCCTTTGAGTGAAACCTTGCACCTTCTAAAAAAATGTGCTCATTTTAATATTCTTTTCTCGTCCATGCATGTTTCCCTTAATGACTCTCATGCATAAATCCTTTGAAGGAGATGAATGGTTACAAATCCCGTATTTATTTCCAGCCTGCACTGTCTTCAGTAATATGGGCATATCTTGAGCTCCCAATATCGGATTGATACAATTCAATGTGCGTTAGAAAGCTAAGAGATAGGGGATTAAATGTTAAGAGACTTCATCACCCAATGATTCTTGTAACATGTTCAAAAGTGGAGATCAATCTGACTGACGTACATTGTCCATTGGATTGCCTTGAATGTACCTTACACTAAATACAAAAATGTATATAAGTTACAAAGCTCAAGATAATTTAAAAATAATAAGTAATATTCTAATGTAACACATGATTCCATGTCTAATATAATAATGCAATTGATATGATAACATAAGTAATGATTATGTAACATATGCATGAAACAAGCTAATTAAAGATGTGACATGCATGAATATCATATAGGATGCAAACATAGGACAATTTATGAATATTCAAGATAGTTTAGAATGTAAATGAATGCTTATAACATATATAAAGTATAAATGAGTAAATAAGTAATAAAATAAGGTAAGACTCCCTTAGAATTAGTAAGGTAGAACGTCCATTAAGTGTTTATGTGTCGAAGAAGTTTGGTCCTTGGTATGACCGTATCATTCCCCTTCTTTAGAGCGATTTATCCTCAAATCGAAGGCTTCTATCATTGATTGATCCATTGGTGTAATAAAGGATGAATGAAGATCATTATGCCTATTAGGGTATGCATGAATTTCTTTGAATCCTTCATTTAGGTAAGTCATGCCAACTTTAGTCTTTGTACCCTTCCACATTATGAATCTTGAATAGTTGGATAATGCTCCTTTCTTTTCCTTGAATTGATGATCACAAACAAGAACACTTCCACGTAAATGATTCAATGTGCTACAAAATAGAAATAAGTTAGAACATGAAACATCATTAACAATGCGAATGAACGTATAAGATTCATTAAGGTTCATGAATGGAAATTGGTTCGTTGAAACTTCCCTTTCATAAGGTTCATTAGATCTTGAATATGAAGTGAATATACTTTAAATCTCAAAGAGCACATGCTTTGGAATACCAAATGTTATAACCTTTGGAACTTCAATGGACAAATGTGGTTCATCAATTTGTCATAGTATGGCCTTTTGAATAACATGCAAATCAAATGAAAGAATATGAAGAAAAGATTGATTAGTAGAAAGTAAAACTTCCTTCTCCTCGCATTGTTTTCTCACATGCTCATGTTTGTTTTGAATTCTCTCTTAATCTCACTCTCATGTTTTACAACAAACTCATATTCACATGGTCCTTGGTATGATCGCATCACAAATACATTATTAGGAGAGCCCTCTGGTTGACTCATAGTTACATCCTTTATCGGTGTGGAGACTCAAAAACCATAACATTGTTCAGATTATGGAGAGCAGTCGGATATTCTCCACTTTTGGCACTTCGGCAATATCGAGCATGCCAGTTTGTCCCAATTACACATGGAATATATTGAGCAAAATTCGCATACCATGAGGATAACTACAAGAAGAGGGTTAAATATGTAGCTGATTCATGGAGGAAAATGTTTTGTATGGATGTCGTAGCTACCAAAGACATGGTTACTCCAGACTATTTGGATTGGCGAAAAGTAAGAAATAACGACATTGTTCCTGTGCCAGAGCATGAGGATACTTGAACTATGGAAGAGTATCTTAAACCAGTTCCCTCCAAACTAGAGAGAGCGAAGAATGAGTTCGAAGCTAAAAAGGATGAACTAAAATGAAGAATAAGGGAACTCGAGGCTGAAAGATTTCAATGGAAGTTAGATGTCGATAATAAAAAAGATCGAGTAGTTAAATTAGAAAAAGAACAAAAGAAAATATACTTCGAATTAGAAGACTTAAGAAAAGGGTATCACGAACAAGTTCAGAACAGTTCCAACCTGAAGAGGTCTTCTGAATACTGGAAAAGTGAAGCCAACAGCCTAAAAAGGAAATTCGAAGGATAAAATGAAAAAGAGTCCTTGAAAGAACAACTAAAGACTTCCCAGAGACGTTTGTTAAACAGTCAGCACCAGAACTAACGTCTACAGACCAAGGTAGCTGATTTAGAGAAATCTCTTCAGAAACAACAAGAAAAGGATGACAAAATTATAGCTAAGTTGGAGGCTATTATGGATGGGTTCAAGAAACAAACATGTTCCCTTCAGATAGTTCCCTTCGATGTAGGTTTCCAATGGCATTTTTTTTGTGAGCAGGCTCAGCAGAAAGTGAAAGACGTAGTAATTCAAGACTTCTTGGAACAATTACAAAAATCATCTCGTCACTTGCACGGTTTAGTCAGAGAAGTCGGAATGCTTTAATAGGGTATTCAATTGGTGAGAGATGAAGGTAGAAGAATAGTAAACCTGTTAGAAGTTATTTGGGGTATAGAAAACTTAGTCAGAATATACCTTTAGGATGTTTTTGTCTCTTAAGAAATAACACTTATGTCCTAATAAAGATTATTTATAATAACAGACGTGTTTTTGGATCAATGCCTCGAATATTTCATGCATCATGCACTTATACATATTTTGCATTTGTTATTTTTTCTTCATTTCTTTACATTCACATTAACTAACAGAAAATGTCTCATCAAACAAAGGAACAAACACTGAACGTACAACCCCAAACATTGGATACACCTCATCAATATAACACTCGAGGAGAACATGTTAAAGTTGCAAAAGGAGTTGGAAGAGAAAATAAGTCTGAATAATCAAAGCACTCTAGAGTCAATCACCAAAAGCCAGGAGTCTTTGGTTGACCAAATAGTTTCAAAATTATATGGCCTGAATCAGGCAAGTGCACCTGGGGAAGGGACATCTAAAGGGGTAATTATGCCACCTACCCCGCTAGTGGTTATTTCACCTGGAATCTTACCAGGACTGTAAGGGGACTCATCCGCTGTAAAAGAGAAAGCCTCGTATGCTATAAAAGTACATAATTTTTATCTAACCCTGAGAATAATCCGAGTCATTACCATATACCAAATTTGGATGAATAGGACAATGCAAAAAAGATGGAAGATAAAATCAAGCAATTGGAGGATCAAATCAATGTGGTTAAAGGAGATCATTACTACTATGGAGTCAATACTGCGGAACTCAGTTTAGTCCAAAATTTGGTTCTTCCTCCGAAGTTCAAATCCCCAAAATTTGAGAAGTTTGATGGGAACAGTTTCCCGTCAGCCCACATTACCATGTTCTATCGAAATATGACAAGATATATAAGAAACGACCAACTAATGATTCATTGCTTCCAGGAGAGTCTGTCTGGTTCAATTATCCGGTGGTACAACCAGCTAAACTAATCACATATCAAGACTTGGAAGGATTTAGCTGAGTCATTTCTGGAACAATACAAACATGTCAATGATATGAGGCCAGATCGAGTTATGATGCAAAGCATGGAGAAGAAGCATAACGAAAGTTTCAGATAATATGCACAGAAATGGAGGGATTTAGTTGTGCAAGTTTATCCACCCTTGGATGAGAAAGGGAACCAGGAATCTCTTTGTGTAGACACTAAAGACTTCTTATTTCGGGCACCTGTTTGCAATCACATCTGGAAATTTTAGTGACTTGTTATGGACGGAGAGATGATAGAAATGTCCATAAAGCAAGGTAAGATCGAAGAAGGGGAGGTTAGTAAGAAACCTTCTATAAAGAAGAGGGATGGAGAAGTCAACAACAAAAATACCTACAACAACAAAGGTGTTACGATCTCCAACCCAAAATCAACTGTTGTTGTACCGTCAGGTACTTCTAGACAAGATTCAAGAGAACCTAAAAAGAAAAGGGAAATGGAACATTTCGATCATATTCTCATGACCTACAAAGAACTTTATCAATAACTCTTTGACACTCATGTAGTGTCACCATACTCGGTGGAACCTATGAAGCTCCCATACCCCAGGTGGTATGATGAGAATGCGCATTGCAAATATCATGGTGGTGTCCCTGGGCACACTATCGAAAACTATCTTGCATTTAAAAGAATCGTGCAGAGAATGTAAAATAAGAATTGGATCCATTTCAACAACTTAGTGGGGGTCGAATGTTGCACAAAATCCTTTGCCTAACCACCAAGAAGGTAGGGTCAATGCAAATATTGATGAAAGGAATAGGAAAATCAATACAAGTGTTATCAAATTAACGTCTCCCCTAGCCTGGGTATGGAGATAGATGGTGAAAGCAGGATTTCTTACACCATATTATAATGCATCAAGGTATGAAGATGGTAACAACTGCTGTTACCACAATGAAGAAGGGCACAAGGTGCAAGATTACTCAGAGTTTAAAGTTTTGATCCAACTCATGATGGATAGGAAGAGCTAGAATTCTATTAAGAAGTTCGAGACTCTCCGGAAGCAGATGTTTGTGCTATTGGAGAATAGTCTGAAAGCGGATATGGCAGGGGTCATCCTTTGGTAATTACCCCTAAAGTAAAGATAGCAGATAAAATACAATCAAGGGTGGTGGTCACAACCCCCCGACCTTTTTCCTACAAGGACAACAAACAGGTACCTAGGAAGTATGAATGCCAAGTAAGCACTCTGAAGAAAGATGACAACCAAGTAGGGCATGTCATGGGAAAATACTATTCCCAAGAGACTAAGTCCCCCTAAAGACCACTTGAACCCTTCAAAGGGGACGTACTGGCAATAAACGAGTCAATAAAGGAGAAAGAACCTATAGAGTTTCTGAAATTTTTAAAGCATAACAAGTATAGCATTGTAGAAAAATTACATAGCCTGCCAGCACGTATTTCTATGTTGGCACTACTGCTAAGCTCAGAGGCACATAGGGAGGCACTTTTGAAGGTTCTAATCAGACGTTTATGCCACAAGACATACCGGTCAGCAAGATGGATCGACTGGTTAACAACATTAAAGCTAATAATCTCATCTTATTTTCTAATGATAAGATTCCGTCTGGAGGAAGAGGTCGAGCTAAGGCATTACACATCACCACTCATTATAAGTGGTATGCCTTACCTAGTGTGCTAATCGATAATGGTTTTACCCTTAATGTGATGCCTTTGGTTACATTGAAGAGGTTGCCAATAGATACTTCCCACATGAGAGCATGCCAGAGTGTGGTCCGAGCATTAGATGGGAGCAAGAGGGAGGTAATCGACAAGATTGAGGTGCATTTATTTAACCATTGGACCTGCTACTTACAATATTGAATTTTTAGTAATGGACATCATGCCTTCGTATAATTTCCTTTTGGGAAGGCCTTGGATCCATCAAGCTAGAGCAGTACTATCTACAATGCACCAAAAAGCCAAGTTTGTTGTTGACGAGGCTCTTGTAATTGTTAGTGCTAAAGAAGATATCGTGGTGAGTGTGACCACTAATGCCCCGTACATATAAGTGAATAAATAAGTGGTAGAATGTTCATTTCACTCTTTAGAGTTTGTGAATTCCACCTTTGTGGCTGAATGAGGAAAGATTACCAAACCCAGGCTCTCTAAATGCACTAAAATAGAGATCAAGCAGACCTTGGGAAAATGTGCCAAGGTAGGAAGAGGATTTGGGAATCTGTTGCAAGAAAGGATTAACCTCACCCTTCCTATAACAAAGCTAAACCAGTTCGGGTTTGGTTTTCAGTCCAGTCAATAATAAAAGATGAAGGAAATCCAGAATGCCCGAGACAGAAGGTTGGCCAGATTGAACGTGATTGATTTTAAGTGGGAACACATGGTTTTTCCACCTCTTTATGAAACATTTAAATCTTGTGGTTATGAGTTTGATACCACCTTACTAGATTTGAGGTTGTTTTGAAAGATTGGAGTATTAATGCTATAACTGCAGAGGATGCCAAAAATGCAGATAGGTCAGGAATCCGCCCCTTGTCACCTGGGTCAGTGCTTAGCAACTGGACGGCTAAAGAATTACCTGTGGTTTTCAAATTTCTTTCAAAGTAATACTCAAACTATCTCTATTCGCCTATACCTGGGGTAATAGGTGATCTTTTGTAAGGGTGGATAAATGTTTTTAAAATTCAATAAAATATGCATTTTCTTTCAAGGCAAACATTTTTTTATTTATTTCCTTTGAATTTAATTTTCTTTCAATCAGTACTTCATTTCATTCTCTTTTGAATTTAATTTTTGGTCATTCCATGTGGGATATTTTCCTCTCACCCATACACATTTTATTTCTCCTTTAGGTCTTAAGATAATGATAATACAGACACTGACGATCCTGACTCGGAAGTGGATTTTGAACAGTTTAATTGCTTGGGGAAATTGATGAATGTGACAATGAAGAAGAATGCAATTTACTTTTCGAATTGCTGAGGATGGTAGAAAGAGAAGACAAAAAAATATTGCTACATGAACAGAAAATCGAAGTATTGAATCTGGGTACCTAAGAGGAGAGAAAGGAGGTTCAAATTGGCATAACTCTTTCGGCGGAAGCAAGACAAAACTTGATAAACTTACTTTGAGAATTCAATGATGTGCTTGCATGGGTGTATCAAGACATGCATGGACTAGATACATATATGGTAGTCCACAAACTGCCTATCAAACCAGAATGCAAACTCGTGCAACAAAAGCTAAGGAGAATGAGACCTGAAAGGCTCCTTAAAATAAAAAAACGTCAAGAAGCAGTTCGATGCTGGCTTCCTTCAAGTGGCCAAGTATTCGAAGTGGGTGGCCAACATAGTATCGGTTCCAAAGAAAGACATGAAAGTACACATGTGTGTCGACTACCGATACCTTAACAAGGCAAGTCCTAAAGGTAACTTTCCTCTATCGCACATAAACACTTTGGTGGATAATACTGTCAGGAATGCTTTCTTATCGTTCATGGACAGATTCTCAGGATATAACCAGATTAAGATACATCCTGATGACATAGAAAAACCACATTCGACACAATATGGGGAACTTTCTGCTACAAGGTGATGCCCTTCGGATTAAAGATTGCTAGGGCAACATATCAAAGAGCTAGGTGACACTGTTTCATGACATGATGCACAAAGAAATCGAAGTATATGTCAACGACATGATTGTCAAGTCACAAACCGAAAATGAACATGTCAAGAATCTGAAAAAGTTCTTTCAAAGATTAAAAAAGTTCCAGCTGAGACTGAACCCCAGTAAGTGTACCTTCGGGGTAATATATGGAAAGCTGTTAGGCTTTATGATTAGCCGGAAAGGCATTGAAATTGATCCAAATAAACTCAAATCCATCCCAAATTTACGTCCCCCATAAACATAAAAATAAGTTTGAGGTTTTTTGGGTAGGTTAAATTACATAGCGCGGTTCATATCTTAGTTAGCCGACAAGTGCGACCCAATTTTCCACCTTATTCGAAAGAACAATTCTGGAACATGGGATGAGAATTACCAGACTGCATTCGAAAAAATAAAAGAGTATTTATCTCACACTCTTATTTTAATGTCCCCCATTCCGGGCAACCCTCTATTATTATATTTGTCCATATTTGATAATATAATAGGGTGCATCCTGGGTCAACATGATGAATCCGAGAGGAAGGAAAGAGCCATTTACTACCTGAGCAAGAAATTCACTGATTGTGAGGTCAGATATCCTACAATCAAAAACGTTTGTTGTACTTTAGTCTGGGTTACGCGTAGACTCAGACAATACATGTTGTACCACACCACTTGGTTGATTTCAAAGTTAGATCCACTAAAGTATATGATGGGTGTACCTGCTCTCTCTGAAAGGTTAGCCCGATGGAAGATGCTATTATCTAAATTTGACATCGAGTAAGTGAGCCAAAAAGCTATAAAAGGAAGTGTCATATGTGATTTCTTGACAAGCCGAACTGCTGAAAATTACGAACCGCTGGACTTTGACTTCCCAGAAGAGGACTTGATGGCCATATCCTTAGAAAACGTAAGTACTTCCACGTTTGATTCTTGGAAAATGCATTTTGATGGAGCATTAAATGCATTAGGACACGACATTGGGGCAATATTGGTCTCCCTAAAGGGAATCATTACCCATTCACTAGCATACTGAATTTCAATTGCACCAACAACATGGAAGAATATGAGGCCTATGTTTTGGGGACTCAAGCTGCTATAGAATAAAATATAAAGACCTTGTGGATATATGGAGATTTTTACTTAGTGATCTATCATCTCTATGGAGAATGAGAAACAAAGGATGTAAAGCTGGTGGAGTACTGAAAACTAATACTATATCTACTCGAAGAGTTTGATGAAGTCACCTTCCATTACGTGCCTAGAGAAGAAAACCAAATGGCTGATTCTTTATCTACCTTGGCAGCCACATTCAAGGCTGGCGGGGAGTCTGATATGATGCTAATTGACATGCAGTCGTATGACTCATTGTTACCAAATCAAAGAAGGAAAATATATTAAGCCCTGGTACCATGACATTCTGCAATATATCAAAAACCAAAGATATCTAGAGGAAGCCACAAAAACTGATAAAAGAACTATTAGAAGGATGGTGGTTAGATTTGTTCTTGATGGTGAAGACATATACAAGAAAAGCCGTGATCAAATCCTGCTGAGATGTGTAGATTTAGAAGAGGCTAAGATGATATTGGAAGAGGTACATAATGGAGTATGCGGAATGCATGTGAATGGACATATTATGTCAAAGAATATTATGTCAAATAATATTATGAGATGCGGATATTTCTGGTCCATATTGGAAGACGACTGCATCAACTTTGCTAGAAGATGTCATAAATGTCAAATCTACAATGATAAAATTAATATTCAGCTCAACCTCTTCATGTAATAACAACACCATGACCTTTCTCTATGTGGGGCATGGATGTTATCGGGCAAATTTATCCAAAGGCAATGGTCATCGGTTCATTCTCATGGAAATCAACTATTTTACTAAGTAGGTGGAAGCTACGTCATATGTCAATGTCACTCAGTCCACTAGTTTTAAGTTTTTGAAAAAAGAGATCATATATCGGTATGGTTTACCCGAAAGAATCATTATCGATAATGGTACAAACTTGAACAATAAGATGATTCACGTTACTTGTGAACAATTCAACATAAAGCATCACAACTCTACTGCTTATAGACCGAAGATGAATGGATCATTAGAAGCAGCCAAAAAAATATCTAGAAAATAATGGAGAAAACAACTGAGATATACAAGGATTTACAAGAGAAATTGTATTTTACTTTGTTTGCTTACAGAACCTCTGTATGAACTTTAACTGAGGCAACCCTATTTTCATTGGCATATGAGATAAAGGCAGTATTGCCAATTATGGTAGAGATCTCGTCACTATGAGTTTTGTTAGAATTCAAACTAAATGATACAGAATGGATGCAATCTTGATATGATCAATTGAACTTAATAGAATAAAATAGATTGAAACCCATTTATCATGGTCAACTCTACCAAAAATGAATGATTCGAGCACACAACAAGAAAGTGCGCCCAAGGGTATTTTAAGAAGGAGATCTCGTACTGAAAAGGTATGGCCAATACAAAAATACTACAGAGGAAAATGGATGCCAAATTGGGAAGGACCTTATGTCGTAAATAAGGCTTTCTCCGGAGGAGCACTGATTCTAACTAAAATGGACAGGCTGAAACTACCAAATCTTGTTAATTCGGATACAATAAAAAAATATTTCGCTTAGGGTGAAAACCCAAAAGGGTGCCCTAAGTTGAAAAAAATGTGTGTCCAAGATGAAAACCTGAAAAGGGTCAAGGAGGGATCTAAGTTGAAAACCCAAAAGGGGCAGCTTGGGTAAGGATCTGAGACTCACACAAGAGAAGAGTCCCGAATCCAAGCAGTGAAAAGCATCATGGCATCCAAGTCTTTCGTAGACTTAGCAATTCAGAAGAACTTTGTACTCTTCGGGATGTTGTCACATTTTCGAAGTCCCCTTAACAAAAGCTGTACTCAAAATTCATCTAATGGTGTATTAATTCAAAGGTGTTCGCATTGTCAAAATCTAGGGCACTTATTTGTATTTATTTATATTTGTTTTTCAGAACAGTTACCATGTATTCTTTGTTTTTCCTCATAAATAAATATGGTCATTTCTCTAAAAATCGATTCCTTTTGAGCATCTTGGATTGAATTTAAATTTAAATGATTTATTAGCTTTGAAAAGATAATTGTGTATTACTGTACAAAGATTTTTTTAAAGGTACATATATTCGGAAGCCGATCAAGGCTATTTCACTATACGCAATAACTGAAAGGCATTGCCCAAATCAAGACTAGAAACAACATTCTGTACATCAGATTTAAGCATGTTGAAGGATCCAAGATCAAGAATAAGAAATTCAAGATTCCAGAATCAATAATCATCAAGACTGAGAACCAAAGATTGAGATTTCTCTCCAAAATCTAAAATAACATATTTCACGTATGCATTTTAGGAACACATAAGAGCATTGCGTCCATAGCATTGCATATATGCATAATTTTACAGATTCTTATTGGAGTTAATTTCAACTTCACATCGAAAAATATTGAAATCGAAACGATGCAATATACAATATTGGATTTCAACTTTACAACGAAGGACGTCCAATTCAAAGCTCAACTTCACAACGAAGAAGTCATCCACGATTTCAACTTAACAAAGAAGGATATCATGCCCAATGGATTGACTTAGTTTCTAATTCATCTGCAACAACAGGGGGTAATCTCCCAGCCTAGTACAACATAGCTCTAGGCGAGAAGGGTTATATGTCAATGAGAACTTTCGAGAGGAACTACTTTTCGGTCAAATTCTCACACCAAGGTCTTTAAATCGAGAAGAAGACCAAGGCTGACTACGATTTGGCAACAAGAAGCCACCATCAGATTCTAATTCCAAATTACGATTTCAACTTCAAAACGAAGGATATCATGTTCAAAGACAACTCTTGAGTCATCCACAGTATGGCTCAACAACAGGAAGTCACCCCTCTATTTTTCGAATCTCAATTCCACAGCAGAAAATAGTTGATAAGAATTTAACGGTAACCTTAAGTTGAATTTCAAACTCATAAGTCAACCATTCTCACAGAAGCAGACTGACCATATGCATTGAACGAAAATTTGTGCCTTTTTATCTTTTCCCTATTTTTGTTACACAATAATGGGCAAAAAGGGACAATTGTAGTCACTCATTTTTGTTCGGGGTTCTATTTATTAGATATTATATTTTTTTTGAAAATATATATAGTATATAGTTTTAAAACATTTTGAAAATATATATAATATATAGTTTTTGAATATATATATATAATATATAGTTTTTGAAAACATTTTGAAAATATATATAATATATAGTTTTTAGAAATGTGCTTTTGACTCTTCCTTACTCAACTACAGATCCCTCCGGAAAAATTCAATTTTCTTCTTACTCGATCAACGTTCTTTCTTTTGATACCATTTTTCTGGAATGGCCGTGAAGAATCCAAGTTGGGTTGGTTTTGAATTTTCTTAGAAGGTACCTAACACAAATAAATAAGGTATTTTCTCTGATTTTGAGATCTGTGTGGTTCTTCAAGATCCCTCAAAGCTTCATTTTGTTAAGTACTGGAAACCGTTGTCGGTACTATTCAAATCTATTTTTCCAATGGTTACATCATTGATTTTTTTTGTTCTATATTTTTCGCTTTTATGGTTCTGTTTCTTCTAGCTTCTGCTCTGTTTTTTTCTCTGTCTGGTTCTGATTTCTACAAGTTGTTACTTGGCTGTAGTCTTGAATCAGAGATACATATCTTGAGTTGCTTTTTTCTTTCTTTCTGTTGAGAAATTACCTGGTGTTGATATTGAGCTGAAACCACTTTTTATTATTTTTGTTGCGTTTTGATTTTGTATTTTCTCATTTGTTTTTGTGGATCTAAGTGGTAGTAGTGTGTGTAGATCTGCGTTTTATAAGCTATAAATATACTTGAGTTTTTTAATAAAATAAAAGTTTGAGTGTTCAATCCTCGTCACAGTTTTTTTTCCAAACAAAGGAAAAGAGTCAATTAGCATAGTTCTTCATTTATTCTTTTTTTTTTAAAAAAAATTGGCAGCATTCTTTTAGATTCTTTAGAATTTTACGTTGAACTATTTTTATTTATATTTTTTCATTGTCTAGACTCCTAGTATCTTATATCATTATTGATTTTTAAGTAAGATATAAATCCAATCATTTGTTTCTAGTTGTTGGCCTTAAGTTAGGTAAAATAGTGTCAATTTGTCTTAAAATCCTATTAAGTAACTAACTAGGCTTCTTAGTACCCCTACATTCTCTAGCGTTTTATTGGTGCATATTCTATCTTCTTTGGATTCCTTTTTCATAGTTCCTCATAGCTTCGGCTATAGATGATTACTTGAGGTCATGTCCTACTTTTAGATCACATAGGGCGTATAGGTGGAGGGCTCGACAGAGTGGTGTCAATGAGACTAGACTTAGAGTTTGCTCATTGAATGTAGGCACATATAATGCTAGGCTACTGGAGCTGACCCGCATACTTAGTAATAGGAAAATAGATTTTGCATGTATTTAGGAGACTAGGTGGAAAGGGGCTCGCGCCAGAGAGTGTAATGGGTTCAAGTTTTGCTATTCAGGCGTAGATAACGCTAGAAATGGGGTGGGTATCTTGGTATCCTCTAGGCTCAAGGAAAATGTAGTTGAAGTTTGTAGATACCGGGATAGGATCATAATGATTAAGGTTATTATAGAAGCGAAAGTGGTCAATGTCCTTTCAGTGTACGCCTCACACGTTGGCCTAGGGGAGGGGGGAAAACGTTGCTTCTGGGATCAGTTAAATGATGTACTTAGGAGCATTCTTGAGGACCAAAGAGTTTTCATAGGGGGAGACTTCAATGGCCATATAGTTAGTGCAACCGACGGGTATGACGGTGTTCATGGGGGTTTCGATTTTGGTAGTAGGAACGAGGAGGGGCGTACGATGCTTGAATTTGTTATTGCACACGATATGGTGGTCACTAACTCCTTCTTTAACAAGAGAGATGTGAACTTGATTATGTTCCATAGCGGGGGACATTATACTCAAATCGATTACATCCTGGTTCGAAATCAGGATCGATGGGCTTGCATTGACTGTAAGGTGTTCCCTGAAGAGGCATGTGCATCACAACATAGATTGTTGGTTTTGGTGTTCCACGTACGCCATGGGAGGAGCACTCATAGGAGGGCTAAAATTGGTAAACCTAGGATCCTTTGGAAGAACTTACATGGAGCGACAACTGATGACTTTAGGAGTAAGGTTTTGTCTAATACAGGTTTTGGAACTACAAACTCAAATAATGCATATATGTTATGGAAAAATATGGAAAATTCCATTAGAGAGTTGTTAAAAAACACCATTGGGTTGTCGACAGGGAAGGTCAATGAGCATAAAGAATCGTGGTGGTGAAACGACGAAGTTCAAAATAAGGTTAAGACAAAGCAAACTAGCTTCAAGGAGTATCTATATTGCAATGACGTCGAAGAAAGATTGAGAGCTAAACAAAGATACAAGGAGGGAAAGCGGGAAGCCAAGAAAACAGTGGCTAAAGCAAAGGATAACGCATACGAGGAAATGTACAAGAGATTAGACAGCAAGGAATGACAAAAAGGCATCTTCAGGCTAGCAAAATCTAGGGAGAATAGGGAAAAGTACTTAGGTAGCATTAGGTTTATTAAAGACAACAATGGTGTTCTTTTAGTGAAAGATCATGATATTAAAAGGGTTGAGGGTAGTTACTTCTTTGGCTTATTTAATGATGGTGCCTCTCCCTGTAGAGATAGTACCGTTGGTGGGTAATCCGTCCTTCATACTACGGCCAATGACTGCCCTACAAGTAGGATTGGGTTTGAGGAAGTCAAAATGGCTCTTAGAAAGATGTGGATGGATAAAGTTGTTGGTCCAGATCAAATTCCTATCACTGTGTGGTTGGCCCTAGGAGAAGAGGGAGTAAAGTGGTTGATCAACATCTTTAATATTATTTTAGAGACTGCTAAGATGCCAGAGGAGTGGAGAGAGTCTACGGTGATACCAATCTATAAGAATAAAGGAGATCCACAACGTTGTGGCAACTACAGAGGTATTAAACTACTTAGCCATACCATGAAGCTATGGGAAAGGGTGATAGAGGCTAGGTTGAGACAGATTACTAGGGTTTCGGAAAACCAATTTGGCTTTATGCCAGGCAGATCTACTATGGAGGCGATTCATCTACTTCGACGATTTATGGAGAAATATAGGAGAAAAAATATAGATCTTCACAATGCGTTCATTGACCTCGAGAAGGCGTATGATAGTGTTCCTCGAGATACGATCTAGAAGACCTTGAAAATGAGACGGATCCCAATTGCTTATATCCGGGCGATTCGTGATATGTACTATAGATATACTACATACGTCAGGACTATAGTTGGCGATACCGAATCATTCCCGGTGGAAATCAGACTCCACCAGAGGTCGGCTCTTAGCCCTTACATCTTTGCCTTGGTTATGGACGATATCTATTGTGCGACACCAGACGGTGTTCCATGGTGTATGCTTTTCGTTGACGACATTGTCCTAGTTGCTGAAACAAAAACTGAGCTGAATAGTAGACTGGCTACCTGGAAGACTGCTCTAGAAGAAAAAGGTCTAAGGATCAATATTGAAAAGACAAAGTATTTATGTTCAACTTCATTGGGAACTAAAATGATGAAGATGTAGAAGAATGCATAGAAGGATTTCAAGTACCTAGGGTCTTTGATACATAAAGATGGGGGTGTGGATGATGACGTTACACACCGTATAAAAGAGTGATGGCTAAAGTTGAGTGCTGCTACTGGAGTTTTTTGTGACAAGAAGGTACCTCTAAAACTTAAGGGAAAATTTTATAGAATGGCAATAAGACCAGCGCTGCTGTATGGATCAGAATGTTGGGCAATCAAGAAGGATCATGTAAGGAGGATGAAGGCCGCAGAAATGAGAATGCTTCGATGGGAATATGGTAGGACTCTGTGGGACATGACACCAAACTCTGCTATTAGGATATCCTTAGGGGTGGTGCCTGTATCTGAAAAATTGAGGCAGGGAAGACTACGGTGGTTTGGACATATCCTTAGGCGATAACCGTCGGATGTGGTCAGGAGGGTAGAATCGATTACAGTCGACGGTGCCAGAAGGAGATGAAGACCAAGGCGAAAGTCGGAAGACTGCTTGAGATCTGATTTGAAGGATTTAGCCCTTACCGAGGACATGACCTCTGATAGGAAAGTATGGAGACTTAAGACCAGGGTAGTCGAATAGTACGGGTCACATCCATAGGGTGTATCATCTCTGTCTTCTTTAAATGCATTTGTAGTAATTTACATTATTTCTACTTTTTATATGTTTATGTCATTGGAATTTATGAAGGCTTAGAACTATGGTAGCAGAGTACTGTTGCCTTAGTTTTAGGTTTTAACCCATTTGACTTTATTCCTTATTGTAGCTTGTTATCGTTGACTTCTGTTTATCTTTCTCTTCATGTTTCCTCTTTTTAAATTTTGGTGGGTCTTATGTTTCTGTTTATATGCAGAGATTTTTACGCATGGATTATTTGCAAGGATTACTTCCCATTACAGACGCACATATGAAGACTACATATGAAGACTGTTCAACTATGTATTTATTTATTTATTTATTTACACATGCATTGTATTTTATCTTTATTTTAATGTTCTGATTGCCGGAGGTCTTCCACGGAAGCTTCTCTCAACCAGGCATTGGGGGCAGCCTACTACCCTATCTCCCCCATACCCCATTGCATATGGGAATAGGATTTTGTTGTTGTTGTTGTTGTTGTATATAGTTTTTAGAAAGATTTTGAATATATATATATATAATATAGTTTTGAAAACATTTTGAAAATATATATAATATAATTTTAAAATGTTTTTGAAAATATATAATATATAGTATGATGTATAGGCTTCAAAAACATTTTTCAAAATATATTTTATAGTATATTTTTTTATTCATTCATTTATTTGTTTGTTTGTTTGTTTATTTTTTATTATTTAGGTCCAAGCAAATAAAGAGTCCATTTGTGTCCAAAATAAGGCCCAACCGGGTAATGTTAGCCTGACCCAGCAAGCAAACCTGGATGCCCAAGTTCGCCTAGGGTTTCAGATCTTAATAAAAGGCGCCACACGTTCTAATATGTTGGATCAAGATACGAATCAAGGGCCACGATTGAAGCAGGTTAGGGTTATGAAAACCCTAGAAACACATACCAATGCACAGTCATACAGGGGCCATTGGATCTAGTCGTCTGATCCGACGGTTAGAATTCATCAAGAGCAACATGCAACATTGAGTGGAAGAAACGCACCAGTCAAGTCACTGACTGGTCGAAATCCTCGGCTCCCTAAGCCAAAATCATAGGAGAATCGGAACCAAAATGTCCCAGCAGCTAAACATTGTTAATCTAGACTAAAATTAACTCAGCTGCCTCCTTTCTTTAGTAAGCTTCCTCTATCAACTCTTTTTCACTCTTTCTCGCTGGTCGAAGAACAACAAAGGCCAAACCAGTCGGCCACCACCCACCGGTGGTTATCCTCTCGTTTGCTGCTCAGTGAAGACCAAACAATGGCCAACAAGTCCAAAACAGAGCTCACTCAACCTTCTAACACCTTATCTACCCTTGGTCAAAAACCTCTAAACCTTTCCACCACTGTAAATCAGCGCCTCTGATCTCTGACCACCTATGGTTGTTTTAACCGCACCTAGACCTAAGAAAAACCCAAGCTTTTCCTTTTTCATCTAAACCCCAAAAAAGTTCCCTTAAATCAACATGCAAAACCCCACAGACTCTAAAGCTTCCAACGATGGTCGACGATCGACGAATGACCATTGTCCGATGAGGATACCTGACTAATAAGGTAAACGATGGATGTTCGAAGTTTGAAAGAATGTAACAAAACCTTTAGGGTGTGTTTGGTTGGGGGAATATGCCAGGAAGTTATTTTCGGTAATCTTACATTACCAATAGTGATTTTTTTGGGGTATATTACCGGGAATGTCAAGGCCTCCCTTTCCTTAGGTATTGTTGGATTACCAGCGTTTTGGACTAAAATGCCCTTAATTGTTTTCAAAAATATCCTTATTCTGTCATTGAATAATAAAAATTCTACGAATGTTAAATTACAAATTTATCCTTAAACTATTTTATATTTACAAAAAATATCTATAATTAAAATTTTATAGGATGTTCAGGGGTTAAAATAAAATTTTACCCTTTCGTTAAACCTTTTTATATTTTCAATTTTGTAAAATATATATATATAAATTTTATGAATTTAAATTTTTAAAGAAATATATAAATATTTTCTAACTTGTTAAAAAATAAATAAATATATAATAAGGATAATTTGGTCAAATATACATTCCAATAATCTTTTATTCCTTTAACCAAACACGATAATCTTACATTCCTGCTAAACCAACCAAACACAAAATACAACATTACAATAATCCTATTCCTTGGTAATCTTTTATTCCCACTGGAAATCTTACATTCCGTGAACCAAACGCACCCTTAGAAACTTCTGATGTTTGTACTGCTTAATCTTTTTTTCGAATATAAAAAAACTCTTACATGGATCGTTTTTTGAAGAATCGGGAAGATCACATGGATTTTTTTTGGAATCAGGGTAGATGAAAAAACTTACACTACGAAAAAAGAATACATTTTTTGAAAGGTTTTGGTATATTGCTTGTGTTATGTGTAAAAGAACCAGGGACCAACCTCTTTTACAATAATCTTTGGGGTCCTTATAATCCCCTGTTACCAAGAAAACAAAAAACAATTACAATTTCCTCTTCTGTTTCTTTGTGCTTGCATGGCTGCTGATGAGGCACAAAGGTATTCGGGACCACTACTGTATGCGCGGCGAAAAGAGGCTCGATCGAGGGGGCTGAGATCATCACAGTTCTGATCTGGAGCGTTTGAGGCTACTATATTTGATGTTGGCATGCGTGCTTTGCTGGGATGTGACTTGGGACTACTGCTCGTGTCAACAATTATAAGTTGCAGTTGGAATTTGAGGAGGCACGACTATACTTCATTTCTTTAGACATTTGGGGTTTTCATCTCAGTCATTAGATCATTATAAGATCCAACGGTGGTGATTAAAGGCAGCTGAAGGATTAAAATCCCTAAGTTTATTTGGGTTGGCACGTGTGGGCCTCTGTTTGATCTTAAATAGTATATAGGTTGCTGGATTTTTAAATGGTTTTGGTAGAGAGTTTAATCTTTGTAATTGGACACATGGGTCAAATAAAATTTGGGTTTAAGGTTTATACATTAACTGATTTTAAATTTTGGACTTCAGTGGATTTTGGCTTGTTTGGTAAATAGACTTTGGACTGGTTTAGTTTGGGTTTTATTTGGCTTGGTGTTTTGTATCCTCTATAAGATTTTAAATTAAATTTTAATTTGGACCCTAATTCACAAAATGAACATGTATAATTACGACCCATTAAGCACTAAATTCTTCAATGTTAAACGTTAACCAAATGAAGAATCCCATGAACCACTTTCATCTATGCCACAAGTGCCACTTAACCAATCAATACGCAAACATATTTGAATTAGTTCTCGAATGTCTTCAATCCGATTTGATTTTTTTGGATGAAATTAAGGTATTATAGTTGTCTGTCTTTGCTCGTTGTTGTGGAAATGAGAACGTAGCAAAGACAAATAATGACCTAATTTTGTATGATTTGATTGCAACTCCATCTTCCCAGCACCATTGTCTTTCAATATTCTTATTGTTTTTTTCTTCATATTTCCAATTAAATGACCTTTCTTTCTGCATATAAAAATCTTTTCGCTTGGTTTGTCCTAGTCCCATAAATGTTGGTCCTGCAAAATACACAATTACCATTAATTAGTTTATGTGAGGATTTATTTTCATTTATTCATTCTCTTTTTTCCTTTTCTCCTTTTTCTTTCTATTATTTTGATTTTTTATTCTTTTTATTTTCTTTTCGGGTAAAAAAGAAATTAATCTTTGATGACTGACTCCTCTACATGAGGAAATCAAAAGGTTTCACTTCTCTTCTTGAAAAAATATGTGAGTTATCCTATATGAACTACATGTTCTTTCACCAAAGACACATATGAAGTCTGAACAAGTTCTCCTATATAAACTCATTCTTTTTTCGTGATTATTTTCTCTTCTCTGGAAAGATTATATGAGCTCTTCTAGATAAGCTCTCTATTCTTCCATAAAAGTCATGTTGAGGTCAAACAAGTTCTCCTATGTGAACTTCTTCTTTCTATGAGAATTCTGATTCACCTTTTTCTGTGATGGAATCAAGCAAAATGACAATGTTGATCCACATCCTTCTGTGATAGAATCAAAAAATTGTTGATATAGATCTATCTCTTTCTGTGATATAATCGAGTAAAGGGGTGAACAAGTTCTTCTCATTATAAATTTCTTCTCCCTCTTAGGATGAGTTCTTCTCATTATGATCTCTCCATCGAAAATGTTGATCCACCTCCCTTAGTAACAGATTTGAATATGTAAAAAGGTTATCATATGTCAGTGTTAATTGTGTTTAAAGTACCTGAAGGTCATCGAATCTTTGGTGAGACTCACTTCTTAAAAAAATGAAGATGTGGATTAATTCTTTGCTAAGATCTTCTTCTTTATCATGAAATTGTGAAGTGAAATTTCTGTTAACTTTTGAATTTCTTTCAAATATCCAACATTTAGTTGAAAATGAATGAGTGAAAAAAAAATTGTTTCAAGAGAAGTTATCTCATGTGAGATAAATTTTTGTTTTGAGTGAAACAATTTAAAATTTTGCACTTTAAGGGAAACTGTCTCAAGCGAGACGAAATTTGTTTTTAAGAAAAACAATCTCAAGTGAGATAAAATTCATCGTATTAAATGAGAAACTTTGAAAATCAATTTCTCATTTTTACAAAAGTATCATATGAAAACACTATGCTCGAAGGTCTTATAGATGACCCGAAGGATTTAATCATCAAGCTTGAAAGACTTACTGATGGCCCGAAGGACTTACTAATTTTAATAATCTACTAAGTAGGAACCTTTGGAAATTTCTTTCTTACTTTTCAAAAAATTCATTTTCTGAAAATATTAAATGAGAAACTTTGAGATTGCTTTATCATTTTTCATAAATCATATGAACATATCTTAGTGGTCAGGTAACATGCCTTACTTTATTAAAGTAATGATTGTTCTGTGGATTGGGCTCTTCCGTTCTTGATATTATGTCACTCCGAACATGATTTCCTCTATTTGAGGTTTGAATTCTAATTTTTTTCTTCTCGAGATCTTGACATCACAATTCTCTTTTTTTCCTTGGAAAATCTGTAAAGAGTTAAGCAATTATATGTGAAGATATGAATGCAATTAAATATATCTAAATGCAATGCATTTTTCTTATGCAAATGATGTTCAAATGGATGCAGAAATGTTGATTTAATTTTCTTTTGACTTCAAAGTGGAGAACTAGGTCTTCCTTCACTTGATCAATCTTGCCTAGAGCCTACGCCAATATTAGCATGGTAATTTTTTAGTTCCAGCTAGCATTTTCTAAAGAGCAATCTGATCACCTCGTGTCGTCATGTATTTTCTTTCCTTCATTTTTATTTCTTTATGGAAATCTCAGAAGAAATATTTTCTCTCTTGAATTATTGTTGCTGTCAGAAATATGATCTAGACACATTTTCTCTTTGAACTCGCGAACTCTGTCAGAGTTGTTTCTTCAGGATTCTTTTACCAACTGACACATGAATGGTTTGCTTTTACCAAGAAACAAAGTTCGTTCTTAACGTCTTCTTAATTTGTGTATTGTTATCTCAACACGATTTGAGTTTTTGAATATCAGCTCGGGTCCTTAAAAAGCTTTTGAACATCACTATTAACACTTTTTATTTTCAAACTTGCTTAAACAAGTGATCAATGCATCTAATACAGGAATGTCCTGAATATATGTTATGACTTGAGATACCATAAAACCTTAATACAATACATGCCCCTTCTTATAAGGCAATCGTCTGCTTCTTGGTCGGTTATTGATGATGTCATAAATAATTATGAGGAGTTCTATTCTAGAATTTTTTTTATCTTTCAGACTTTATTGTTCCAAGGATTCGAGAATGTCTCCATTATTCTTGTATCACTTTCATTTAAGGCAGAATAAGCCTCACCAGCTTCAAGTATCTCCCTCATTCTCAAGAGATCATCTTATTTATTTTCCCTAGATCATAACATTTTGAAAAAATGTCTTTGATGGGGATTGAATAGCTATCCTCACGTAGTTACGTACATGAATTCAAATCATATATATTTCCTTGACATTAACTCTTTAACAAAAGAACATGAGTGTCAAGGTTTTGGGTTACTTTGGATTCCCTGCATTTAAAAATATTAGTTCAAAGTAATACCAAGAAACTTTTTTTTCTTTTAACCTATGTTAATATACTTATAAGATGCTTGTGAATGAACAAAATTGAGGCTTGAAATGAGAAAATGAGAATCTTTACAAAGTCGTGACAATCATAGAAATAATAAAAATCAAGAAATAAAGTTAGATGCCTCAAGCATCACTAACATGAATGTTTCTGAAGCAATCAATTTGATATAATTTGGAGCATTGAGGTAAGCTTTTTTCTATTAGATCGCAAATGTTTCCAAAATGTCTGTAGATGTGAAACTTCTCTCAAAATATCTGGCTAACTAAACTAGTCAACTTGATATAGCCCCAAAGCATAGAGGTAAGCTTTTCTCAACAAGACCTCAAATTTTGCCATAAGATGTGAAGCTCATCCCAAAGTACTAGACTCTTGAGAGGGTTTTACTTGTCGGATGCCTAATATCAAAATGCATTTGAGCCTCCCTTTAAGGTTTTCAACCCAAATCATTCCTTTGATTTCAAGATGTTCTTCGTGTATCTTCATTTTGAACCCTCTTATTTTCTTTTTTCTTTCTCTTTTATTCTTCTTCTTCTTCTTCTTTTTTCCATTTTCCATTTTTTCTCATTTTTTATTTCTTTTTCTTTCTTTTTTTCTCATTTTCTTTCTTTTTCTTTTCTTTCTTTTTCTTTTTCTCAAGTGTAGTACTTCGAAACCTAAATATGAACTTATTGGATCACTCAATTCATCTTCATTCATCTCTTTCAAACTTAACACTCCTTAAGGAAAAGACCCCATTAACAACGTATTGTCATTTCCCAATTAGGAATCCATTTCCCACATAAATCTTTATGAATTGGCAAGATATTTTCAATCACTAGATTACCATCTCGAAATTCTCTTTGACAAACTTTCTTATCATGACACGTCATTTTCTTCTAACACATCTGTCCATAATAGATAGCTTTTAACCTATTTTTCTTTATTGGGGTTCAACTGATCATATCAAGCTCAAGCTAATTAAACTTAATCTCATCTCTATTTTTGTCAAAACTTGAAGTAGCAAAATCTCGACTACGGTGAGTACGACTATTTTTATTCCAAAACCAAATAGAAATGGCGTTGCAGCTCATCAAAGCACATACTGAGGTTTGACATGCATACAAGATGAAAGAAAATTTCTTGTGACAATTCTCATTATTCTTATAGTTGATAAACTACTAACGAGGAGCTTCCACATCCTTTCAGCACTTATGTCTTCTTTCCATGACTACCCTTATCCTCAAAGCGCATGCCTCAAATTATGTCATATTGTCGATGAAAAAGAACTTTGGTGTTATTGTGAAAGCCTAACAAACGTTTTCTAAAGAGATCAACACATCCCCAAATTCTCATCCCAAAGCATTATATGCTCCATTGAGATAAAGCTTTCATGATTCATCTTTTGAAACAATATCTTCTTCAATTGATATACACATTAAACCCTTGTCTTAAAAAAATAAAGTTCAGTGACTTGTTATCATATGAGGCACGAATTGAAAAAAGATATGCTATGGCACTTCTCTTTATTACTTTTTGGCTCACATACATAATATCTAGTTTCGACATCAACATTTTCCATCGACCAATCTTTCAGTTAACGCTGACAGTTCCCTTAAGAACTTATGCCACTAAAATTGGAGTATTCGAGAAATACTTCTTGACTTTTTCTTGGCAACCGTAATCTCATACTCTTGGAAACCACTAGATTCGATTCTTCTTTGACTGACCATAGAACCAAAGAGTTTTCTTAATGTTACACAAAACGTGTGTTCAGATATAGATTGAACATCAACTAATACTTTCTTGATCTCTTGGAAAGTCTTCTCAAATTATATATGTGCCCTTCTCCAGTTCGGGATTTGGCAATCATTTCATCCATGTACATTTGAACATTTTTATGTATCATGTCATGGAAAAGAAGCACCATAGCCTTCTAACAAGTTGTTTCTCGTAGTGTTATCCTTAAAAGTATCAATATGGGGTGAAAGGAAATTATCTTTTGGGCTTGCTTTATTAAGATCTCTATAGTTCATACACATGCATGCTTCTTCATTTCTCTTCAGCATAGAGACTATATTGGATATCTTCAATGAATACTTGGTAGCCTAGAGGAATTTTGCATCAATATGCTTCATCCTTAATCATTAATAACATTGAACCTCATTCTTCTATAAGTTTGTTGGGCTGGTTTACGATTAGACCTTATGAGAAACTTTTGCACTGCTACATCTATATTTAATCAGGGCATGTTTTAATAAGACTAGGAAAAGATGCATTTGAAATCTAGAAGCAACTTTATCAGCTCTCATCCTGTTTCATGTGATAAAGTACTACAAATCTTCAACTATCTCCTTTCTTTATTCGTCTCAGATTTTAGAAGCTCGACTTCTTCTTTGTGAAACAAGATCTGTTTATTCACATTTTCCATCAACTGTAATAACTTGTTAGAAACATCACACTCTACCTCATTTTCGAACTCATAGATTTCTACTAAACATAGGTTGATTGAAATTTATCTCATGATTAAAATTTAAAAACATTCATGCTATTAATAATTGGGAAACCTATAAATTATATATATATATATATATATTTGGGAATAGCAATAGACATTTGCATGGAATAAATGAAAAAAAATAAAGAATGTCAAAAATAAAAAAAAATGCAAAGAATGATGAAGAATGTAAAAATGTATAAAATGATCTCCACTTGATAAATAAAAGAAATCATCTTCAATTGCAAAAAAAAGTGTAATTAATATAACGATCCTCACAATAGATTCCTTAATGCTCGCATGCAAAAGCATAAGGGTTAGTTATAAGTATTACTCTAAATTTCATCTAAAAACTACAAGAAGGTCCTCTGTAGTCCAATTGTTCAGTTTCTCTTCAGGGAAACATGGTCAGATTTTAGCCACAAATTTTCAAACCCACTTTCATACATCACAGTGATGTGCAACTCTTGATCCTTCAAATTTTTTTCTTCAATAGTTGTTTCCACCAACTATGGTCCAACACTGACCTTATCAAATTGGAAATCATTCTTCATATTTTTCAAAAGACTATCATCTCCTTTTAGGCTGACCTCTTTCTCTTATTCTTGCTTATTTAGCTCTTTTTTTCCTTGTTGCAAACTGGGCCCAAGTTTGGGTCCAAAATGATTTTCTTTGGGGATGATAGTCTTGGTTAGGTTTTGAGCATATTTTGTTGCATTGATTGGTGGATTATTTTTCAAACTCTTTGAAATGTCTAATGCCCCACTTGCAATAAAAAAAATTGATATAGGTATCTAGATGTTTTGAGGGTTACATCTGAGCAATTTTTATTAAACCTATGGGTCAGTCTCGGATTACTTCCATTGGAATCTTCTTGCTTGGATTTCCATTCTTTTCCTCTTTCACTATGTGGCCTTCATAGGGTCTGAAAACATTAATTTATGTATGGAAAGAGATTTTTGGGCTTAGAAATGCCACCTTTTGCTTTTCTGCCTTGCACCTCTGAATTTCTTGCTCTAAAAGATCTCAAAATTTTCCTTCAAGATTACTACAACCCTTAACCGAACATCTTGAGGTTTCAATATAGTTTATCCAACGAAACTTCTCATGGACCATTTCTTGTTTAGAAACCACCGCTGCTAAACATAATTTGGTTCAATAAGTTCGGCTTTGAACATTTCAGAATGAAATTTTTTGTACGAAAAATGGAAGGGAGGGAATTGAAAATTATGCAATTTTCTTTTACTATCATCTAACCCTTCTGATGAAAGGCTAGCTTATGATGGCTTTAGAGATTGAGTTTGGTTATCCCGATTTGATGATTGTGAGGGATTAAAGTAGTGATTCATAAGAGTTTAACCCTATCTATCTTTCTTGATCAATATTTGGTCTTCTTCTATCCCTCTCTTCTTCGAGTGAAGCTCATCTCTCTTAAAGAAACCTTCATCTTTCATTGCTTCTTTATTCAATATTAATTTAGTGATGCCTTCTGGGACCACATCCAATTTCTAGAGTTGGCTTAAGTTACCTTGCTCTTTAACAGGTTGTTGATCATATGTTGAAGTCACCATGGCCCCACATTCAGAATCTCATTCCAAGCCTTTACAGCGGGATCCTCTAGTGTCTTCTCCCCATGTATCAAAACGTCATCATGTGTATCCGTGTAGACATATTCTCTCTTAACTCATCTTAAAACTTCTTTTTTTGATCTTTCAACTCTTGTTAAGTTCTAACAAGCTGCTCCTAGATCTTCTCACTCTTGTTGACATGCACTAAAATCTCATTCATGACTCTTAACTTTTTCTAGGAAGATCGACGTGGTTCCAATTTTCTTTTAAAAAAAATTCATAGAATCATCCACAAGTTTATCTTATATTTCGTGATTGAATGCATGTAAAGAAGTTTGAAACAAATAAAATCAAAATGCATAATGCAAATGGAAATGTAACGATGCAAAGATATGAATGCAAATGGAAATGCAAATGCAACAAAGGTGTTGATTCCAATGTAATTGTCATAAAACAACTTCTAATGAACAAACAATGTCTTAATACACCAAGGTTGATGAAAACTTCAAATCACATCACACTTCTCAATTTTTTTTTACCGGATATACAATGAAACAATCTTCTTTATCTTTGCCTTGATGGACAATTCCAATGTTTTGACTTCTTATCCCCATAAATGCATTCATTGAGTAACCACATGTGATTGGCATCATCCACTGTCTCATGCTGGCTTTCATTGTTGCTTGATGACTTTAAATATATTATTTATTTTCGGGTAGTTGTATCAACATGATTGTAGCATCTTTGAAAAGCTTGTTCTATTGTATCATGTGAGTATCATGTATTCTAACTCAATGTACCTTCTTCAACTACTTCCTACTGCACCTTTCATGACCAATGACATGTTTTTGCAGTTCTATTCTACCTCTCCGAGTGACATTATTGTATCGAAAGCTTTCTAATATGACTATTAAGTCGGTAATCAATACCTTCTTTGACATGACATGTATAAAACATGAGTTAATTCTAAAGTGATTATCCTAGAACAACCTTCAAAGAACACACAACCTCTCAATACGTCAGAGTATATATGAATTAATTATATCTACCCCTTCCTGTGACTTTTCGTATTGAAAGCCTTCTAATTTGATAATTAACCTAGGAAATAACACCATGCTTATACACAAATAATGTAAAAAAATAGACAAAACCAAAGGGACGAGAAGTTAGTAAAACTAAAATAATAATCAAATAAAGGAAATGTGTGTTAGAAAAGTCTAAAATGATTAAATAAACCATAAATATAATAAATAAAACACAAAGGAATTTAAAACCCTAACCACATATGTTATGTGTTATGAGTACTATAAAATTATACGCAATTAACGTGCAAGTATACACAATCAAACAAGTAATATAATGATGAGTGTGTATCGTTTCCACAGGGATTGGTAGAAATTTATAAGTTTAACCAAAGCAAATGACTACTTTATCTAATTATAGTTAGTGTGATGGTATGTACCAATGAAAAATGACTACTTTATGCCATGGTAATACCTATTGGCGTTAGTAGGTGCATGGATCCCATTAGTATAACAGAATTTGTCATGATAATACCATTCAGTATTCATACTAACATCTACCCTCTCAACCGAGCACTACTCTTTTTAGTCCATTGAAATCATAGCCTTATGTTTAAAGGTGGATTAGGCTTAGTTACTATCTAAAACCCATTACTTATGTTGATCCTCCTTAGTTTCTCTCGAATACTAAAGATGAACCACTTAGTTCCTCTTTATCACTAAGTATTTCCTAAGAAATGGCTACTCTCATAGCTCCTACAACCTTAAGACATTAAGCACAAAAAATAAAACAAATAAAATCATAGAAAAGAACAATCGTCTATTAAAGAAATAATTAAGCATACATCAAGAATTCTCATCAAATAAAGCTATTTCATGGTGGGGTTAGAATAATCCATGAAATAAATCAATAAACCTATGCGTTCCTTGCAACCCAAATCAAATGAGAACTAAAACAAAGGGGAAGAAGGAAAAAGCCTTTGATGTGTGCTGCCAGAGCTATCATCGACAACACAAACTACCTTAGCTCGCTAACTCCTTTAAGCCACCTAGGTCGCCACTCCTTAGATCTCGTTAATAGAGGAACCATTAAAAATGGAGGGAAGAGAACGGTGGAGAAGATGAAGAAAATGAAGATTTTTCAACTGGAGTGTATAGCCTCTCTTCTCTCTCTTGTGAGGTGTCCTTTAATAATAAAAATATCTAAGGGTATTCTTGAGATTTTGCACTCAAAATGCCGATCATACCCTTAGAGTCATATTTTGTACGTGAGGTCTATCTTTATATATGGTAGTGGTCCCCAATAGGTGTTACAACCATCAAACACGTGCCTTGCCAGCTGTCATTTTTGTGATAATATCTCTTTGTCCTTTTCTGTGCCAAACAAGCCAAGGTATTTCAATCTACTTCAGCAATGTGTGATGTTAAGGCATTCCTTCCCATCTCACACTTTTTGCTTTTTATTTCCTGCATATCACTAAAAACCACACCTTTCTTTGTCATACACACCTTAATAAAATGAAATAACATAACCACCACAAATGTAATTATATGTAGCTACATGTATCTAGAATGACATATATGAACCCTTAAACAAATAATAACTTAAGTGAAAAAGGCCTAAAAAGTAGTCCTTTTTCACAGAGTTATCACACTCCCAAACTTAAGCTATTGATTGTCCTCAAGTAATGGATAGCAATTAACACAAATAAATGTCATGACAATTTTCAACAAAAAGACAATCAAGACAAAAATAGAATTTCAACCCTCAGAAAAATTGGCTTCAACATGCTAGACATATTAAGAAATAAAGTACTTTTCCCTAGGTCAAGATTCTTTGTGGTTGTGTGGGCGTGATTGTATCTAATCTATACTTAAACAAATTTAAGCAATTTCTAATTAAGTTCCTCAGTTTTGTCCCGACATTTATCTTTTTACTTTTTTTTATCATAACGCTACTACGAGGAGAGTCAACCCATCACACCTATCATCCCACACTCAAGGTGAAAGGGAGAAACCTTCCACCCCCAAGCTAGTCAAGTAGAGTCATCTCGTGACTGATTTCATTCTCTCATACGCACATGGCTGCCATTTATTAAAGAAAGTTCCAAGATCTGCCACGACAAAGATGAGTGTCCCTCTATGGAAATACCGAAGTATTTATTCACAATTTTAGATATAAATGAGTTCTCATTGATTTATCATTTTAGCATAATTCCAAATTTCAATGCCAAGGCTAACTAAAGTTCTTTCATAAAATTTCCTAAATTCCTTAAGTATAGAGGACATAAAATCGTGTAAGAATAATTCACAAAGCATCTAACCCTGTAGTTAGTTCTATTATTCTTAACAATCATTTACATTCAATTTCTAACCTAAAAAGTTCATCATCATCGGGTATCATCATGACATTTCATCTAACTATCCTACCACTTACTTATGCCATGGCAAAATATTATGCTAACACTATCATGCATATGTTCTACAGAGAACACTACCTCCCCCAAACTTGAGAGAAGCATTGCCCTCAATGCTTAATAAAACAAATTAAGAAATGAAACTAAATTTAATGTTATGGAATAGAAAATGTGTGCAAAATGAGGTACCTTAAGTATTTTATGGTGGTGGCGGTCTTGCGGTGGAGGTTCTTGCAACTCCATGTCTCATTCTCTTTTGGAGAGGTACAGGGTTGGAATTGGAAGAATTTGAATAATAGTGAGCAATATTAACACTCCCCGCTGATGTCTTAGTGTGAGGACTGGTTCGACGGGTGGAAGGAGGTGCAGGTGCAATAACTGGATTGGGGGTTGGTTCGGATGGTGCCGTAAGAGACTATGGAGTAGGGGACTGGTGGGAAGGATCTGGTACTGGCTCAACAATGAAAGGGTCAACATCATCTGGTACCGGTAGTATTTCATCCGGGAAACCTGAGAAATTCCGTTCGATGTGGGGGAAGCATTTCTTGAAAGATGGAGTCCACCACGACATCCCTATGTTTTACATAGCCAAATAATTTTTTTAAATCACCATGTAGAGAATATAAATGAGTCTATGTCTGCAGGATAGTTCTCTCGAGAGCATGCATTCTTCCCTCAATATTAAATCGTTTGTAATCCTCACTCTTTTATTGTAGTTGCCTTAGATTTAGGGTTAACCAAACCCAATAACATTGGCAACCGGGCTCTTGTTATGCCCGAGACCCCATACAAGATCTCATCAAAACTACTTTCAGAAACCTTTTTCATTCGACATAGTGCGGTAATAAGATTTGAAAAGACCAAAGTGCTAGCTTTCTTACTCAAACATTCATGCCCTTGTTCAACAATTATTCTACCTACATCAATAGGACACATAACCATAATGGAGTGTAAAAGCATTAAACTTGGAAGGGTTATCATCGTATTGTGGGCGGTTGGCATGAGCTTATGCTTCATAAAATGGTTCCATAGTTTTACGCGTGGCGTTCCCAATTAACAGAGTAATGGCTGGTCTGGCGGCCATTCCAAGTGGTATTCGAAAAACATAGATCCTTAAGGACTCCATCACATGTTGTATTGTCATCATCTTTCTCGAAGTTTGCATGTTGATCTTCAACACCCTCTAAATGAAAATAATGATTAATGGTGGAGGGTCTGAACCGAATATATTTACCTCGAACAAAAATGGATTGATTTGGTTTAGAAATATTCACATAGAACTCTTTTACTAAAGAGGCGTTAACGGGGCCGGGGTGCCTTGTAAACTTGTACTATTTCAATGGCTCAATAATGTCCATCACATATGGCCCAAAATCGACGTCTTGTTTATCTGTGAAGATAAACTCCAACTCGAAGAAAAGCTTATGGTTCTTGAAATTTTAAAATCGTTCTTTTTTGCATCATTTACAAACTGCTGAAGAATCTTAGTTTTAGCTTCCACGGGTCTCGTTCACACCATTTTGTAGCAGTTTGAATGAAAAAATATAAAGATTTGAGAGCTTGTTTTGCTTCAACGACTTCAATTATGGAGGAAAATGAGAGAAGAAGAATATGAAAAGGAACAATTAAAAGAAATAATAGAAGGATAGAGTGTGTTGACGGTTGAAAAGAAATGAGTGGATGGGGTAAATGGGTAGGTGGGAAAAAGAAAAAGTAAATTGTAAAATTAAAGGTGATGTCAAAGGACAATGCAGAGGGAGAAATAAAAATATAAAAATAAAATAAAATAAAGAAAGAAAGAAAGTATAAAAGAATATTTCCCCTTTAATTGCTTTGTCTTTTTCCTTCCCCTTGGTAACTGCTCCTTTATACATCCCTGGGTACTGGTGGGTTGTACTGTACAACACAAATTGTCATTATCGACGAATAATAAAAATAAAAATAAAAAAAAAGATAAAGAAAAAGAAAAATATTTTTTAATTATGCACAATCAACAAAATTCAATGTCGTGTCATTAAAATTTGGTTTACTAGGCAAGCACACTCAAGCGTCGTGCAGATAAAGCACCGACTTGTCACACAACATTGGAGCTCCGTTGTAAACTTTCAGGCGTTGACCATTGACCTTCAAGATCGTCCCATCATCGACATTTTTTATAGCAACAGCTCCATGGGGATAGATGTGATGCACCTCAAAAGGTCTTGAACATCTAGTTTGAGCTTTCCAGGGAAGAGCTTAAGTGTGGAATTGTAAAGTAACACTTGATGGCCAACATGAAAATGTCATGGCATCACCATTTGGTCATTCCATTTTTTAGTCTTTTCTTTGTATATCTTGGCATTCTTATATGTTTGTGCCCTAAACTCTTCCATCTCATTGAGCTGCAGTAATCTTTGATCCCCAACTAATTGAGCAACAAAATTTAGCCTCTTAATGGCCCAATACACTTTATATTCTAGCTCGACAGGAAGGTGGGAGGCTTTCTCAAACAGCAACCTGAAATGTGACATGCCTAAAGGAGTCTTAAAAGTTGTTTTATATGCCCATAGTGCCTCATCTAACTTTGGTGACTAGTCATTCTGCCTTGGATTCACCACTTTTTCAGAAATATGCTTAATATCACGGTTTGATATTTCAGCTTGGCAATTCGTCTATGGATGGCATACCATGGAAATCTTGTGACGGAGTACTCCAAACCGAGTGAAGATGTGTTTATGCAAAAACTTAATCATGGTTTTGGAATCATTCTTTGATGTCGCAATGCCCTCCACCCACTTGGATACATAATCCAAGGCAAGCAAAATGTATAGATCACCCCAAAAGGATAGGAATGACCCCATGAAATCAATGCCCCAAACTTCAAATAGTTCAATTTCCAAAATACCTTGAAGTGGTATTTCATGTCACCTTGATATGTTCCCAATACGTTGGAATCAATCGTAGTACTTGTAAAATGCCTGAGCATCCTTGAACAATGATGGCCAATAAAAACCTGACTACAGAACCTTGGAAGCCATCCTTGCTCCTACAAATGGCCTCTACTTGGGTTCGTATTATAATGATATAAAATGTCTCGTTACCCTTCTTCAGGTACACATCATCTAATGAGTTGGTTAACACAATGTTTGAATAAATATGGATCATCCCAAAAGTAGAACCTTGCATCATGCTTGAATTTGTTCTTTCCCTAGTTGTTCAAATCAAAAGGTAGTATACCACAAACAAGAAAATTAACAAGGTCAACATACCATATGAATGTCATGGAATATAAATTTTCTCATCAGGGAATTCCTCTTGAATATCTATAGTGTCATGCCATTTAGAATTGTTATCTAGCCTAGATAAATGATCAGTAACTTAGTTCTCAATACCATTTCTATCTACAACCTCTAAGTCAAATTCTTGAAAAAATAAGATCCACCTAATTAGTCTAGGAATGGCATCCTTTTGTTCACTAAGTATTTTATACCTGAGTGATCGGTGTGAACAATAAATTTAGTGCCTATTAGATATGGTCCAAATTTATCAAATGCAAATACTACGACAATTAATTCTTTCTCGGTGGTTGTGTAATTCATTTGTGCATCATTCAAGCTATGGCTAGCATAATATATGACATCAAAACTTTTACCTTGGTGTTGCCCCAAAACAACTTCTATGACATAATTGCTTACATCAGACATCAACTCAAATGGTGATGTCCAGTCAGGATGAACTACAATGGGTGCTGAGATCAATCGTTGCTTCAACTCAGTGAATGCGCCTAGGCATAACTCATCAAACACAAAATACTTGTTTTGTTAAAGTAAGGTGCATAAGGGCTTAGAGATTTTAGAGAATTCCTTGATAAATCTTATATAAAAGCCAGGGTGTCTAAGAAAACTGCTTATACCCTTAACAGAGGTAGGTGGTGGTAATTTTTTAATAATTTCATTTTTTGCTTTTTCCATCTCAATATCGTTGTGAGATATCTTGTGCCCTAAAACAATGCCCTCAGTCACCATGAAGTGATATTTCTCCCAGTTTAAAACTAGATCAGACTCCTCACATCTCTTGAGAACTTTTGCCAAATTTCTAAGGCATCGCTCGAATTTGTCTCTAAAAACAGAGAAATCATCCATGAATATCTCAAGGAAGTCCTCAACCATATCAGAAAAGATAGCTTGCATGCAACGCTGAAAAGTTGTCAGGGCATTACATAGTCTAAAATGCGTCCTCCTAAAGGAAAAAGTGTCATAGGGACAAGTACATGTAATCTTCTCCCGGTCCTCTTATTCTATGGCAATTTGATTGTACCCAGAATATCAATCTAAGAAACTATAGAATGTTTTCCTACCAATTGATCTAACATTTGATCGATGAATGGTAAAGGAAAATTATCCGGAACTACAGTCGTGCAACCTTTCTTTGTCACACATTGGATAATATCTCATACATATCCTCCATCCAATAATATTATCAGTGGGCAATATCTCATTATCCTCATTCGTAACTACAGTCGTGCCATCTTTCTTTGTTACACATTGGACAGGGATCACTCATAAGCTATTAGATATGGGGTAAATCATTCCAGCATCAAGCCATTTAAGTATTTATTTCACTACCACTTTCTTCATGACAGGGTTGAGTCTTCATTGTGGTTCTATCGAGTTTCCATGGCATTTTTCTAGAAGGAGCTTGTGCATGCAAATCGTGGGACTAATCCCCTTTAAAACAGCCATAGTCCAACCGAGCGTTTTCTTATGCTGCAACAAAACACTTAACAAACTTTGCTCTTGGTTAGTAGTAAGGTTAAAGGAAATAATCATAGGTAAAGTATTATCACTACCCAAATAAACACATTTAAGATGCCCTAGCAAAGGCTTAAGCTCTAGGGTAGGTGCATGCACTAATGATGGATTAGGAGGAATAAATTCATCAAAATTCAGGGGTTCAAAGTTCATACCTGATCTAGCTAGTAGTAAGCTAGATTGTCCCACCATAGCTGGAAATTTGTCATGATCTTCTAAGCTTTCACCATCAATCAAACATTCCTTTTCTGTTAGCAAAATGAGATTGTTTTGGAAAATTTGTTCGATTTCTTATTCAATCAATGAATTCATTTAAAAAATGCCTTGGCATTCTTCAAGGTCAGCAACATACTTGAGAGTACAAAAACATTGATAGTCACATATTGGTTGGTCATTCTCATGGTAAGTTCACATTTTTTGCAATCAATCAGGATACGACTAGTGGCTAGGAAAGGCCTACCTAAGATGATGGGTGCCTTGGCATCAGCTTCACACTCACACAATCAATGTTAAGAAAGTCGACTGGAAACACAAATTTATCCACCTTCACTATGACATTCTAAACTCTCCTTTCAGGGAATAATAAAGTTGTCCTGATCATTTTTCTTTGGTGGAACTTACTCAATGAGGAGCAATATTCTTTTGTCTTGGCAACTGTCTCATAATTTTCAACTTTCCTCTTCTTGGTGCAAATTTCCTTAAGAAATTTGTCAAGGCGGTATTTGTTCAATAGCTTCTAAGAAAAGGTACATTAATGTGGAGCTGATCAAGAATCTCAATGAACTTGATGAATTAAACTTCATCGTTGTCCTTCTTTTGCGGGAAGGGTGGTGGGGGTCTAACTTCCTTAACCGCAAGAGTTGGAATTGCTTTTGCCTTGGCATTAGAATTTAGTGCTTCGACATGATCACCAATATAACCTTTCTCCTTATCCTTCTTGGTAATAATTTAATCGTGTAATTCAGATTCAACTCGTTCAGCAGTGGACGTAGGATCATTATGTTGTGTTCCCCCAACTTTAATTGTTGATTAATCTTCTTTCCACTCCTAAGAGTCAATATGTTGCATTGCTCTTTCCAAGAGATATAGTGACTTTATTGTCAATTGGAAATCGTTGTTGGCAATTTTATCCAAAATAGCAAATGTCTCAATAAGTGATTTATCCAGCAATATCCTATTTGCTAAGGCATCAATGATCATCCTCGTGGGTGCATTGACTCCATTATAAACATAAATACTTGAGTCTAATCTTGAAAACCATGATTAGAACACTTGTAAAGCAAACTCTTGTAATGATACCAACATTTATACATATATTTATTATCGTCTTGGCGAAAGGATGATATGTCATTCCTTAGTTGAGTGTTCATGTTCGGTGGGTTATAGCGCAATAAGAAACTTTTACAAAGATCAGTTCATGATTCCATCTATCTAGATAAAGTATTCCTTTGCTTTGGTTAAACTCATAAATTTCCACCAATCCTAGTGGAGATGATACTCACTCATCATTATTTTACTTGATCAATTGTGTATACTTGTACATTAATTGCGTATAATTTTATAGTACTCACAACACACAATAAGTTTTTGGCACCATTGCTAGAGCTCTCCTCGACCACCACGAACTGCTTTAGCTCGCTAGCTCCTCTCGAACGCCTAGCTCGCTACTCCTTAGAGCTCGTTAATAGAGGAACACCACTAAAAATGGAGAGAAGAGAATGGTGGATACGATGAAGAAATGAAGATTTTTCAGCTCGAGTGTGTAACCTCTCATCTCTCTTGTGAGGTGTCCTTTAATAATAAAAATATCTAAGGGTATTCTTGGGATTTTGTAGTCAAAATGCCTATCATACCCCTAGAGTCATCTTTTGTGGGTGAGGTCTATCTTTACAGGTGGCATGTTCCCTAGCATGCAGTTACAACCATTAGACACGTGCCTTACCAACTATCTTTTTGTGAAAATATGTTTTTCCTTTTTTACACCAGAAATGCCAAGCCATTTCAATCTACTTTAGCAATGTGTGATGTCACGACATTCCTTCCTAACTCGCCCATTTTTTTTTAATTCCTGCACATCACTAAAAACCACACCTTCCTCCTCATACAACACCTTAATAAAATAAAATAACACAACCACCACAAATGCAATTATATGTGTCTACATGCATCTAGAATGACCTATATGAACCCATAAACAAACAATAACTTAAGTGAAAAAGGCCTTAAAAGTAGCCTTTATACGGAGTTATCAACATGCATTCTAGTTCACTTAGAGTGTCCACATGGCTCTCTAGAGAGGTGAGCCTACCAAATTATCTATATGAAGTTATTCAAAAAGGGTTCCCAAACTATCCTTACAACATACTAAGGTAAGTAAGGACTTCGATCCTGGCCTATTTCAAACATTTTTAATCGAATTCAACCTAGGGGATCACATCATTAAATGATTATGAAGGAAAACAATATCCTGACAGATATAAAGAATGCTTTCTATAGGTGCTATGCCAAACTTACTCATGGAAAAACAATATTCCTTGGCGGTGTAGTGTTTCCCCTACTTAGGTGAGACGAGACAAAGCTCAAGGGAAAGCTATGATATGCATCAACCCTATTTATATTCAAACAAATGAAAAAAATTAACCAGAGAGAAATTATTTTTTTTCAAAAAAATATAGTGAATTGAAAATTATATAAACTTGAATTCATAATTTATAATTTCTTTTAAAATACAGGGTAGTCGACTTGTGGCTCGATTCAATTTTTATTTTAGAACACAAAACTCCCCAGTGGAATCGCCAAGCTGTCATAACTGAATTTCGGTGAAAAGATTGATCCGACGTTTTGGAAAATAAAATAATTTTTTGGTTTATAATGAAAATATGGGAGTCACCACTAATCATTTTATGGTGACTAGAACACCTAAAATGAGGTAATTTTAATAAAATAATTTTATTTTATAAAAATATCACGTTTTGGTCTGCAAAATCACATATTTGGGAGTCATTTATGCATGGAGAAAAAATAGCACTAGTCTGCGAAGTCACAGGTTCGGGATTCATTTATGCGTGGGTAGGAATAGCACCCACAATGCCTAAAATTTGCACCTAGTCAATTACACTATATTTCAAAATTTGAGAAGTCGAGTTTGAATTTTATTTAACTTAAAAATCACTATGTATGTTTTAAAAAATGATGTCGATTTACCATGACCAATAACAACCACCCCCAAGTAAAAGTAGAAGCTTCGTCAATTTTAAAATCATGATGTGGGATTTTGAAAAGGATGTTGATTTATTTCAGAAATCGATAGTGGTCAACCCCAAGCAAAAGTGGGAGATACACTACTAACCCCTTAATAAATTAACATTGTTTTATTTTGAAAACAAAATGCAAGCAAACAATCGGCTATAGAACTTAATTATACTAAATGAATGAATTAATAGCCTCCCTTTATCTTGAAGTGTCAATTATGAAATTTAAAGTACACAGGGTATAAACTTAAAATGTAGGCTCTAATATTAATCCAAGCCATTTTTAATAAATTATTGAGTCAAATAATTATAATGGATCCTCGAGCAAAAGCGAGGACCAAATTAAGAATTCCCCTAAATTAAAGGACTAAGTTTAAAATTAAACCTAAAATGGAGGCTCTAATTATTAACCTAGTCAATTTTAACTAGTTATTGATTCGAATAATTAAAATAGAACCTCGAGCAAAAACGAGGACCAAATTAAAAATTCCCCTTAATTTAAGGATTAAGTATGAAATTAATCCTAAAATGGATTATCTATTATTAACGTAGTTATTTTAATCTATTATTGAATCTAATAATTAAAAAAATAGAACCTCGAGCAGAAGCGATGGCCAAATTAAAAATTCCCCTAAATTAAAAGACTAATTTTGAAATTAAGCCTAAAATGGAGACTCTAATTATTAATCTAGTTAATTTTAACCAATTTTTTTATTGAGTAATTAAAATGGAACCTCTAGCAAAAGCGAGAACCAAGTTAAAAAATCCCTAAATTAAAGACTAATTATAAATAGAACAATTAAAAAGTTAGGGACTAAATTAAAATAAAAGTTTAAATTTAAGGATTCAATTTAAAATCTAAGTGAACTATTTAGGACAAAATTGAAAGGATACAAATAGTAAAGGAAATTAAAATATATAAAAGGAATAAACGGAAATAATTTAAAATTCATGGTTAAAATCAAAGAGCAAGGATAGTGACTAAAATAAAATAACACAGAATATAAAGTTAAAATTTCTAATCAAAAATCAAAAATTAACATACCGAAATGTAAATTCTAGAAGTTGAAGGTAAAAGTAAAAATATAGAAAAATAAAGGATTGAAATGTAAATAATAGAAAATAAAAAATCGAATAAAATTGAAAGGTTAGCAGTTAATTTTAATTGTTACTCGGAACATAAATAACACGAATCATATCCTAGTGTGGGTCATCCCATGGTCGTAAAATTAATTCAAATATTTTTTCATAATTCTGACTGCCAGAGGTCTTCCACGGAAGTTGCTCTCAACCTGGCGTTGGGGGTAGCCTACTACCTTACCTCCCCCTCACCTCATTACATATAGGAATAGGGTCAGCTAATTAAATTAGTAAGTTAGTGGTCATAAGTTAGAAGTTATAATTTTACTCGGATCATAATAATTCGGATTATACCCTAGGGCAGGTCACCGTAGGGTCATAAATTAATGTTTAATATTAGTATTTTAATAGAAGATACTAAAATGTAATAAATAATAAAACAATAGCTAATTTAGAACAAACATAATAACAAACAGGTGACTAAATTAAAAGTAGGCAAAAAAGCATGCCAAATTCAAAACAGATAAGAAAAATGTGAAATTAGTGACCAAAATAAATAACACAGTAATTTGGGGATTAGAAGAATGATTAACCCCTAAAATTTTAATATAAAGCTAAACTTTAACATATACTAAAATTAAGTTAGCCACCTCTTTTCCTTTGTAAGCATCCTCTCTCAACTCTCTTTCACTCTTTCACTGGTGGCTATCCTCTCATCTGTCGCTCGATGAAGACCAAACGACAGCCTACAAGATAAAAAAATAACCCACTCAACCTTCTAACACCTAATCTACCCTTGGTCGAAAACATCCAAACTTTTCCAACACCGTAAATCGACGTCTCCAATCACTAACCACAGATAGGGATGGCAAAAAACCCAAACTCGATGGGGAAACCGAAAATCAAATTAAACGGGGATGGGAAAAATGTTTATGTTAAACGGGGACGGGGACGGGAAAAAACCGTTTATGCTAAATAGGGACGGGGATGAGGACGAGCTTGGTAATCCCCGACCCGATTGCCCGGCCCGATACCCGGCCTGATAAATATTAAAAATAATTATATATATATATATATAATATTAATAAATTTAAATTAAATTAAACGGGGATGAGTATGTTTTTTAAACGGGGACGGGAGACCAATACCCAGCCCAAACCTGACCCATTGCCGTCCCTAACCATAGACCACCAGTGGTCGTTTTAACTGCAGCCTAGACCTCAGCAAAACCCAAGCCTTCCCTTTTTCGTCTAAACCCCAAAAAAGCCCCTAAATCAACATGCAACCATAAACTCTAAAGCTTCCAACAATGGTCAAAGATCGACGAATAACCACTGTCCAACGAGGAGACTGTACTGATAAGGTAAATCACCCCTCTCTTTCTTAATACTCTGCTTTGGTTTCAAAATAAACGTGAGAAAATTGCTACTCGAGGGTTGAAAGAATGTGAAAACAAACCTTCAGAAACTTCTGATGTTTGTACTGCTTAATCTTTTGTTCGAATATAAAAAAGAAAAACTCTTACATGGATCATTTTTTGAAGAATCGGGAAGAACACTTGGGTTCTGTTCTTTTAATCAAGGGGGACGAACCAACTTACACTGTTTTTCAATAGAAAAAGAAAAATGGCCGAAAAAAGAATAACTTTTTGAAATGTTTTGGTATATAGCTTTTTCTTTGTGTAAAAGAACCAGGGAAAAACTTCTATTATAATATTCTTTGGGGTCTTTATAATCCCCTGTTACCAACGAAACAAAAAAGAATCCATTTTTATAGTTTTCTCTTTTGTCTGTTTGTGCTTGCATTGCTTTTAATGAGGCATAAAGCTATTCAGGACCACTGTTTTATGCGTGGAGAAAAGAGGCTCGGTTGAGGGGGCTAGAACCACTACGAGACTGATCTGGAACATTTGAGGTTGTTATTGTGTTTGTTGTTGACGTGCGTGCGTTGCTGGGATGTAGCTTAGGACCACTGCTCGTGTCAAAAACAAGTGGGTTTTCATCTCAACCATTGGATCATCATCCAACGGTGGTGATCAAAGGTGGTTGAAGGATTAAAACCCCTACGTTTGTTTGGGTTGGCTCGTGTGGGCCTCTGTTGGGTCTTAAATTGTATATAGGCTACTGAATTTTTAAATGGGTTTGGTAGAGGGTTTAATCTTTGTAATTAGACATGAGTTAAATAAAATATGGGTTTAGGGTTTATACATGGACTAGTTTTTAATTATGGAATTTAGGGAATGTTCGTTTGCCGTAAAATGAATTACAAAATTGGGTTTTCTCGAAATATCGTGTTTATTTCACGTAATTCATTTTCTAGAAAATATTTTCCCGTGTTTTTTTCACGTAATTTTTTTTACGGAAAATGTTTTCCAGTGTTTGGTTGGAGAAAAACTGGTTGGTCAACGTAAAACATTTTCCTAGTCAACAGAACTTCCTGTGATTTCTGGAAAATGACTTAGGATCTGATTTTCCGTAAGTCATTTTCCAAACTTTTTACTTCAAAGAATAAATACTCAAAATAATTTTATTTTATTAATTTAATATTAATAAAATATTTTAATATCATTTTAATCAAAATATTAATTATTAAAATATTTAAATATATTATTAATATTTCTAATAATATAAAATTATATTTTTAATATTAAATTTTATGATAAATATTTAAAATAATACTATTAAGTTTTATGATAAATAATATTATTTATTATATTTAATATTTGTAATAAATAATTTTAAAAAAACTCATCAACTAGTGGAAAAAAGGTTTAAACATCTTTCAAACATCCTAAAATATTTTCCAGATGTTTTTCAGAAAAATGTAATTCATTTTACGGAAAACATTTTCCGAAAAACGTTTTCCAGAAATGTAATTCATTTTCTAGAATTCAAATTCCAGTAATTCATTTTCCAGAATTCAATTTCCATAAAACCAATTATAGTCAAACAAACGGACCCTTATTGGATTTTTGGCTTGTTTGGTAAATGGACTTTGGACCGGTTTAGTTTGGGTTTTATTCAACTTGGTGTTTTGTATCCACTATAAGATTTTAAATTAAATTTTAATTCGGACCCCAATTCCCAAAACAAACATGTATTATTACGACCCATTAAGCACCAAAATCTTCAATGTTGAACGTTAACCAAATGACGAATCCCATGAACCATTTCCATATATGCCACAAGTGCCACTTGAAACAATCAATGCACAAACATCTTCGAATTTGTTCTTGAATGTCTTCAATCCTATTTGAATTTTTTGGACGAAATTAGGGTATTACAATATGAGAACGAAGGGAATCACAAAGTGACAATGAAAGCATTGGATCATATCAAGCAAAAGATTATGAGAAATTTAAACTCAGTCATACAATTAACAATGTCAAAGCAATAAGATTGATGTGTCTGGCATTAATTTAGTGGGTTTTACATCTATCAATGGCTCTCACCCAGAAACTCACAACAATGTTATATCTCTATATCCACTCATGCAAATTTACTAAGTATGCTACAACAAGCATTCAATTATATCTCTTTATGATGAAATGTTGCTCTCACACTCCCTGATGCTCTTACAATGACACTTATCTCTCATTGTAGTGACTAGGCAAATATATCTCTACACTAGATTCCTTAATAAAATTGATCAAACACCAATTAAATCAATATAAAAAATTTATCAACCATGAGATTCATAAAATAGATTGAAAAATATAAGCATTCAAGGGTTAATAATTCCAACATGAATTAAAGAGTATTTCAACTATTAAAAAATGAAATTCCATCTAGGTCATCTATCGTTGTTGTTGTTGAAGGTATTGTCGATCACCAGCCACAACCCTATTAGGCGTGACATTGCTTCCACATCCGATTGTTGCTCTTCCTATAATTGCTTAGGTTACCATGGTACCGAATGAAGAAATAAAATATATGAAGAAGTCCTTTATAATATAAAACTTAGATGATAAATGATAAATTGATTGTTGTTCCTCTTTTTATATACTCATTCAAACCCTAAAAAAAAGAGTTTAAGCTTATATCCAATTGAGACTTATTTTTCAATAAAACTTCTTTCTTTTTTTAGTTCTTTCTATAACAGAATTTTAGATAGCTGATAATAGCTTTCTGTTGGCTTATTAATGCGTCAAGAACTAATAACAGCAACGAAATTAGATGCAAGGTAAATTCTGAATCATGTAACTCGTAAAACCACGACATATCATTTATAAGCACTATCACATAAAAAGTAGCCACATTAGTCCCAAAATTCACCAATTCGATATCATAATGCATTTATTGCAAATTATACTAAAATGCTCCAAATATGATCCTAAAATACTAAAGTACAAGCTCAAACGTAAGTAAAAGGCTCTAAATAATAACTCTTTTGGAGAGTTATCAATGTACTATAGGGTTCCTGAATCTCTTTGTTCTATGGTCAAAGTTTATAGAACTTCTCCAAGAAGAAGAAGAAGTGGATGAAACACTAGTTTTCCTATTACTTCAACCAACTCCCTCTCCTCATCTTAAAAGGGAATCCTATTGTACCCTCATTTGCGAACATGTCAACTAGTATAGTTAGGAAAGAAGTTCGCAAGTTCCTTGATAACTTCGTAAAAAGGCTACTTTTAAGGCCTTTTCACTTAAGTTTTTGTTTGTTTAAAGGTTTATTTAGGTCATTTTAGATGCATGTACCTGTAAATAGTTGAAATTGTGGTGAATCTGCTATTTTATTTTGTTATGGTGTTGTATGATAAGGAATGTGTGATTTTTAGTGATGTGCAGGAAATAACAAGCAAAAGGGTGAGCTGGGAAGGAGTGCCATGACATCACACATTGCTGAAGCAGATTGAAATGCCTTTTCATTTCTGGCGCAAAAAAGGACAAAATGACAGTTGGCAAGGCACGTGTTTGATGGTTTTAATCGCCTACTGGGGACCACTACCACTTGTGAGGACATACTTCATGAGCAAGAGATGAATCTAGGAGTATGATGGGTATTTTTAGTGAAAAACCCTGAGAACACCCTTAGATATTTTTATTACAAACAAGACACCACATAGGAGAGAGAAAGAAACAAGCTCCAGCCGAAAATTCTCCATTTCGTTTATATTCTTCACCGTTCTTTTTTCCATTTTTTTAGTGGTTTTCCTCCTTTAACGAGCTCTAAGGAGTGGCGATCTAGGCATCCGAGAGGAGATAGCGAGCTAAAATGGTTCGTGGTGACCAAGGAGAGCTCCAGCGGTGCACGTCAAAGGCTTCTTCCTCCTTTCCCCTTTGATTTTATTTGTCATTTGCTTTGAGTTGAAAGGAACAAATGATTTTTATGAATTATTTCATGGATGATTCAAACCCCACCATGAACTAGCTTTATTTGATGGAGAGTTCACGATGGATGTTTAAGTTTTTATTTCAATGGATGATTATTCTTAAGGTTGTAGGAGCTATGAGAGTATCCATTCCTTAGGAAAATACTTAGTTTTCGAGAGAAACTAAGTAGCTCGTCTTTAGTGTTCAAGAGAAACTATGGAGGATTGACATAAACAATGGGTTTTAGATAGTAACTAAGCTTAATCCACCTTTAAACAAGGCTAGATTTCAATCGACTAAAAGTAGTAGTGCTTGGCCGAGAGGGTAGATGTTAGTGTGAATACTAAATGGTATTGAAATGACATATTCTGTTAGACTGATGGGATCCCACCTGCTAACGCTAATAGGTATTCCATGGTATTCTCAACCTGTCAAGTCCCTTGACTATAGATGGCATAGGGCACTTTTAGTAAACTCTATCGGACAAGTAAAACATAGAAATGAAACCATCTTGAGAAGTTAGATTTAAGTTTCTTAGTGATTCATATCATTTATTCTCGTTGTAGCTTGTTGTGTGAGGATTATTAACTCATTTCATTCTATCCATTTTTTATCTTTTGTTTTGCCTTTATATTTTCACTTTATTTCACTACACACAAATTATTTTGCCATGACAGTTACATTCATTTTGCCTCGACATCACCATTTGTTGCCACATCATACCATCATTCCATCCCCCCAAATATATTTCCTTGACATCTCTCATTAGTGCATACCATTACTAATTATACTTAGATAGAGTAGTGCTTTGCTTTGGTTAAATTTTGTAATTTCCACCAAACCTTAAAGAGACGATACTCACTCATCACTTTATTACTTGAGAGATTGTGTATACTTGCACATTATTCGCGTATAATTTTATAGTACTCACAACATGCAACAAGTTTTTGGCATCGTTGCCAGGGATTGAAAATGTGAAGTTAATTAGTTTTGCCAAAGCATTTTATTTTTGGTTCTTTATTTTTGTATTGTTTACTTTTTATTTTTTATTCTTTTTTAGGCTTATTTGGTGTATGCCTAGAAGACATTCTGATGAACCATTGGAACCGATTGAACATGAGATTGAGAGACTTTTTTAGGAAAATGATATGAGCTCAACATGCTCGAGAAAATATGTATCAAATTTGGAACCAAGGTATTGGTCAAGATGACAGAAATCAAAATGCTAAGGCATTCCAAATGATGAACCTGTTGACAGGCATCGTGCTATTCGTGATCATTTAAATCTTATATTGGATGATCTAAACTTGGAATTATGGCACCCAAAATTCAAGCAACCTATTTTTAGCTAAAATCAGTCATGTTTAATATGTTGAATTCTATAGGGTTGTTTGGGGGCATTCCAACTGAAGAGTCCAGGCATCATATTTGTAATTTTTTAGAGGTTTGTGATTCTTTCCGCCAACAAGGAGTGCATGAGGTTGTGCTGAAATTAATGTTATTTCCATACTCTTTGCGTGATCGAGCAAGGGCTTGATTGAGTGCTGTTACAGCTAGTTCGATGAAATCATGGGCTGATATTTTCAAAAGTTTCCTATTGTGCTATAACCTGCCGAACATGAACACTCTGCTAAGGAATGACATATCATCCTTTTTCCAGGGCAATGACAAATCTATGTATGAATGTTGGGATCATTACAAGAGTTTACTTTGAAAGTGTTCAAATCATGGTTTTCAAGACTGGACTCAAGTAGTTATGTTTCATAATGGAGTCAATGCACACATGAGGATGATGCTTGATGCCTCGGTAAATGAGACATTATTGGGTAAATCACCTACTGAGGCATTTGCTATTTTGGATAGAATTGCCAAAAATGATTATCAATTCTCTTCCTCAAGGCTTGGAACTGAGAGAAAGACACCTGGAGCATTCTAGTTAGATACCAAGGACTTGATGTTTTCTTAACTCTCAGCTATCACTAATATGTTGAAAATTTTACAACGCTCCACTGAGATAAAGGAAGTGAAATCAGCTAGCTTGACATGTCTGTTATGAAAGGCAATCATCATGCGAGCAAATGCCCAACCAATCATGAGCTCATCAACTTTGTAGGTAATTTTAATATAAATAATAATAATCCCTATTCTAACACTTATAATGTAGGATGACATCAACACCCTAACTTCTTATGGGATAATCAAGGAACCCTTAATGTCAGTCAAACTACTCGTCAGAAAAATTACACTGAATCTCAAGGCTACCAAAACACTATGCCATGGCAAAATGCTAACAAGGGAGCATCATCTTCAGCAAGCATTAGTTCTTTGGAAGCCACGATTCAAGATTTCATATCTACCACGAAGACAATACTGCAAGACCATTATACTTCAATTAAAAATCAATGAGCTTTGCTTTATAGTCAAGACGCCTTACTTCAAAGCCATAGCTTGTCTTTGAGAGCTTTGGAAGGACAAGTTTGTCAGATTGTTATGGCATTGCAAGAGTGTCAGCAAGGACGATTTCCAAGTGACACTGAAGTCACTAAATCTCTTACAAAAGAGTAATGCAATGTATTGCATATTAGGAGTGAACAAAGATTAATCAACAAGTCAAGTTTAGGGGGACACAACATGACGATTACATGATGAAATCATTATCGAGAAGGATGAGGAGGAGGGATCTACTAGTGAGCCTACCGAAGTTCAAAATTTTGATGCCAAGGAGAAAGCAATTCCGACTCCCGTAGTTAAGGAAACTAGACGACCACCACCATTCTCGCAAAGACTAAAGAAGCATAATGAAGAAGTGCAGTTCAAAAAGTTTATGGATATCCTTGATCAGATTCATATTAATGTACCTTTTTTTTTAAAGCTATTTAACAGATGCTGACTTATGCCAAATTTCTTATAGAAATTTTCACAAAGAAAGGAAAGTTGAGAAGTATGAGATAATTGCCACGGCGAAAGAATGTTGCTCGTCATTGAGTAGGTTGCCACCAAAACAAAATGATCTAGACAACTTCATTATTTCATGCTCTATATGAGCTAATTTCATTGAAAATACACTATGTGATCTTGGTTCAAGTGTGAACTTAATGTCGAAATCTATATTCTTGAAGCTTGGTATAGGAGATGCAAGACCCACCTCTGTGATTTTACAACTTGTCAACCGATCCCATGTTATACCTGAAGAAAGATCTAGGATGTTATAGTGAGGGTGGATAAATTCGTGTTTCCAGTCAACTTCCTTATCCTTGATTGTGAAGTTGATTCCAAGGTTCCCATCATTCTGAGGAGGCCTTTCCTAACCACTGGTGGTATTTTGATATATTTTGAAAAAGGTGAACTTACTATGAGAGTGGATGATCAATGTGTGACTTTCAATGTTTTTTGTACTCTCAAGTATGATGCTGGCTCTGAAGAATGCCAAGGCATTTTTGAAATGAATTCATTGATTGAAGAAGAAATTGAACAGCTTAGCCAAAATAATTTCATTCAGCTAGCAGATAAGGAATGTTCAATTGATGATGAAAGATTATAGGAGCGTGATGAATTGTCAGCTGGGGTGGAGCGATCTAGCTTATTACTAGCTAGACCAGTTAGAATTTTGAACCCTTGAATTTTGATGAATTTATTCCTCCTAATTCATCGTTATTGCATGAACCTACCCTAAAGCTTAAACATTTGCTAGGTCATCTTAAATATGTTTATTTGGGTAGTGATAATACTTTACCTGTGATTATTTCCTCTAACCTTACTACTAACCAAGAGCAGAGCTTGTTAAGTGTTTCGTCGTAGCATAAAAAGGCGTTTGGTTGGAGTATGGCTGATTTAGAGGGGTTTAGTCTACGATTTGCATACACAAGATCCTGATAGAAGAATGCTATGGAAACTCAATAGAACCTCAACGAAGACTCAGCTCCGTTATGAAGAAAGTGGTAATGAAGAAGATACTTAAATGGCTTGATGCGAGAGTAATTTATCATATCTAATAGCTCATGGGTGAGCCTTTTCCAATGTGTGCCAAAGAAAGGTGGCACGATCGTAGTTACTAATGAGGATAATGAGCTATTACCCACACATATTGTCACTGAATGAAGGATATGTATGGATTATCATAATCTCAAAAAAACTACAAGAATGACCATTTCCTCTGCCATTCATCAATCAAATGTTGGATCGATTTACAAGAAAAGCATTCTACTACTTCTCAGATGGGTATTCTAAGTACAATCAAGTTTTCATCGCACCAGAGGACCAGGAGAACACTATATTCACTTGTCCCTATGGCACTTTTTCCTTTTGAAGGATGCAATTTGGACTCTGTAATGCCATAGTAACTTTTTAGCGTTGCATGCAATCCATCTTTCTGATATGGTTGAGGAATTCCTTGAGATATTCATTTATGATTTCTCCATTTCTAGAGACAACTTTGAGCGATGCCTTGGTAATTTGGCAAAAGTTCTCAAGAGATGTGAGGAGGCTGATTGATTTTAAACTGGGATAAATGTCACTTCATGGTGATTGAAGGCATTGTATTGGGGCACAAGATATCTCACAAGGTCATTAAGCTGGATAAGTGAAAATTAAAAATTTCCACAGCCTAATTTTGTCAATGACATAAGAAGTTTTCTTGGACACGCTGGCTTTTATAGAAAATTTATTTAGAGGACTTCTCTAAAATATATGCCCTTATGCACCTTGCTTCAACACAACCAGCCCTTTGAGTTCGATGAATTATACCTATGCGCATTCACTGAACTAAAGCAACAATTGATCTCAGCACCCATTGTAGTTCCTCCCGACTGGACATCATTTGAGTTGATGTGTGATGCAAGCGACTATGCCATATGAACTGTTTTGGGGAAACACCAAGGTAAAATGTTTCATGTCATATATTATGCTAGACGTACCTTGAATAAGGCACAAATGAATTACATAACCACCGAAAAAGAATTACCTATCGAGGTATCTTGTTAAAGAATCAAACCAAGAAAGCTATAGACTCGATGAAGAACAATGAGGAATGAATAGAGAAGGTGGCGGTAATAGCTAGGGTTCTTTTAGGGTTTCGTTTTGGTGCTGGAAATAAGATAAAAATAAGATTAAAACAAGATAAAGAAAAGATAAATGAATTGCAAATAAAATAAGATAACCAAGAAATCAAAAGATCTCCCTTATGAAGGTGAACGGTAAAGATGATGATGGTAAGGATGGCTTTGTGGAAAATAGATGGATAAGTGTCCAATCGAGCCCTCCTAGTCGCAATGAAAAGGTAAACACGATAATATGGCTCTAACCAACCCTCCTAGTCGCGATGAAAAGGAAAATTGGAGTGTGAAGATTAATCTCCCTCACTAGAACTTGAAAGAACTCAAGGAGAAGAAGCTTCGAAGATACAAGGCAATCAACACTTGCAAAAATGAACTCTCGTTGTATTATTAATCAAATAAATCTTGAATTACAAAGTTTAATAAAGTCTCCTTTATATAGGGGCTGAGTTCTAAAGGTCCTAAATAACTAATGAATAAAATAATAAAACTAAACATATCTTAACTCTAATTCCTAATAAAATAATAATAACTAAAGATAATATTTTAACCCAACCTTAATTCCTAATAAAATAATAAATCTAATCCTAAAAGATAATGCATCATCCTATATTAAGTATATTACAAATAATCAATAAAAATATTGAAAATTCGTAATATTTACAAAATCCCGTATTAATCCCGTATAGGATTTTCTGCATGCACCGTCTTCAGTAAAATAGTCATATCTTGAGTTCCCGATATCGGATTGATGCGATTCAAGAACCGTTGGAAAGATAAGAAACAGAAGGTCGTATCTATAGAAGACATCCTGACTAAATAAGATCAGGATCCCATTCAAAAAGTCGTCGTAAGTATGCTTATGTTCTGATCTTCTTTCCAATGCTTGGACGAGTGGATCACTGGAAGAGTTATTACTTCTTCCTTTGATATGAACCTTGTGATGCTTGTATCATCCTCCCTTTCTTCAAAAAGATTCGTCCTCGAATCTGAAACATTAAAGGGAGCAACATTAGAATGTTTAATGATTCATTCACATTATACTTACCGAATAGATATGCTTTGAATCTTCGAGACTTTGTTCTTCTAATAGGTTCGAGTAGAAACATTAGTCCAAAGAAGCATGTATTATGGACTCTGGTGCATGTATCATTCCCCCACTCTTCAAAAGGATTCGTCCTCGAATCTGAAAATCCAAAAGAAAGAGATTTAGATGTGTTGAAAGAAAAACTTGTGAAACATTTACCAGGATCAATGTGATGTGTCTTTATGCGTTTTAGTCGAGGTTTCTTCTTTGTAGGAACCGATTTCTTGAAGTCTTGAAATCCTATTTTGCATACAAGTCTTGTAATCTGATGTTTTGGTTGAAATTCAACATGGCGCCGGCCACTGTTGGCTTTATGTATGATTATTTCAGATAATTTCTCCATGGTTTTATTTGTGTGGCGAGAATGAGTGTTTAAAAACCATGTCAACTGGTTTGTTAAAGTAATCCCTTAAGTCTCCTAAGTGGGGTTCATGAATTAATGATTCCCGGGAGGAGCTTTGTGGACTCTAGAACCTGTTTAGTTGGCAAGGAAACTCATATACAAGATAAAGCTCATTAAAAGCACTTTTAAAAGTATGGGTAGAAATATCAAAAATATCCGAGTTATCGTGATATAAATCTTTGATATGTTCAATTCTCGGAATAGTAGTATGAGTTTGATAGGTAAGAGTATACGTTTGTGGTAGTGTATCGTCTACTGTGTTGTGCTTACCTCGGTATGTTACGCACTTAAAGGAGTTGTGTTTAGTATGGATGACAACTTCACGAGCCTTACCTTTGGACTCTCGTAAATCATGACTCTTCATTGATATAGCATAGTGATTAGGGCTTTCAGGTGGTAACGCGTCAAGAGGGTCACCTAGCACTATTCGACAACTCTTGGCGATAGAAGATTGGGCCAGTCTCGTGTTGCTTACTTTCTCATCATTTACATGGATTCCCTGTGTATGAAATATAAAGCATGTGGAGTTGTTCAAGTCATGTTTCGTCATTAAGATGACGTTACGACTAAGGCTTTCATGGATGTAGCCTTTTGTAACAAATTTAACTCTTTGGTTTCTTCGAGATTGTATGTTTGACAAGGTATGATGGAACCTTGAATTAGATTGGTTTGGTGTTGTTTTCCTTTTCCAGTGGTAATCCGTCAGGTGGATCACCTAATTCTTCTTGAAAATCCTGTAACAAAGATGAAAACACACTAGGCAAATCCTTGTTAATGTTAGAAATCGAAACAATTGATTCTCTAAAGCGAACAAGGATGGAAGGTTGTTTGTAAAGAAGGTTCTCTCTCAATTTTTGTGCTTATACATAGATTTTGAGTCACTCTTTTCTTCTCACAATTAGGTTCACTCACCTCCCATGGGTCATTATTCTTTTGGCTTTTGTAACTAGTGACCTCTTTTTCTTTTGCCTCTTTCTCAGCTTTTTCTTTTTTTGCTTTCCCTACCTCCTCACAAATTATCATTTGATCTTTAGGGGCTGAAAGTGTGTCATTCTTTACTGGTCGTTCTTTCTCCTTGTCAGGTTTGTCATCTCTTAGCTTTTTAAGAGAAGATGGAGCAGAAGACGAGGAAGGATTTGAAGGATTACCTTGGTAAGAGGATGAAGTACCTTGGTAATGTTCTCGGAATCTCCTTTGGATTTGTACTTCGATTCTCAATGCTTTCTTTAGTGTATCTTCAAGGTTTCGTACCCATGGAGGTCAAGAAGATCAGTGTTGTTTGAGTTCAAGCCGACGACGAATCTTGACACGGTGACCTCTTCTTTTTCGGTTATGTTAGCCCTATTGAGTAAGGACTGCATCTCTTTGTAGTAGTCTTCAACTGAACTTCTACCTTGTTGAAGTCGGTGTAGTCGTAGTTCAACTTCTCGTGTATAATGTGTTGGTAGGAATCGCTTCTCATGGTTTGTTGAGGTCGGTCCAAGAAGTGATTGTTGGAATTTGGAAATTCTGGATCTTTCCTTGTTTGCATCCACCAAGTTTGAGCATATCCTTCGAATTGCATGGGTGATGAGGGGAACTTGTTTAGCTTGGGGGTAGTCATGGTATGCGAATATGAGATCAACTTTTCCTTCCCAATCGATGTACCTGTCCGGATCGTTGTCTCCTTTGAAAGACGGGATCATGAACTTTGGTTTTACAAAGAGTTTGAGTGCTTGGAAACGTGGTTGTTCTCGCTTGGGGTACCAAAAGTTCAGCATTGTTTAGTCTTGGATTATGGTTTGGTAGATCCAGTTGTGGTTCTTGTCGTTCTCTCACGGTATTGGTAAGTTCATCAAATCTTTCAACTTGAGTCGTGAGTCGTGCAAGTGCGGCTAAGATAGCCGTAAGTGTCTTGTTGTTATTGTCACACATCCTGAAATCATAACACTCGAAAGAAAATTTTAAAGAAAAATAAAAATAAAAGAAAGAAAATTCAACAAAGCAAGAAACCTCACAAGTCACTCCAAGAAAGTAACACAACGAGAGGCAAGTAAGCCGATCTTGTACTCTTTAAAACTCACTTTACCAAGTAGGCTTTCACAGTTCGTATCGGAGTTTGATTACTAGCAAAGGCGATAAGAAAAACCTAAAAGCTCTAAGAGGCCAAACAAAGGTTAGACTCCAAGAGAACGAGAATTCAAAGAAGGAAGAAGTATGCAAACTCTTTAGTCCTACTAACACAAGGAAGATAATGTGTTAGATAATGCAAAGAAATAACACGGAAAAACAAAAGAACCTAAAGCACTAAGAGTCAAAGAAAAAAAGGACCAAGCCAGAAAACCTAGAAAACGCTGGATCAACTTGAGAAACGTTTTTGAGGGGGTTACCGGTATCCAAAATTCTGGAAAAACTATTGAATGTCTTCGGTGCGTCAAGAAACCACCTGTAAAATTTCAGAACCAAATACCTTCAGTAGTATCCAGTATACTCTGTTGAACGGTGAGTCCTCAAACAATCTGTTTTTCTTGATCACTTTGTTCGAAGTTGTTCTTGATCTCCAACAATTCTTTTTGTGTGAATTATCTCCAATATATGGAGTTTCCATATGGAAATTTTCACCACAAAATTCCTCCTGTAGAATTTTCAAGAAATTCGACAATATTCTAGACTGAATCTACCGATAAAACTTGAATGATGTATTTGAAGGATCTAATGAACTCTGATCAAAGTGAATTTTGGACTGGAGATTAAACTTAAGATGAATATGATATCTGGAGAAAATCAGCCCTAAATACCTTCGTTTGCAATTTTTTTTTGAAATTTTGGCTTTTTTGTTTTTTTTTTTTTTGTTTTTTTTAAAAGTAGCAAACTAACAAGAAGGATTGAATCTAAATTAAATAAAGAATAACCTGAAACGATGAATCTTCTCTGAACTAGCTCCGTTAGGGTACCTTGACGGTGTTGTGTGCAAGAACAAACAAGATTGCTTGCTTCTTTCCAAGAATCGGCCCAAATCTGAAGAACAAGCTAAGGATGATGAATTTACTATACCACTTGGCCCTATCACACGAGGCCGGACAAAACTTCTTAAGACAAGCTTCAAATCGCAGTTCAAGCATTCATCCGTAAGGGTCTAATAGCAGCAGATTTACAACAACTTTTTGAAGGGGATCCAGTTGTTATCCGGTCGACATGTCTTCTAGAGATACAACCTTCTATCTCTTATCTTTCCAACGGTCTTGAATCGCATCAATCCGATATCGGGAACTCAAGATATGACCATTTTACTGAAGACGGTGCTGCAGGAAATCCTATACGGGATTAATACGTTATTTGTAAATATTACGAATTTTTAATATTTATATTAATTTGTAATATAATTTATTATAGGATGATTAATTATCTTTTAGGATCAGAATTATTATTTATTAGGAATTAAGGTTGGGTTAAAACAATATTTTAGATATTATATTTTATTAGGAATTAGAGTTAAAACATGTTTAGTTTATGAATATTTTATTCTTTAGTTATTTAGGACCTTTAGAATTCAGCCCCTATATAAAGGAGACTTCATTCAACTTTGTAAATCAGATTTCTTTGATTAATAATACAACGAGAGTTCGTTTTTGCAAGTGCTGATTGCCTTGTGCCTTCGAAGCTTCTTCTCCTGGAGTTCTTTCAAGTTCTTGTGAGGGAGATTAATCTTCACACTCCAATTTGCCTTTTCATCGTGACTAGGAGGGTTGGTTAGAGCCATTTATCGAGTTTGCCTTTTCATTGCGACTAGGAGGGTTCGATAGGACAGTTATCAATCTATTTTTCCACAAATCCATCTGCACCATCAATCATCTTTACCATCCACCTTCGTAAGGGAGATCTTTTGATCTTTATCTTATCTTATTTTATTTTCAATTCTTTATCTTTTGTTTATTTGTTCTAATCTTATTGTCTTGAAGAAACCCTAAAGAATCCTAGTTACTGCTGCCACCTTCCCCTATTCATCCCCTTTGTTCTTAATCGAGTCTAGAGCTTTCTAGGTTTGATTCTTCAACAAGAGCAACATTCATTAACCCGCCACCGCTTCCCTATTAATTGGTATCAGATTTGGGCCGAATCTGGAATGAAGCAAGCAATCTTGTTGTTCTTGCACACAACACCGTTAAGGTACCCCAACGGAGCTAGTTCAGAGAAGATTCATCGTTTCATGTTATTTTATTTAATTTTAATTTAGATTCAAATCCTTCTTGTTAGTTTGCTATTGTTTTTCAAAAAAAAAACAAAAAAAAGCCAAAATTTCAAAAAAAAATTGCAAACGAAGGTATTTAGGGCTTATTTTCTACAGATATCATATTCGTCTTAAGTTTAATCTCCAGTCCAAAATTCACTTCGATCAGAGTTCATTAGATCCTTCAAATACATCATTCAAGTTTTATCGGCAGATTCGGTCTAGAATATTGTCGAATTTCTTGAAAATTATACAGAAGGAATTTTGTGGTGAAATTTCCAGATTGCAACTTCATATATTTAAGATCATTCACACAAAAAATCATAATTTTGGAGATCAAGAACAACTTCAAACAAAGCGATCAAGAAAATAGATTGTTTGAGGACTCACCGTTCAACAGAGTCTACTGGTACTACTGAAGGTATTTGGTTCTGAAATTTTACAGGTGGTTTCT